>NC_090656.1:18123151-18469218 GCF_040937935.1 Hyperolius riggenbachi | reverse complement strand
CATTGGCCGGATGCAACATTCCGGCTCCGGTCCGGATACGTCAGCCGGACCAGCCGGACCAAAAAATAGCGCATGTTGGAACGGACGCCGGAGTCCGGATCCGGTCCGGCTCCGGTCCGGACGAAACGGACGCATGTGAACGGTCGCATAGACTTTCATTGCTATGCCGTGCGTCCGTTTCGTCCGGTCCGCATGCGGTCCGGCTCCGGCACGGCTCCGGCACGGCGATTCCGGATAGCAGCCGCTAATGTGAACCGGGCCTAACAGCTTGTACAATTAGCTAGCCGACTTGGGGTAGGATGAGATCCCTGCACTTTGGCCCAATAGGCTGCCTGTCAAGTGACCGGCAACCTGTTGGGCCAATCAAAGTGCGGCAATCTCATCCTGCAAAGTCACTGGACCTGACAGGATCCAGAGTGGGACAATTGGAGCAGCTGTTGGTTTTGGGGGGAGCGCAAGTAAGTTAGCAGTGCATGCTACAGCAGTAGCGTGCCTACTTTGAAAAATCTATGTGCGCTGCCACACTAAGCTGTGCTGCTTGAGCAGTGTAGATTAGTGAATCAACCCCTACTGATTTGTATGTGAGCCAGATGCAGCCATCAAAAGAGCCACATCTGCCTCCCGCGCCATAGGATCCCTACCCCTGAGTTAAACTGATGGTTAAAAGGTTAAACCGTGCCTGTCCTCATTTGTAATTTAACCTGAGATTCTGTAGTAAGATCTGCTGGCCAGCAGGTGGCCATAGAGGATAGCAGGCGGTGCTATTACATAACCTGTTTACACAGACGCGGCGCTATTAAGATTCCTCTGGATTTAGTTACACATTGTTCTTTGCGGACGTTCTTATTCATTTCATGTTTTCATTCTCTTTTAACATTTTTTTTTTTCTTTCCAAAAGTGGCGGCTGACTTGCCGTGGAACGTCAGAACCAGCCACACCTGATATCTTTCTGATTTGCCAATAAACTGTTTATATATTGAAGGACCACTATAGCAAAGAAAATAGACAGTTAAAATCTGACAGAACTGACAGGTTTTGGGCCAGTCCATCTCCTCATGGGGGATTCTCAGGGTTGTCTTTATTTTCAACAGCGTTTGCTGAACAGCAGTTGCAAAGTCTTACTGAAATAATAGTGTGCAAGCGAGTAGGGAGTCTGGCTGGTATCTTACTATTTTGGCATTTAAACTGCTGTTCAGAATGTGCTGATAAAAAGCGGACAGAAGCAGATAGAAGCGCACAGATGGAAACAAGGCCTAAGAATCTCCCGTGAGGAGATGGACTGGCCCAAAATCCGGATCTGTCAGATTTTAACTGCCTGTTTTTTTTCGCGATAGTGGTCCTTTAAGTGCTCTGGATGGGAGATGCAGTCACATTTACGATTTAGTAGCCGTGTTGCTTGATGTTGTGTCTGTACTGGTTATTAGCAAGGTGGGACTGTACAATGGGGATCCAAAAGGCAGGGTTCACACGTGCATTTTATGAATGTGCGAAAACATTCACTGCTCGTCTAGTGAAAGCCAATTGGGAATTGCACTTCTGATAAAATTTGCGTTTTTTGCATGCATGAGAAAAAATGTACCTCTTGCAGCACAAGTTTGCACATTGCATACAAGTTCCTATCGACTTCCATTAGCTGGGCGCAGCACAGTGGCGTAATGGTTAGCGTTCCTGGTATGAATCCCAGCCAGGGCACTTTCTGCATGGAGTTTGTATGGCCTCCCTGTGCGTGCATGGGTTTCCTCCAGGCATTCCGGCTTCCTCCCACATCCCTAAAACATGTTGGTAAGTTAATTGGCTTCCCCCTAAATTGGCTGTAGACTACCATACATACACTACAAGATATAGATATATGACTATGGTAAGGATTAGATTGTAAGCCTCTCTGAGGGACAGTTAAAGTGGACCTGAACTCTTGCACAGGACAGAAGGGAAACCTAGAGAAATGCACCCTGTATGTATTTAGAGAGTTAAGCCTGTCTAATCCCCCCTCCGTTGTGTCTAATAACAAGTTGTAATTTGATCTGTCCTCTGTGTCACATAAGCTCATTTGAAAGCACAGGATGTTAATATGTCTGCTTCCATGAATCAGGAAGTAGAAACTGTGCAGATTCACTACAGGATTTGTATCAGCTGTAACAAAGACATGTTTTTGTGTAAAGGTCATTATGCTGTTGCGTATTTTTTAGAGCAGAGATGACATTCTGAGTTCAGGTCTGCTTCACATGACGAGACAATATACCCTGTAGAGCGCTGCGGAAGATGTCGGAGCTATCTAAATGCTAAATAATAATAATAATTAGCTGCGGCAATGCAAATTCAGACAGGGAAACGCATTGTATTGAAATCAATAGCTGCAGTCCGATTCGCACGCAGGGTAAAAAATGTATAGCATGCTGCATTCCAATCCCTACAGCTGCGCAAGGCAGAGATTTTGATTGGCCTGGTTCCAAGCTGCATACAACTTGAATTATTTTTGAATGCAAGTTTAAAAAATTAGCATCTTATCTTTCATATATCACATCTCTCCAGGGCGAACGCAGCAAAGAATAGCATGGAGTCCTGATGGCTTGCCCCTTTTCAAAGACGTACCCAGAAGGGCTAGATTATGGTATCTGAGGTTTTGGGGCAGGTAAAGGGATATTGGTGGTGAATTGACTTCAGCATGGCGGCGGAATAACTGGCACATGTTCTGCTGCTCTGATTCCATGATTCAGGGAAGCTATCCAAGCCAAAAGTGATGGAACAAATGTAAGGTGTCCTCTAACGCCAAGGTGGGGTTCCTCCACACCAATCTCAATGTGCCATTACATTTCTGCTATTTTATAAAGTATCATTCACACTCTACACTCCAGACGTGGCCTCCAGTATTTCCAGTGCCTTTTCCCCAAACAGAAGAAAAACATCTACAGGATTTAAAGTAAATGGGAACCGCTGATTTAAAAAAAAAGTCAGATACTTACCTAAGGAGAGGGAAGGATCTGGGTCCTAATGAGGCTTCCTGCTCCTCTCCCGGTGCCCTTGGTGTAGCGCTGTCCCCGGGAGCAGTATTTAACTAAATTAGTCAAATACTGCTCGCTCCGCTGCCAAAGGAGACTTCGGAAAGTCCTCGGGAGCCCGAGTCCTCCTCACTGCGCACACATTAGCGCCCTCTTTCATGCACTCGCGCATGCACTGTATGGAGCCGCCTGTCTTTGGGAGGACTCTGCTCCCAAAGGCTTCTGAAGTCCCCCGTGGCTGGGGATTTAAACGGGGAGCTGCCCCCGCAACGAGGGCACCGGGAGAGGAGAGGGAAGGCTCATTAGGACCAGAGCTTTCCTCTCCAAAGGTAAGTATCTGGTTTATTTTTTTTTTAAAAACTAGTCCCATTAGCTTTAAATCTGATTGTAAGTTGATATAAGAGCTATTGGCATGGCTATAGGAACAGTCAAGAAGGTTGGTCTCTGCAGACATGGAACAGTTGGAACCCAGAATTAGGGCTGGTACCCACCAAGAACGCTTTAAAATCGCTAGTACTTCGAAAAGCGCTTGGCTAATGTGCTTCTATGGGCTTGTTTTCACCAGAGCGATGGGATTTTTTTTTCCCCCAAACACAAACCTGCAGCATTTTGGATGCAATTACGCCTCAACGAAAATCGTTCTTAATCGCTGAACAGAGCGATTTAAAAAAAAAAAATGTTTCTGTTTATGGCGTTTTTTGCCTAAAGCTGTTTGCTACCAGGGCTGTGGAGTCGGGACAATTTCGGGCACCCGGTGTCAGAGTTGGAGTCGGAGTCGTTGATTTCATAAACTGAGGAGTCGGAGTCGGATGATTTTTGTACAAAATCCACAGCCGTGTTAAGTATTAGACTAAGGAGTCGGAGTTGGGGCAATTTCGGGCACCCGGATCGGAGTTGGAGTCGGAGTCGTTGATTTCATAAACTGAGGAGTCGGATGATTTTTGTACAAAATCCACAGCCCTGTGAAGTATTAGACTGAGGAGTCGGAGTTGGAGCCATTTTGGTTACCCGGAGTTGGAGTCTGAGTCGTGGTTTCATAAACTGAGGAGTCGGAGTTGGAGTCGGAAGATTTTTGTACCGACTCCACAGCCCTGTTTGCTACCATAACAAAGTTCTCAAGAACTACAAAATCACTACCACAAAACGCTTCAAAATTGCTAGGCATAAATAGGAAATTGCTAGGCGCGAGCCCAGAATCGCTACAAAAATCGTTAAGCATTTGCAATTACGCTTAGCGATTTTTGGTGCGAACTAGCCCTTAGATACATGGGTTTCAGGGCAACTTTGCTCAGTTCTAATCTGGACATGTCTTCTGAGTCAGAACAGAACATTAAAGACCTCTCATGTTATTCCGTAAAGTTTCTTCAGTATGCTCATATGCGTTTTAAATGAGGATGTATTACAGGGTTAGATGGTGACTGTTGTGTAGAGTTTAGCTTTAGACATGCTTGTTGTGCTGGTGGGATCTTGGGTCTATTTGCCACCATCCTGGTGTTCGGTGATCGTTGTGTTTTGCCTGGGGAAGTGTTTGCAGAGTCCCGAGTCTACCTACCGGTACTTCTGTTGGCGCCAATAATTACAGTCATCGTGGCAGCAGTGAGTTCACACAAATCACACTCTTCCATGCCGGACATCATCCTTCCTGTTTCCATATTCCATTGTCAGGCTTGGATTATAGTTCAGGCTCTTGTGTATTTTATTCCATTTTGTGTATGTAACTGGATCAAGCCAAAGTTGGGTGTCCATATACTGACCTTTTATGAAACAGAGTTATACTGGTCTCGTTGTATTGAGCTGGACAAGTGACCATCGTCAGTCCTCAACTTTATTCTAACCGCATGCCGCAGGTTCTCCAATGTGTATGTAGCATGAGACACAGAGGCGCTTGGCACAGACCTGGACAGCATATGCTGTGCACTCCTTTTGGACTGCCTGATGAAGCGGGGTCATGCCAGCGAAACGCGTTGCAAAAATTGTGGAGTGTATGAATAAAGTTTCCTGTTATACGTTAACACGTTTTTTGTTGTGTCCTTTGGAGTGGCTAAGAGTCCACCCCCACCACATCCATGTTTTAAAAATTGTATAATATTTTATTCTTTTGGCGCCTCTGTTAACTTGTATATTGTACTAATCCACAGACAGTGGAAGGTAGGAAATCCTCAATGTCTTCCTGTCTACAGAGAGCGACTTCCAGAGCCGAAGCACCCTCATGTATTTTACTATATAGATCAGTGGGAACATTAGAGAAAACACCTACCATTCTTTCGGTTTCATTCTGCACTGCACAGCTTGTTTCTTATCAGACCTGATAAAATCCCAGAGTAAGCATTCAGTCTGGCTTTGCTATAATGACTCAGCTATAATGATTCCTGAGCAGAGCCAGCAGGGGGCAGGCTTGGACTTGAAAAGACATGAGAGAACACAGACTGAGCTATAAAAATTCCTGAGCTAAGCCAGACTGAATGCTCAGTCCGGGATTTTATCAGGGCTGATTAGAAGCAAGCTGTGCAGTGCAGAATGAAATAGAGAGCAGGGTAGGCGTTTTCTCTAACGTTCCCACTGATATATATAGTAAATACATGAGGGTGCTTCATCTCTGCTTCCCTTTAATCCTGAGTGGGGACAGGCTTGTTATCCCCACCTGCAATTACAGTGGTTGCCTAAGTGGTAACCCTGGTTTGTGAGTATTACTATACTTACCTTCTACCTCCCCCTATTACCAGTACTTACTACACTATATTGGGCTCTCGGTGTCCCTGTCCTTTATGTAGCATGAGGCTCTACTTACAGTGCACCTGAACTGACATGTGACACATTGACATAAACATTGGTGCATATAGTAGTAGTCCTACTAATAGCTTGGCTGGGGTTGCTTTCTATTTTTTCTATTGCAAGAGTATAAAGTGTACCTGTAGTGAAAAGAAGTGCCCCTAAGTGGGTGCTCACCTAAAGGTGGCCATACAGCACTCGGCGGCCAAATAACCATTTGATTAGATAATTAGTATGGAATCGGATGAAAATCGGTCGCCACCAAGAGCATGCCCAATCAACGATTCAACCAATTTGGGGTCGAGATTAGGCGCATGTATCAATTGGACATGCTGGAAAACCTCGGGCGACATTCTCAATCGGTTGGGCGGCAGTGACCACATGCGATAATGGCGAACGATGGCTGCCTCCCCACCAAATGTTAGATGGACTCCCCGGTGCTCGTGTGTTAATGCTTTACCTGGGTCACGCCATCCTTCAAGTGTTAGCAGCTGTGTCCTCATTCTTCTTCCTCATTGGCGCCCCACGCAGATGCCTGCGGGTGTGTGACGTCACACACACGTGCCCCACGTGCCGTACATCGGCGACCACAGGGGGCGCCAATGAGGAAGAAAAGTGCGGACACAACAGTGGTCTCTCGGTGGACAGTGGACAGGTAAAGTATTAATGTTCTGGGCACCGTGGGGTTTATCTAACATTCGGGAAAGACTACGAGGCCAACTTCTGAAAGATTTCATGCTGATATCGATTGGAAATCACCCTGCGGTTTATGGCATCCAGCAGATCTCCAATCAGATTTGACCAGATGGTGATCTGTCTCTTGAGTACTTAGTAGCTGCAAGCCCCACCCCCTCTTCCTTGGCATTCCAGCGCCGGCACTCCCCAAAAGCCCGTCTACAACCCCTTGAGGATGGCGCACAGCCGCACTGCACAGGCCCAAGCATGGAGCCCAACCAGTTACTCCTTGCTATTGCAGAGGCGCGAGTCATCCTGCGCAATGTGACTGCGATCGTTTGCATACTTCTGTGGGTCCCCGTGTGCTTGAAGGGTGGTCGGGAGCAGGACGCGGGAAGCCTTTGGAGGATCCAAAGGCTCTCCTCTGCCGAGATAAGTTTCTACTTTTGAGATCTGTGGATCTCACAGGTTTACTTTAAAAAAAAAAAAAAAAGTGTTTTTATCTACGTAAATGAGGCAGTCAAACTGCAGATCAGTTTCTCCTGAAAGTAAACATTTTTTTTGGCTGATGAAACACTGCTGATCACAAGACAGGTCTGTGGAGTTCAAGCAGCTGTTATTTTTTTTGTTTTGCATCTGAGGGTAGCAGATTTTATTTCTCACTGACATGGCTGTAGCAACATGGCCGAGATGGCTGTTCAAGACCATCTCAGCCAAGAATCTACAATGTGTACATGTGTCCCCCTTACACCAGACCGCATTGTCCTCTTTCTCACCACGCCCATCTGAAATCCCCCCCCCCCCTCCCTCTGCTCACATAGTAAGACTATGAACAGACATACACATGGACTTGTCACTTGTCCTCCTCCCACAGCCACAAGCTGCTCAGGAATCCGCAGGGGGACATGGCTGAACAATGCACAATTACAGCGTGTAGCGTGTTACCAGAGTCTGCTGAGCACATAGCAGTTATTCAGTGATCACAGAGAGCCAGCCTAGGCCAGCATGTCTTCCCAGCCCGGCCATTTCTCACCGCAGCCACCCGAAGCTTTGTGGTGATCCACAAGGCAGAATCCGGCCACACCTACGGCAATGTGATTGTGAGATCTCTTACAGATCTAAGGGTGTTACATAAATAAGTGTTCCCTAGATATTGTGGTTAACTTGGAATATGGATTTTATCTGCACTTATACAGGTACCATAGTCCCCGGTCTACAAACAAGATAGTTTGTTCTTAACCTGAATTTGTCCATAAGTCGAAACACTGTGCTGCCTCTGTTCTTTGTACCTTTGCTATGCCTCTGTGTGTCCACTCTCCCTCTCTGTGTCACCTCTGTTCCCTTATGCCTCTAGTGTCCACCTCTGTTTCTTATCAGTGAGGGGTCACACTGTAGTCACTTCCTGTTTGAGTCAGGACTGTGTCAGCCACTTACATACCTGATATTTAACTCTTTCAGGCAGAGAAAGAAAAAAGGAACACAGCCTAGTTATTTGTGTGCTAGGCACTGTACATACACATATCTATCTCATCATGTCACATGTCACTTTGGGTAGCCTTTAAAGAATTGTTTTTTGAAAACACTGAGGACGGGTTGGGGGATCTCATTGCTAGCTGGTATTGCATCGTGCCATTGGCCTTCCTCCCTTCTCCGTAGCGACAGAACACGTGTTCTCTTGGGTCCAGGGAGCATTAAAGAGGAACTCCAGTGAAAATAATGTAATAAAAAAAGTGCTTCATTTTTACAATAATTATGTATAAATGATTTAGTCAGTGTTTTCCCGTTGTAAAATTTTTCCTCCCCCTGATTTACATTCTGACATTTATCACATGGTGACATGTTTGCTACTGGCAGGTGATGTCAGTGGAAGGAGATGCTGCTTGCTTTTTTGGCAGTTGGAAACAGCTGTTATTTCCCACAATGCAACACGGCTCCCACATTGTGAAGTCAGAACAGTCCTGACATCACACTGTGGGAGGGGTTTCACCACAATATCAGCCATACAGAGCCCCTGATGATCCGTTTGAGAAAAGGAAAAGATTTCTCATGGGAAAGGGGGTATCAGCTACTGATTGGGATGAAGTTCAGTTCTTGGTTACTCCTTTACCTTCTTGACTTTACCTTCTTGAGCATGTATGGAGAGTTGGTTGAAAATGAGGGCAGTTCCCCTTTAAAGCGTGCCATGGTGCTGCAGCGCGGTTTCACTGTTGGTCGCGATAAGGCGCAGTTCTATTTTCGCTATGATCCGTGTCACATGGTTGGAATGTCAGGCGTCCGCTGGGAATAGAGGCTTGTTTTGTTCAGCGGAGTGGAGAGGAATCGGAGTCTGCGGAGCTAAAGGTTACTCCAAGCTGAAGCAAAACAATTAGTTGGCTCTTCCCCAAACCCTTCTCTGTCCGCTCCTCTCTTGTTTTCTTTACTTTTTCCGAAATCACGATGGCGAAACAGAGACCTCCCTGAAAAAAAAAGAAAAATCGGAGGCTCTGGGAATGTTTTTATGTTTTGGGTTTTTTTTTAACGATCGGAAAGTCAAAGTTTTGCCCGATCACGCAGATAAGCGCTGTGCAAACACCGCGGGCGGAAAAGAAAAAGGAATCGCCTGAGTTTCACATTGTTTTTGTCCATTCAAGTGTGTCCAGCTTAGATCCAAACGTGAATATTCAAAGGGCTGTAAATGTAAAATGCTAGAAAAATACTGAATGTTTCAAACTTTGCAAACTTGGGTGATATAAACAGAGCTTATGTTGATACACTATAGAGAGCAATATGTAGCTTTCCTATAGGTCAGTGAAGCCATCCATCCCATGAAATGACCAGAAGGGCGGTTTAAACGGTAAAAGAGGAGGGACTGCCTCCTGACACTGGGAGACTTTCTCCAGGCACTCCTGAATAGCATTGGATTTTTTTTCCTTGTGATTTTTGTCATCCCTAGTCCATCACCATAGACACAGTACATGTTGTGCAACTATAGGCTGTAGCAGACCGTATAACGCTTATGCCCGGACTGTCGCCCTAGGGATTGGATTCTGATCTCTACTGGAAATGGCTAGCTGTGCGTGTATCTATACTTAAATCTGTTGTGTAATGCATGCATAGATCACTCAGTAGCCCCAGTACAACAGAGTATCTGAAAACCCATAACCATATCTTGCAGATGCCTAAAGGTTCCCATACACTATGCGATATTTCCCAGCAGAGTAAATTGACCACTCCCCTCAGCACCTCCTTTCCCATTTAAAGAGAAACTGTGACCAAGAATTGAACTTCATCCCAATCAGTAGCTGATACTCCCTTTCCTATGAGAAATCTTTACCTTTTCACAAACAGACCATCAGGGGAGCGCTGACTGATATTGTGGTGAAACCACTCCCACAGTGTGATGTCAGGACCATGGTCCTGGCAGTTTCCTGTCTGTGAACTTCATTGCATTGTGGGAAATAACTATTTACAGCTGTTTCCACTACTTCTACTTCCAGTGACATCACATGCCAGCAGGAAAAATGTCACCATGTGATAAATGTCAGAATGTAAATCAGGGAAAGGAAAGCTTTTACAATAGGCAAACACTGACTAAATCATTCATATGTAATTATTGTAAAAATGAAGCACTTTTTTTGTTACATTAATTTCAATGGAGTTCCTCCTTAAATTCTGGGCCCTCAACAGGACGAGCACGGCTTCCCCTTCTTGTGGGTGTATCTCAGCACCCATTGTGGTCTGGCTCACCTGCTCCTGTGCCAGTGCAGCCCATTGATATAATGGTGTGAGTAGTAGTGCAGTTTGCCGCTCCCAGGGGATCTCAGAATGAATTAGATGGTTGAACCTGACAAGCCTCAGCGTGGATCCCAGCTCCTTGCAGACTAGTGTGGGTAGAGTGGGGACCCTTTCAAACTTGGTGGGAACCTCAACGCTGGTGAAAGGATCTAGTACAGAATGATTTTGCATAAAATACCATTTTGGAAGGGAATATCCTCCATTTAGTGCAACCGAATACAACTTGCATTCAAGTTGCTTTTATCATTACTAAAGTTCCAGCTTGTTGAGAGTGTTGGATTGCAGAGTGTTAATGATTGTTTGTATATACCTAGTAAATCCACGCCCGTTTTAACTTGCAACCTCTTTAAGCTTTGGCAAAAAAGGGTACTTAAAGGGGTTCTGTGGAATGTAAAAAAAACCCTGACACTTACCTGGGGCTTCTATCGGCCCCCTGTAGCTGTCATGTCCCGCACCGTCCTCCTACGATCTTCCATTTCCTGCTGCCTGCACTGGTGAATTATTCGTCTAACAAGACAAATAGTGCGCGCTTCCGCTCGCGTCTCCGGGAGCTTACTGTGCAGGCGCAGTCAGCTCCAGGAGATGAGAGGGAGCATGCCCACACAGCCGCAGACGTGCTAGAGGGTTAATTATACCGGGACCAGCGGCGGGGAACAGATGATCGTAGGTGGACGGCACGGGACATGACAGCTACAGGGGGCTGATAGAAGCCCCAGGTAAGTGTTTGTTTGTTTTTTTTACATTCCACAGAACCCCTTTAAGCTTTTTTAATTTAGAAAAATGCATGCTAGGTGCGTATTCAAGCGGTGCTCCTTCCTACCGGTCTGGAAAGCGTTCGTACTTGCTAGACCACTTTGTGTAATTCACAGAGAATACGATGGAATAAGATTTCCCCTATAATTGCAAAGACGAACAATTCCCAGCAGATCTGTCTCACGTAAAACGTTTTGCAAAGGCGAATCTAGAAGGCAATTGCCGCATTATGTGGGCTTATTAGCAGATCTATGAGACCATCAGCAGATTAGCTGCTAGACCCCACATTACACACGCCAGTGATGTCAATGGAAGCAGCAACCTTGCTGAAATACGGGGGCCGTATGTACTAATCCAGGACTGGGCCACACCCGCTGCGTGTATGCCAGACTCCATTGTTCCGCATGTGAACCCGGCCCCGTCGCAAGGGGGATTTCTTTAATCTGCGCACTTTTAAAAGATCAAAGGGGTTGTTTTTCTGCTTTTTTTGTAATTAAAATGAACAAAGTAACATGAAAAGACTCTGGGAGTAAATGAGATTCAGTTGCTGAGCTCAGTTCCTCTGGGAGAAGCTCTGAAAGCAAACCAGCATGTTGCCTGACCCAAAACACAAACATTAAGGGGAACGCTGGGATTAAATATTCATCCCCAGCGGACGGTAGCTGAATTCTCTATGATCCAGTTTAAAGGGGAGCTGTAGCCAAAATAACATAATTAATAAAATTGGTTATTTTTTTTTTTTTACAATATTCATTTATACATTATTTAGTCAGTGTGTGCCCATCTACCCTCTCCCTGATTTATATTCTGAAATGTATCCACATGGCGACATCTTTATCCCTGTCAGGTAATCTCTGTGGAATGTTAGTTAACTGAGAGTTCTAAAGTCAGTAGAAAATATATCTGATCTCCCAGAATGCTCTGGGTGGAGAATTCTGCATACCGTACCTAATGAGCCTAGGGGCTAGGCTAAGCCTCAATGGGAGGGCGTTTCTGATGATGAAACCAGGATATTTAACATAAATGTGGGCATCCTGAATAATTTACTGCATTCTACTATATGTTGTTACAGTTCCTCTCGAAAATCATAATATATATATATATATATATATATATACATGCACGCAGCACTGGAGGTCCCCAGACTCCATAAGAAATATATAAATACAGAGGGTGCTGCAGCACACAACAGGAAAACAGTGACAGGGACTCTTGGTTACGCTTTAACGCGTTTAAGCTCACCAACTGCGCCAAAGTGTCCCCGATCTGGTGAGTCCTACTCTAACCAGGCAAAAATGCTAGTTTTTATCAGCGTTCTAGTGGGAACCATGCCAAAAGCCCAGGGGTCAGCTAAATGGGAGAAATTAAATTAAAAACACCTCACCTCCTACTAGCTACTAACTGAACTATGTATATATGTATATATATATATATATATATATACACACACACAAAAAGTATGTTTCTACCAGAGTAAAATGAGCCATAATTTTCTTTTCTCCTATGTTGCTGTCACTTACAGTAGGTAGTAGAAACCTGACAGAATCAACAGGTTTTGGACTAGCCCATCTCCTCATGGGGGGCTCTCAGGGTTTTCTTTATTTTTAACCTTCCTGGCGGTTAATTTTTTTTTCCAAATGGAAAAAATCCTTTTTTTTTTAAATTTTTTTTTTGTTTCATGTAAAGCTACCAGAGTGGTAGCTACATGAAACACCACTAGAGGGCGCATGTGGCCCTCTAGTCCGATCGTCGCCGGCATCTATAGCAAACAGGGGAACGCGTATATAACGCGTTCCCCTGTTTGGCTTCTCCTGTCGCCATGGCGACGATCGGGATGACGTCATGGACGTCAGCCGACGTCCTGACGTCAGGCACACCCGATCCAGCCCATAGCGCTGCCCGGAACTCATTGATCCGGGCAGCGCAGGGCTCTGCCGGGGGGGGCCCTCTTCAGCCGCTGCGTGCGGCCGATCAAGCTGTGCGCGCGGCTAGCAAAGTGCTGGCTGCGCGCACAGCAATTTACAGCATGTAAATCGCCCCACCAGGGGCTGAGATCTCCCCCTGCGCGGCATAGCCCGAGCTCAGCTCGGGCTTACCGCCAGGGAGGTTCAAAAGCACTTAGTGAATGGCAACTGCTCCGTCCAACTGCCAAAATAGTGTACGGTGAGCAGTGAGGCTGCCAGCATCTTTGTATAAATGTTTTTCAGGGTATGTCTTTATAAAGAATAAAGGCCATGCTGAGAATCCCCTATGGAGAGATTGACATTACCGACAGGATTTGTGCTAGTCCGAGCTCTACTACTTTACTGTAAGTGACAGCAACATAGGAGAAAAGTAATTTATGAATAATTTTACTCAGGAAGGATTACTTCTTAATTTTATGTATGTACATACACTCCCCTAAAGGATTATTAGGAACACCATACTAATACGGTGTTTGACCCCCTTTCTCCTTCAGAACTGCCTTAATTCTATGTGGCATTCAACAAGGTGCTGAAAGCATTCTTTAGAAATGTTGGCCCATACTGATAGGATAGCATCTTGCAGTTGATGGAGATTTGTGGGATGCACATCCAGGGCATGAAGCTCCCATTCCATCACATCCCAAAGATGCTCTATTGGGTTGGGATCTGGTGACTGTGAGGGCCATTTTAGTACAGTGAACTCATTGTCATGTTCAAGAAACCAATTTGAAATGATTGGAGCTTTGTGACATGGTGCATTATCCTGCTGGAAGTAGCCATAAGAGGATGGGTACATGGTGGTCATGAAGGGATGGACATGGTCAGAAACAATGCTCAGGTAGCCTGTGGCATTTAAACAATGCCCAATTGGCACTAAGGGGGCCTAAAGTGTGCCAAGAAAACATCCCCCACACCATTACACCACCACCACCAGCCTGCACAGTGGTAACAAGGCATGATGGATCCATGTTCTCATTCTGTTTATGCCAAATTCTGACTCTATCGAGACTCATCAGACCAGGCAACATTTTTTCCAGTCTTCAACTGTCCAATTTTGGTGAGCTTGTGCAAATTGTAGCCTCTTTTTCCTATTTGTAGTGGAGATGAGTGGTACCCGGTGGGGTCTTCTGCTGTTGTAGCCCATCCGCCTCAAGCTTGTGCATGTTGTGGCTTCACAAATGCTTTGCTGCATACCTCGGTTGTAACGAGTGGTTATTTCAATCAACGTTGCTCTTCTATCAGCTCAAATCAGGCGGTCCATTCTCCTCTGACCTCTAGTAGCATCAACAAGGCATTTTCGCCCACAGGACTGCCACATACTGGATGTTTTTCCCTTTTCAAACCATTCTTTGTAAACCCTAGAAATGCTTGTGCATGAAAATCCCAGTAACTGAGCAGATTGTGAAATACTCAGACCGGCCATCTGGCACCAACAACCATGCCATGCTCAAAATTGACATTCAGTTTGGAGTTCAGAAGATTGTCTTGACCAGGACCACACCCCTAAATGCATTAAAGCAAATGCCATGTGATTGGTTGATTAGATAATTGCATTAATGAGAAATTGAACAGGTGTTCCTAATAATCCTTTAGGTGAGTGTGTGTGTGTATATACACACACGCGCACGCACGCACGCATGCACACACACACACGTACGCACACACACACACACACACACACACATACACACACACTGGATTGCAAAAGTATTCAGCCCCCTTGAAGTTTTTCACATTTTGTCATACTACTGCCACAAACATTACTCAATTTTATTGGAATTCCACATGAAAGACCAACACAAAGTGGTGTACACATGAGAAGTGGAACGAAAATCATACATGATTCCAAACATTTTTTTACAAATAAGTAACTGCAAAGTGGAGTGTGCATAATTATTCGGCCCCCTTTGATCTGAGTGCAGTCAGTTGCCTATAGACATTGCCTGATGAGTGCTAATGACTAAATAGAGTGCACCTGTGTGTAATCTAATGTCAGTACAAATACAGCTGCTCTGTGAGGGCCTCAGAGGTTGTCTAAGAGTATATTGGGAGCAACAACACCGTGAAGTCCAAAGAACACACAAGACAAGTCAGGGATCAAGTGATTGAGAAATTTAAAGCAGGCTTAGGCTACAAAAAGATTTCCAAAGCCTTGAACATCCCACAGAGCACTGTTCAAGCAATCATTCAGAAATGGAAGGAGTATGGCACAACTGTAAACCTACCAAGACAAGGCCGTCCACCTAAACTCACAGGCCGAACAAGGAGAGCGCTTATCAGAAATGCAGTCAAGAGGCCCATGGTGACTCTGGACGAGCTGCAGAGATCTACAGCTCAGGTGGGGGAATCTGCCCATAGGACAACTATTAGTCATGCACTGCACAAAGTTGGCCTTTATGGAAAAGTGGCAAGAAGAAAGGCATTGTTAACAGAAAGCATAAGAAGTGCAGTTTGCCACAAGCCACACAGCAAACATGTGGAAGAAGCTGCTCTGGTCAGATGAGACCAAAATGGAACTCTTTGGTCAAAATGCAAAACACTATGTGTGGCGGAAAACTAACACTACACATCAATCTGAACACACCATCCCCACTGTCAAATATGGTGGTGGCAGCATCATGCTCGGGGGTGCATCTCTTCAGCAGGGACAGGGAAGCTGGTCAGAGTTGATGGGAAGATGGATGGAGCCAAATACAGGGCAAACTTGGAAGAAAACCTCTTGGAGACTGCAAAAGACTTGAGACTGGGGCAGAGGTTCACCTTCCAGCAGGACAATGACCCTAAACATAAAGCCAGGGCAACAATGGAATGGTTTAAAACAAAACATATCTGTGTTAGAATGGCCCAGTCAAAGTCCAGATCTAAATCCAATCGAGAATCTGTGGCAAGATCTGAAAACTGCTGTTCACAAACGCCGTCCATCTAATCTGACTGAGCTGGAGCTGTTTTGCAAAGAACAATGGGCAAGGTTTTCAGTCTCTAGATGTGCAAAGCTGGTAGAGACATACCCTAAAAGACTGGCAGCTGTAATTGCAGCAAAAGGTGGTTCTACAAAGTATTGACTCAGGGGCTGAATAATTACGCACAACCCACTTTGCAGTTATTTATTTGTAAAAAATGTTTGGAATGATGTATGATTTCCGTTCCACTTCTCATGTGTACACCACTTTGTATTGGTCTTTCACGTGGAATTCCAATAAAATTGATTCATGTTTGTGGAAGTAATGTGACAAAATGTGGAAAACTTCAAGGGGGCCGAATACTTTTGCAAGCCACTGTACATACATACATACAAGAAGATTATTTCTCCCAGAGTAAAATGAGCCATAAATTACTTTTCTCATATGTTGCCGTCACTTATAGTAAGTAGTAGAAACCTGACAGAATCGACAGGTTTTGGACTAGCCCATCTTCTCATGGGGGGCTCTCAGGATTTTCTTTATTTTCAAAAGCACTTAGTGAATGGCAGTTGCTCCGCCCAACTGTCAAAAAAGTGTGCAGTGAGCAGGGAGGCTGGCCAGCATCTTTGTATAAATCTTTTTCAGGGAATGTCTTTATAAAGAATAAAGGCCATGCTGAGAATCCCCCATGAAGAGATGGACTAGCCCATGTCGGTTCTGTCAGATTTTAATGCCTACTGTAAGTGACTGCAATATAGAAGAAAGGTAATTTAGTCAGACGAGGTCCAGATTAGAAACTGTCAGTCGTATATCCGAATGTTTCACCCTTTCAGACAATAAAATAAAAAAGGAACACAGCCTAGTTATTTATATGCTTTTCACTGTACAAACACATATCTATCTCATCATGTCACATGTCACTTAAAGAGAAACTCCGACCAAAAATTGAACTTTATCTTAATCAGTAGCTGATACCCCCTTTTACATGAGAAATCTATTCCTTTTCACAAAGACCATCAGGGGGCGCTGTATGACTGATATTGTGGTGAAACCCCTCCCACAAGTAACCCCTCCCACAAGTAACCCTGTCTGTGAACCTTGTTGCATTGTGGGAAATAGCTGTTTACAGCTGTTTCCAACTGCCAAAAACCATGCAGCAGCTACATCACCTGCCCACAGTAAAATGTTCACTGGAGTTCCTCTTTAAAGAGGAACGGTACAAAGTTCCTTTGTCGCTAGCGTAGATTACCAAAATGAAGGGTGCACACAAGGTAGCTTGTCCATTCTTAAACCAGTATTCTGTATAGGAATCAGTGCACCCCTCGCTGAAATCAAAGGTACAATTCCAGCTTGGAAGCACAACACTCTGTCTTTCTAGTTTACAGTTGCGAAACAGTTATCTGTGTAAGGCTTGCTTCCCACCTGCAAAGGCCCCATCATAGCAGAGGGGACAGTGCAGCGTCTGCTCTCACTGATTTTCATTTCCAGTCTGTGTCCGGAGGATGCGTTTCCACTACAGGTATTTATGGGAATCAGACCCGCTTGTCTGGAAAAACGCTGCAGGTTGGGACTTTAGATTCTCTAAACGGAACCGTTTTAAAGCAAATCTGAAGCTAAAAAAATTATGATAGGAGTTGTTTGTTAGTATGGATAATTAACAGAACAGGAGCAGCAAAGAAAAGTCTCATATTTGAATTTTCAGTTATGTAGCTTTTTTTTTTTTTTTTTTTTTTTATAACATTGCATCATTCTGTCACAGTTGCAATTTTGAAACCACACTCAGTATTTTAAGCTATAAAACCAGGGCTGTGGAGTCGAGGAGTCGAGGAGTCGGGGCAATTTTGGGCACCCGGAGTCGGAGTTGGAGTCGTGGTTTCAGAAACTGCGGAGTCGGGAGTTGGAGTCGCATGATTTTTGTACAAAATCCACAGCCCTGTTAAGTATTAGACTAAGGAGTCGGAGTCGAGGAGTCGGAGTCTGAGCAATTTTGGGTACCCGGAGTCGGAGTCGTGGTTTCAGAAACTGAGGAGTCGGAGTTGGAGTCGGAAGATTTTTGTACTGACTCCACAGCCCTGTATAAAACAAAGCAAAAATAATGACCCTTTAAATTTTCCTGCAGTAAACGACTCAAGCTATCGCTCACTGTTTCTTGCCTGTTGAAGTGCTTCAGAAAACAGGACTGTACTTGACACAAGTTGGGTTGAATAGTTCAGAGAAGCTATTTAGCATCGATAACTGAAGTTGTTGTTTTTCTTTGTTCTTTTTTTAACTCTTCCTGTACTGGAAAACAATATGAGACTCATATCTTTGCCACTAATGTTCTATTAACTGTACTACACATACAATTCATTATCTTATAAGTTTTTGATCCCTTCAAGTATGTTTTAAAACGCAAGTGGAAGCAGACCGTATTTTACACGTGCGTTTGCTACGTTTCCCTGCGCCGCAAGTGGAAACCAAGTTTAAAACTGTCAACTGTAAAAGTAAAGCAGCTTTTTGATGGGCAGCCTGCATACTAACCTCCAGATAAATCTCTTGCAGATCGGCTGGATATCCGCGCTGCGCGGATCCTCCTTGACAACGATCACTACGCCATGGCGAAGCTGAAAAAGAGAGTTTTGGAATACCTGGCCGTGCGACAGCTCAAGAACAACTTAAAGGGGCCCATCTTGTGCTTTGTGGGCCCCCCTGGCGTAGGCAAGACCAGCGTGGGAAGATCTGTCGCCAAGACCTTGGGCAGAGAGTTCCACCGGATCGCCCTGGGCGGAGTCTGCGACCAGTCTGATATCCGTGGACACAGGTAAGAGGACTCCGTGGAAGGCGGCCCTAAAGAACGACGCCAAGATGTTAGGGTTCCCATTCATTACTCGATTTTCAGAGTCAATATCCGGACGTTTTAGTCATAATGATCGAATCTGTCAGATATCGATGCCGCAACATGGCCACCAGATTGATTGTTTAGATCGATTTCTGACCGAAACCTGTCAAAACTCTTAAAGAGGAACTCCAGTGAAAATAATGTAATAAAAAATTGCTTGATTTTCTACAATAATTATGTATAAATATATATACAATTAACCTCCTTGCCGATTATCCCGAGCTCAGCTCGGGGTAACCTGCGTAGGAGGATTTCTCAGGCCCCGCTGGGCCGATTTTCAAAATTTTTTTTCCCCTACACGCAGCTAGCGCTTTGCTAGCTGCGTGTGGTACGCGATCGCCGCCGATTCGCCACTACCCGCCGCGCCGCCCCCCCCCTCCAGACCCCTTGCGCAGCCTGGCCAATGAGTGCCAGGCAGCGCTGAGGGGTGGATCGGGATTCCCTCTGACGTCCCGCCCAGTCGCCATGGCGACCGGGGAAGCCCAGCAGGAAATCCCATTCTGAACGCGATTTCCTGCTTACTATGATCGCGGAAGGCGATCGGAGTAGATAGGGGGATGCCGCTTGTCAGCGGCTATCATGTAGCGAGCCCTGGGCTCGCTACATGATTAAAAAAAAAAAAACAGTACAGTTCCACAATAAATGTTCCTTTGTCCTTGACCATAAATTTAAAATGCATAAACATATAAAAGTCAAACAACAGTTCATGTGTAACAGTTTCCAGGCTCTAAAAGCTGCATAAAGTTCAGGGAATCTTCCTGTAATAGATAATAACCAGTATACGCCCACCAGATGTTAAGCTGCCTTTTCAGGATCAGCTAATAGCGCTTCTGACCCAGCCAGTGTGCAGGGTATCCTAGGTGCGTTCTGCCTCCTCTTGTATCCTCAAAACATAGGGACATAAAACAGAAAAGCACTCGAATAGTGTGATACTGTTTTGATAACACTGTCACTCATGAAAAACACACCAGTGCTCCCAGATCTTACAGAAACACCTTGTGCTCCTTCACCATATACTAAATGAAGCCTCTCACCAAATATCATGGCTGACCCAGCACAGACCAGCAATCAAGCTTCATAGATAATATCCATGATCCTCCTCCAGCCTCAGTGTCCCTAAGACTCAAACAGGGACCAGCATAGTGTAAAACCGCTTTTTTTCTTAAAAGATTTAAAAGAAGTGCACTCACAAAAGTCCAGTACAAATGCGCATAGAAGAATTCCTCAAGCTCGTCTTAGCGTACCTCGCTCCTTAGGCTCCGCCCAACTAGTTTCGTCCCATGACTCATCAGGGGAAAAAACATTATTTTTGCTTCTGAAAATACTACATCCTTTTGTCTTTAGAGATTTGTTTTGTCCTTGCAGTTGTAATTCAAAAATCAGCTGCTTGTGTCATCTGCAGACCTCTTTATACAGTTAAAGAGGAACTTCGACCTAAACAAACATACTGTCATTAAACATTAGCTATGTTAATTAAAATAGATAGGTAATATAATCTCTTACCCACACTGTTTTAAAACAGGCAAATGTTTGTGATGTCATGGGGCAGCCATCTTTTTGGTTGAAAGGAGGTGATAGGGAGCATGAGACACAGCTCTAACTGTCCTGTGTCCTGATCCCACCTCCCAGCTGCGCGCGCTAGGCTTCATATCTTAAATTCAAATTTTTTAAAAATAAAATTTGCATCAAAACAGCAGAACGAGAACAACAACATCAGAAATACCATCATACTTTGCACAGCATCAGGGGAAAATGCCCGGGCAGATTTCTTGAGACTTGGGTAAGAAAAACAAAGTTCTGATGCTGTGAAACAGTTAAAGAAACACCAAGCCTTTTCAGTGCTGCTGAGTAGATTTTTAGTCTGGAGGTTCACTTTAAGTTTGCCACCTTTGATTTTGAGCGCTTCCTCGGTTATCGGTGCTACTAGGTGGTCTGCTGGCTTAATGTGTGCAGATACAGTATAGTGGCATTGTTACCTGAGGAAGAAGGTAGGAATCACGAAACGTGTTGTTTGGGGCTTTGGATAAATGGTTTGGCCAGTATAGGCTTTTTATTTAGTTGTAGTACTGGGTAGGAGGTGCTTTTATAACAGTCTTCCATATTTGTCCAACAAGTAGATATAATTTGAATCTTGTGCTACGCCGCGATCAGATCAGTCAGCGCAGGGCGATAGTGCAGCTTCAGTACTGGGGGACAGTCAGGAATCTGTATAAAGTATGAAGGGGCGCGCTATCATGCATTATCCCTTAGTTACTGACAATTGCACTTACTAGAGGTAATATAATATGATGCTTATATAGAGGCAAGACTCTTCCGTCTCCTGTGATTCCTCCGTCAGGCCATGGCCAGCAGCACGGGTGTTACATTGGAGCACTCTGGTATGGGGGAGAAGAGCAGCTGGATGGGTGGGCCTGTGTTCAGTGTGCTTGTAACGTCATTACAGCAGATCCGTGATGAAAAACCAACTATAACAAGTAGCTTGTCTATATATCTTATCTAAAGTTTAGATAGTTTACACAACAAATCTAGCTGCAAACGGCTTTAATAAAATATGATTATTTCTTCCTGTGATACAATGACAGCAGCCATGTTGTTTGTAAACATTATACACAGGCAAGCTTATCTGCATCTTGAGCACTCAGCCTGTGAAAAAAACGTTATCCTCCCCCCTCCTCCTCCCCTCTGCCTCTGAAATCTCTGGCTCCCCCTCCTCCTGCCCAGACTGAGCTCCCATGAGCCCTTGCTACTGTCTGAAAATGCCTTGGCTTTCTGAAAACCTGTGGGCGTGGCTTGTTTAGTTTATAGGGCATTAGAGTATTAAAACAAAAACAAAAAAGTATTTGGCTTGAGGAATGCCCTATAAACAATAGGAAAGGAACACAATTATGCAATGAGTAAAAGTTCATCTCGGATCCTTTAATTGTTTCAGTGGCACTCCACCTTCACATATTAATAACCAGGCAGTACTTGCTTTTTTTTGGTGTCTGAAAGAGTTACTTTTTAGACATGGAAGTGACAGCTTCTACCGTGTCTGAAATATAGTAAACAGCACTGATAATCAAATTGCAGCCATAAAAGTTTTCCTGACCGAATACAACTTCTGAGGTCAGAGAGAGATAGGTAAAGGTAAATAGTTAATGTATTTTCACTCAGGGACATTTTAATAGGCGGCCACTGAGCCGAGACAATAAAACATTCAGAGCCCTTTCACACCGGGGTGGTGGTGCGTTATTTTTACTGCACCCCACCGCCAGGCAATGCAAATCTATGGATTCTTTCATACTTCTGCGGTACAGCGTGACACAACGCACGTCTTATGCTTGCGAGCTGCGGCGATCTGCATCAGCCTGGAAGTCATGTTAGTCTATGGCGACACGGGGATATTTAGAAAACTACCAATGTAATGGCGCGCATGCGCGGAAGTGTATTTTTACAATCCGCTTCTGTGAAATTCTGAATACCCCCAAGCAGGAAGTGACCGCTAGCACGCGTCACTTCCTGCTTGGCCCAATGCCAGATGGGGAATATTGCCTAGTAACACGGTATTTCTCAAAAGGCCTGATTTTGGCGGAGTGGTACGGCGCGGCTGCCGCACCGCCAGTTTGCAGTGTGAAACTGGCCACAATCTACTTTGTAAATGTTTAAATATAAAATAACTCATTGTTGGGATCTGATGAATAGTTCTGTGAGCTTTTAGCGCACGGCCAGCACAATGGCGTTTCTGAATGATTTTTTTTTCTTGAGGCCAGGCGTTTCCCTTTATACAGAACCGCCTCGTGAGCTGTGTTGGCAGGAAGATGTGATTTATTAGACGTGAAGCGTAACTCATTCTCGTCTCGTGGTTTGTGAAATAAACATTGGCAGTGAGGCGATTCTGCCTGTTCCTCATGTGAGGAATGTTCACGTGGTTACACACGTATGAGTGGAGATAAAGTGTCCAGCCGGAGTCATTACTAATCTGTGTACACAGGAGGCAGCCTGAGCACTCCCCCGAAATATGCCCCTGAGAGAGATGAGGAGAATCTCCTGCAACTCACCATCAGGAGACCCCAAATACAATATGGCGGGAGCAGGAGAGTGCCCCTACCCCCATCCAATCTGCTCTTGTTTGTCAGGTTATTGTTTAATGGGTGTTGTGTCTGAACCAAAAGAAAAAGGGTCTTTTCTGATCTACTTCTGCAGTTTACAGAACTATTATTCAGACACTTTATCCAGGACAGAGGCCACTATACTCCCTGATGAGTTGTCCAGTAATCTGTCTGGTGGATCGTCGCGGCCGAGCGCAGGCCAAGGGCATTGTTCTACTGACTCCACCTGCTCCATCGTGTGCTGTACTGTCACTCCTCCCCCTCTATAGCAACAGAACGTGTTGCTTGCCTACAGGCTAGCGATGCTACTTTACGAATTCCACCCTAAACTGTCGCCCGAGGGATTGAAGCTTGATCCCTGTCAGTCTACGGAGCTTTAGGCTGCTTTCACAGTGAGACGTTACAGGCGCACGTTAGAGCAGCCTGTAACGCACCCCCACTGCACAGCAATGAAAAATCAATGGGCTGTTCACAGTGCCCACATTGCGTTACATAGTAACGCTTCACGTCAAGACAACATACTGCATGCAGTACTTCAGTGGTTCCCAACCCATGTGCCGCGACACATACATGTGTCGCGGCAGCTTTGGGTATGTGTCGCGGCTCTCGGAGGGGAGCAGCGCAGTGGAGGGAGAAGAACTGTGGGCAGCGGCGGAGAAGGGGGCCATCTCCCCCCCTTCTCTCACCTTAGGGTGCTCTGCCTCCCTCACTCTCCCCTCAGATACTAACTGTGGCGGGCTGGCGGCACTTGGCAGTGGGCGGGACTTACCTTCCGTGTCGCTCCATGCGCCGGCCGGAAGTTCTGGCTCTGCAGCCGCTGCTCTGGTCTGGATCAGGCCAGAGTAGCGGCAAATCATCCCGCGCCGGCGACGAAACCAGACGGGACAGAGACACGGAAGGTAAGTTCCGCCCCTCTGCCAGCCACCGCACTTCGTTCCGGAGGAGAGAGCGAGAGCACCCTGAGGTGCCGCTCTCCTTCCCTCGCTCTCTCCTCCTGGGGGGGCACCTGGCTACATATTCTGGGCACATATATCCCTGGCTACATATACCCCTGACTACATATACCGGGGACATATACACCTGCCTACATATACTGTGGACATATACACCTGCCTACATATACTGGGGACATATACCCCTGGCTACATATACTGGGGACATATACCTCTGGCTACATATACTGGGGACATATACACCTGCCTACATATACTGGGGACATATACACCTGCCTACATATACTGGGGACATATACACCTGCCTACATATACTGGGGACATATACCCCTGGCTACATATACTGGGGACATATACCTCTGGCTACATATACTGGGGACATATACCGGGGACATATACACCTGCCTACATATACTGTGGACATATACACCTGCCTACATATACTGGGGACATATACCCCTGGCTACATATACTGGGAACATATACACCTGCCTACATATACTGGGGACATATACACCTGCCTACATATACTGGGGACATATACACCTGCCTACATATACTGGGGACATATACCCCTGCCTACATATACTGGGGACATATACCCCTGCCTACATATACTGGGGACATATACCCCTGCCTACATATACTGGGGACATATACCCCTGCCTACATATACTGGGGACATATACCCCTGCCTACATATACTGGGGACATATACCCCTGGCTACATATACTGGGGACATATACCTCTGGCTACATATACTGGGGACATATACCGGGGACATATACACCTGCCTACATATACTGGGGACATATACACCTGCCTACATATACTGGGGACATATACACCTGCCTACATATACTGGGGACATATACCCCTGCCTACATATACTGGGGACATATACCCCTGCCTTCATATACTGGGGACATATACCCCTGCCTTCATATACTGGGGACATATACCCCTGCCTACATATACTGGGGACATATACCCCTGCCTACATATACTGGGGACATATGCCCCTGCCTACATATACTGGGGACATATGCCGTTAGACGTTAGAGCAGCCTGTAACGCACCCCCACTGGCTACATATACTGGGGACATATACCTCTGGCTACATATACTGGGGACATATTCACCTGCCTACATATACTGGGGACATATACACCTGCCTACATATACTGGGGACATATACACCTGCCTACATATACTGGGGACATATACCCCTGGCTACATATACTGGGGACATATACCTCTGGCTACATATACTGGGGACATATACCGGGGACATATACACCTGCCTACATATACTGTGGACATATACACCTGCCTACATATACTGGGGACATATACCCCTGGCTACATATACTGGGGACATATACCTCTGGCTACATATACTGGGAACATATACACCTGCCTACATATACTGGGGACATATACACCTGCCTACATATACTGGGGACATATACACCTGCCTACATATACTGGGGACATATACCCCTGCCTACATATACTGGGGACATATACCCCTGCCTACATATACTGGGGACATATACCCCTGCCTACATATACTGGGCACATATACCCCTGGCTACATATACTGGGGACATATACCCCTGGCTACATATACTGGGGACATATACCCCTGGCTACATATACTGGGGACATATACCTCTGGCTACATATACTGGGGACATATACCGGGGACATATACACCTGCCTACATATACTGGGGACATATACACCTGCCTACATATACTGGAGACATATACCCCTGCCTACATATACTGGGGACATATACCCCTGCCTACATATACTGGGGACATATACCCCTGCCTACATATACTGGGGACATATACCCCTGCCTACATATACTGGGGACATATACCCCTGCCTACATATACTGGGGACATATGTCCCTGCCTACATATACTGGGGACATATGTCCCTGCCTACATATACTGGGGACATATACCCCTGCCTACATATCCTGGGCACATATACCCCTGGCTACATATCCTGGGCACATATACCCCTGCCTACATATACTGGGGACATATACCCCTGCCTACATATACTGGGGACATATACCCCTGCCTACATATCCTGGGCACATATACCCCTGCCTACATATCCTGGGCACATATACCCCTGGCTACATATCCTGGGCACATATACCCCTGGCTACATATCCTGGGCACATATACCCCTGCCTACATATCCTGGGCACATATACCCCTGGCTACATATACTGGGCACATATATCCCTGGCTACATATACTGGGCACATATATCCCTGGCTACATATACTGGGGACAACTAGCTGTTTGTCATTATGTGCATTTACTGGTGAAAAGCTGTCTCTTATTATGTGCATTTACTGGTGAAAAGCTGTCTCTTATTATGTGAATTTACTGGTGAAAAGCTGTCTCTTATTATGTGCATTTACTGGTGAAAAGCTGTCTCTTATTACGTAAATTTACTGGTGAAAAGCTGTCTCTTATTATGTGCATTTACTGGTGAAAAGCTGTCTCTTATTATGTGAATTTACTGGTGAAAAGCTGTCTCTTATTATGTGCATTTACTGGTGAAAAGAGGTCTTTTATTATGTGCATTTACTGGGGAAACGCTGTCTCTCATTACGTGCATTTACTGGTGAAAGGCTGTCTGTCATTACCTGCATTTACTGGTGAAACGCTGTCTCTTATGTGCATTTAGTGGGGAAACGCTGTCTCTCATTACATGCATTTAGTCTACGTGTCACGGAGATCTGAACGTTTGGTTTGATGTGTCACGACTCCAAAAAGGTTGGGAACCACTGCAGTACTTCATACGCGGCTAAGCCGCGTTAGACTGTTTGCACATGCTCAGTACGGGTGTTTTTTCTTATTTTAGGGGCGGAGAGGAGGCGGGGAGAGGCCGCTACGTAGCCAGGCACATGGCTACTTGGCATTCACTGCACTTGCAGTGTTTACTCTTTGGAGCGGCCGCTGATTGGCTGGCGGGACCACGTGATGCGGAGAGCTCCGCTCACGTGGTCTCCGCAGCGCCTCCGGCAGAGCAGGCGCACCAAGAGCTGCTTGTAACGCGGCTCTTGGTAGCGTCCTGCTCCAACACCACCAGGCGTTGCGTTAGGGGCACGTTATGTGCCCTATAATGTCCCC
Organism: Hyperolius riggenbachi; assembly: GCF_040937935.1. NCBI lineage: Eukaryota > Metazoa > Chordata > Amphibia > Anura > Hyperoliidae > Hyperolius > Hyperolius riggenbachi. The sequence continues at coordinate 18,442,300 of NC_090656.1, read as the reverse complement.
TAAACGCAACGTCCTGGTGTGTAAGTAGCCTTAAAGAGGCCCTGCACTGACAAATAGAAGAATGCAGAACATTATTCAGGATACCCTTTTGTATGGTGATTTTCCTGATTTCAGCATCCTAAACACTTCCTATAGCTATACATTGTTGTATATTGAATGTAACTCCCCTCTCCTTATGTTATGTTGAAGAGGAACTAAACTCAGAACTTCCTCTCTGCTCTAAAAGATACAAAACGGCATAATAACCTTTAAGGAAAAACATTTCTTTGTTACAGCTGATACAAATCCTGCAATTAATCTGCACTGTTTCTACTTCCTGATTCATGGAGGCAGACATATCGTTAACATCCTGTGCTTTCCGATGAGCTTATCTGCCATAGCAGTCAGGTGACTCAGGGGAGAGAACAAATTACAACTTGTGACTAAACACAGATGAGGGGGAATTAGGAAAGATTTTTCATTGGGCAAACTCTAATTTATAGATAGTACCGTGTTAGCCATCAGTAAAAGCAAGAAGTTTTAAATCTGCAAGGCCGAAAGCTTGCTTATTTTTATTCATTTTTAGTTAGCCAATAAATGGTATCATCCTGATTTAAAACTTCTTAATATATAGATGAATACTGTAAAAAAAAAATTTCTCTACAGTTCCCCTTTAAACACTTTCTGCCAGATTTTTTTGTGATGTCCGACTCCCGATAGCATTATTCTTCTACCCACCCTGGAAGCCGCCCCTTTGTGTGTCATCTTTTCTTCCCCTTCCATAGTAGTAGATGCGTCACTAGCCTCCTGGCTGGAGACGCATCTGTGCAGAGGTTCGTCCCGACTTATCCCCCAAAATGTCAAATCCCGATCCCTATGATTGATAGTAATTGAGAAATGTGTACACAACTTTAGCTGTCTGCAAATTTTCAAGAAGCCCTGTAGTGACATACAGTAGAAAGCAATAAGGGATTCAGGACTCCCACTTTTACATTCATTTTCCTGATTTCAGCATCATAAACACTTCCTATATCTATATATGGCTGCCTATTGGTATGTAGCCCCGCCCTCCCAGTGATGTTTAGCCTAGGCTATTTAGGTGTGCGGAATCCTCCTTCCAGAGCATTCTGGGAGACCAGGTGTTATTTCTACTGGCTTTGGAATTCTCAGACACAAACATTCTGCGGTGATGCACCTGACAGGACTCACCAATGGGCAAAACCTGACTAAAATAATTTACCAATGAATATTGCAAACAATAATAAGCATTTTTATTCATTATGTTATTTTCACTAAAGTTCCTCTTTATTCTCTAAACGTAGTGCACCAGTCTAAACGTATAGCAATTTTATGACTAATATGCAGTTTCTCACGTCACCTATCCCGTTGCTGTTGCAGACGCACGTATGTGGGCAGCATGCCGGGCCGGATAATAAACGGGCTGAAGATGGTCGGTGTGAATAATCCGGTCTTCCTGCTGGATGAAGTGGACAAGCTGGGGAAGAGTCTGCAGGGGGATCCGGCGGCTGCACTGCTGGAGGTAAGAAAACATCTGCGTAGATCACTCACCAGTATCACTAAGAGCCAGAGATAGAATCCCAGATAAGGGTGCTCTGTAAATCTCACAATACTTAAACACTTCATATCCCTTCTATAAACAAATACCTCTGTGCGATTATGTGGCTAGTATACCAGATAATCTACTGATCGGAGCAAAAGGCCTGTTTATTAAAGTGAACCTCCAGACTAAAAATCTACTCAGCAGCAATGAAAAGGCTTGATGCTTCTTAAACAGTTTCACAGCTTTGTTTTTCTTACCCAAGCCTCATTTTTAGCTGCACAGAAGAAAACTGCCCGGGCATTTTTCCCCTGATGCTGTGCAACGCATGATGGGATTTCTGATGTTGTTCTCCTTCTGCTGTTTTGGTGCAATTTTTTTTTTTAAATTTGAGATTTGAAGCCTAGTGTGCGCAGCTGGCTGGGGTGATCAGGACACAGGATAGTTGGAACTGTGTCTCATGCTCCCTGTCACCTCCTTTCAACCAAAAAGATTGCTGCCCCCATGAAAAAGATGGCTGGCCCCATGAAATCACAAACATTTACCTGTTGTTTTAAAACAGAGTGGTTAAGAGATTATATTACCTATCTATTTTAATTAACATAACTAATGTACCTTAATGACATGTTTGTTGAGGCTGGAGTTCCCCTTTAATCTGAAGTGAAAATAAATTTATGAAATAATGCATTGTATGTTTAATACACCTAAGAAATAGAATAATAGCAGCACAGAAACCAGTCTCATATTGTTTCCATCACAGGAAGAGTTAAGAAACTTCAGTTGTTATCTATGGAAAAGAGCCTTCTGAGCTCTCCAACCGGTTTAGTCTGCTACAGTGCTGTTTTCAGAGGCACTTATACTTCAAAGAAACAGTGACAGGCAGCTTCAGATAAGGTTTTACTGCAGGGAAGTTGAGTTGAAAGGGTCATTAGCTCTGCTCTGTTTCGTAATTTAAAATACAGTGTGGTTTGTAAATTGCAAACATGATAGAATGATGCGATGCTATAAAAAAAAAGCTGTATACCTGAAAATAAAAACATGAGATTCTTTTCTTTGCTACTAATGTTCTATTATCCATACTACACATACAATTCATTATAAGGGTTTTTTTTTTTTTGCTTCAGTGTCGCTTTAAAGAAAATAACAGGCTTCATGCTAAAGATGTGTGCACACCTTTGCTGGATGGATCAGGCCCTGATCACCTTGGGTGACATCGCTGGGCTGGGCTGCACAGACGCGAGTCAGCTGTTTAGCTTAGACGTGCTGCGTTGCTATGCAGGGAGGCGGAGCTTAGATGTGCTGTGTTGCTATGCAGGGAGGCAGAGGGATGACAAAGCAGCACATGCCTGACGTCACGCGAAGGAGTGGCGTGAATAATGGGATCGGCCATTATGTAATGGTGCAGGCACAGGGCGGCTGCAGGGGGCTGGTAGAAGCCCCAGGTAAGCTAAACTCGTTCCCTCCCCCCCCCCCCCCCCCCGATTCAGATTCATTTTAAGGGTTAAAAACCGTGAGAAGCAAACCAGTAAATTATGACTCCTTTTGGTCTAGGGAGCAGTAAGTGAGGGACAGGAATAATAAGCATGATGGGGGTTCTTGTAAAAGTTGTCTTGTTTTGCTGTCCCTATATCAGTTGGACTTATCTATCCACTTCCTATCAGAGCAGGAAGTGAAGAAGACATTTTTCATTATAGAGACCTTTTTTATTATTTATATTAGGGACCTTTTTTATTATTTATATTATTAATAAACTCCAGACGCAAATATGTTCCTTGTCTTGTGCAGAGATCGTTTCTACCTTCTACTGAACATTTAGATTAGGTGCTAGCAATTGACCAAGTCAGGATCCCCTGCACCAGCCACTTCCTGCCTGAAAAAAGTTGTCTTGTTTTGCTGTCTCCGTATCAGTTGGACAAGGTTTTATGCCCATGTGCTGCCCTATAAGTTCAAGAGCCCACATTAGCCGAAATAATATACAAGTACTCTACATGTAATAATAATAGCTGGAAATATCGGATTTTAGCGCGACCATTTAAAATGGACACCGTGGGAATTTGGGCACCAGAAATAGCTGCAAGTAAAATAACAGTAACTTACTGATATTCTGCTAAGTATAACTGGGTAATTCCAATAGTAGAAAATTGGTAATCTTTACCGATATTTTACTATGGCCTAACCTAACTTTACTGTCACTAAACCACACCCTCTCAATGCCTAACTGACTAACCCCTCCTCTCAATGCCTAACCCTAACTGACCCCACAGATGCCCAACCAACCCCCCCCCCCCCAATCAATGCCCACAGTGACACCCACTCCCCTTGGTGCATAATGCTAAATGATCCCTGCTGTAGCTTAACCTCCCCCGCTGATGTCTAACTCAAAGTGACCCCCCCCCCCCAATGCCTAACCCTAACTGACTTGCCACTCTATGCCTAAGCCTAACCCCTGCCCACCCTCGAAAACCTTCCTGCCCACGCCAATGCCTAATCCTCCTAATTAACAGAAACCGGAAGACTAATCCCAGTATGTATCAAGTGCAACGGGCACCCAAATTACCCCTCTTGAGTGCCACGATAGCCACAAACATTGCAGTCTATACGCCGTCAAATTTTAAAATATCGCCGCCCTTGACTAAATTTACTGCTGGCTTCTGAGAGTGGAGTTCTTCTTTAGATCTTCTTGTTGCTGTGTGCTGCTATGTATGTGTGAGCGGCTATCTCTCTGCAGACAGCTGCAGCCCATCTTGTGTCCACTGATGCATTTTACATTCTTAAGCAGCCTTAACCTAAGGGCTCCCCAGACACAGAATAAGGAATTCTTTGTGCGGAGCGCTCAGCGTAGATTCCTGCGGAGCTCACGAGGCGACCCGGAATATCGACCCACAACAGTCCCAGCACCTGCTGCTGACAGAGGGGATTACTCTATTTACTTTATAGAATGTTTTTTGTGTGCGAATGGACGCATCGCTCGAGAAAACATGAGAAAAAAATCTCCGCCTGCCAAAAACCACACTGATTTCATTAGAGTAAACATACATATATCCAGGCACATCGCCTCTAGTTAGGACATTAAATAAATTATTAGGGAAAGGGAGGTGCTGAAGGGGGTGTGGCTAGAAACAGCAAAAATCAATTAACCCTTCGCACACTCACATGCAAATGTTCAAACAAATGCATTCACAGATTTACTCATCCAGGCACAACTGTTATCCCTACAGCTAAATTAAAAGCCAGGGTTTTAGTTCACAGAAGAATGCATTCTTATGCTTAGTCACCTATACTGCGTAGAAGTACCAAGGTAAACATAGGTGTCCTAACTCTGGCCCTGTAACATGCATAGTGCAGACATGCAAACACATTCATTGCATCAAACCTATCAATGGATTAGGAGCACACATCCTAACTTCCTCTCCTGGGAAAGACGGTGCATCTTACCAATCGCACAAGGGAGCTAATGTTATGTGTCCATGTGCACCATGCGCATACACCAGCATAAGCTGTCTGCATGCTGACAAACATACAGGGGAAGGGGGGAGTGCACCGAATTGGACCCTAGCCACAGGGGTCAATGATAAGAATAAACATACATATATCCAGGCACATCGCCTCTAGTTAGGACATTAAATAAATTATTAGGGAAAGGGAGGTGCTGAAGGGGGTGTGGCTAGAAACAGCAAAAATCAATTAACCCTTCGCACACTCACATGCAAATGTTCAAACAAATGCATTCACAGATTTACTCATCCAGGCACAACTGTTATCCCTACAGCTAAATTAAAAGCCAGGGTTTTAGTTCACAGAAGAATGCATTCTTATGCTTAGTCACCATACTGCGTAGAAGTACCCAGGTAAACATAGGTGTCCTAACTCTGGCCCTGTAACATGCATAGTGCAGACATGCAAACACATTCATTGCATCAAACCTATCAATGGATTAGGAGCACACATCCTAACTTCCTCTCCTGGGAAAGACGGTGCATCTTACCAATCGCACAAGGGAGCTAATGTTATGTGTCCATGTGCACCATGCGCATACACCAGCATAAGCTGTCTGCATGCTGACAAACATACAGGGGAAGGGGGGAGTGCACCGAATTGGACCCTAGCCACAGGGGTCAATGATAAGAATAAACATACATATATCCAGGCACATCGCCTCTAGTTAGGACATTAAATGACCTGTGGCTAGGGTCCAATTCGGTGCACTCCCCCCTTCCCCTGTATGTTTGTCAGCATGCAGACAGCTTATGCTGGTGTATGCGCATGGTGCACATGGACACATAACATTAGCTCCCTTGTGCGATTGGTAAGATGCACCGTCTTTCCCAGGAGAGGAAGTTAGGATGTGTGCTCCTAATCCATTGATAGGTTTGATGCAATGAATGTGTTTGCATGTCTGCACTATGCATGTTACAGGGCCAGAGTTAGGACACCTATGTTTACCTGGGTACTTCTACGCAGTATAGGTGACTAAGCATAAGAATGCATTCTTCTGTGAACTAAAACCCTGGCTTTTAATTTAGCTGTAGGGATAACAGTTGTGCCTGGATGAGTAAATCTGTGAATGCATTTGTTTGAACATTTGCATGTGAGTGTGCGAAGGGTTAATTGATTTTTGCTGTTTCTAGCCACACCCCCTTCAGCACCTCCCTTTCCCTAATAATTTATTTAATGTCCTAACTAGAGGCGATGTGCCTGGATATATGTATGTTTATTCTTATCATTGACCCCTGTGGCTAGGGTCCAATTCGGTGCACTCCCCCCTTCCCCTGTATGTTTGTCAGCATGCAGACAGCTTATGCTGGTGTATGCGCATGGTGCACATGGACACATAACATTAGCTCCCTTGTGCGATTGGTAAGATGCACCGTCTTTCCCAGGAGAGGAAGTTAGGATGTGTGCTCCTAATCCATTGATAGGTTTGATGCAATGAATGTGTTTGCATGTCTGCACTATGCATGTTACAGGGCCAGAGTTAGGACACCTATGTTTACCTGGGTACTTCTACGCAGTATAGGTGACTAAGCATAAGAATGCATTCTTCTGTGAACTAAAACCCTGGCTTTTAATTTAGCTGTAGGGATAACAGTTGTGCCTGGATGAGTAAATCTGTGAATGCATTTGTTTGAACATTTGCATGTGAGTGTGCGAAGGGTTAATTGATTTTTGCTGTTTCTAGCCACACCCCCTTCAGCACCTCCCTTTCCCTAATAATTTATTTAATGTCCTAACTAGAGGCGATGTGCCTGGATATATGTATGTTTATTCTTATCATTGACCCCTGTGGCTAGGGTCCAATTCGGTGCACTCCCCCCTTCCCCTGTATGTTTGTCAGCATGCAGACAGCTTATGCTGGTGTATGCGCATGGTGCACATGGACACATAACATTAGCTCCCTTGTGCGATTGGTAAGATGCACCGTCTTTCCCAGGAGAGGAAGTTAGGATGTGTGCTCCTAATCCATTGATAGGTTTGATGCAATGAATGTGTTTGCATGTCTGCACTATGCATGTTACAGGGCCAGAGTTAGGACACCTATGTTTACCTAGGTACTTCAACGCAGTATAGGTGACTAAGCATAAGAATGCATTCTTCTGTGAACTAAAACCCTGGCTTTTAATTTAGCTGTAGGGATAACAGTTGTGCCTGGATGAGTAAATCTGTGAATGCATTTGTTTGAACATTTGCATGTGAGTGTGCGAAGGGTTAATTGATTTTTGATTTCATTAGAGGGTCGTCGCTCAGAAAATTCAGCAGTTTTATGGCCGTTTTTTAAGAGCAGCCATAAAGCAAAAGAAAATGATGAGGTGGCAGAATAAGGAAAAAAGATGTAACAATTTGGGGGGGGGGGGGGGGGGGGGGGCTCAAAACAAAATGCATGGGGGGGGGGGGGGGATTCGTTGATGAAGTCAGAATTGAAACACAAGGACTCCTTTTAGGGCCGAGATGCTTTCCAAGTTGGCTCAGGCCTGGTGGGAAGTTTACAGGTTTGGTATGAGGCTGAAGAATAAAGAGGACCTGTTTCTGCGGTGGTGGGCGGCTTTACCAGATGTTCGCAGGCTGATGGTAAACTACAATGTACTCCCTGGTGAGTATGTAGTGCAGCGGTACTGCTTCAAGCAAGAGGGACAGCCATACTATCACATAAAAAAGAAATTATATAAGTAGGTACTTTTTCTACTTACATAACATATGTATTGTACTGTCCACGTTTATGATTTCAGTGAATTTTATATAGTAAATAAAGAGAAAACTGTTTCCAGGCATTTTCCATCTTTACTGCCTCTGAAGCCAATCCTGATGTCATTTCCTCCCTTACTCTTTTTTTTTTTCCTCATAGAAACTGCACTGTCATATCTAGCTTGCTTTTTAAAGCGGAATATAACCCCGCATTTCAACTTTGCTCTAAAACATTATTTACAGTATATTATATGCAACCAGCATTTTTTTTTTACTAGACCAGCATTGGAAGGGTTACACAGTGCTTTAGGCCCGTTACACACCAAAAGCGTGCAGGAGAACGGCTCCTGCACGCGTTGCGGCGTGTCGTCGGGAAACTCCGGTGCAACGCTGAGTAGCGGCGGTAGTAGTTAATTACCCCGAAGGGGAAACGGCGATTCCCGACGATAAAATGCGCCGGGATGCGTCGTACCGCAACGTATCGAAACGCAGCGTCGGGTGTGAAAGGTAAAAGGAAAGTCTATGGACTTTCCTTTTACCTTGGTTAACGCAAAGTATAGACTTTGCGTTAAAACGCCAGAAGTGGGCTCTGGTGTGAAAGAGCCCTTAAAGTTCCTGGAGATTTCTGCAGACGCATCCAAAGCTGACATAGATACATTTTGTTTACATAAATGTATCTAAGTGTTGAATGTGACTCATCTCTCTGACTGAGAAGGAGCTTGGAGGACAGCCAAAGAGTGTGTAACATTTATCAATAGATACATATAACTAAACAGAATGTAACAATCTAAACTTCTGCATATCTCTCCAGGGAACTTGAAACCTCTGTGTTTAACCCTTTCAATGCTGGTCTAGTAAAAAAAAAAAAAAAATGCTTTTTGCATATAATATGCTGTAAATAATGTTTTAGAGCAAGGTTGAAATGCAGGGTTGTATCCCGCTCTAAACAAATGTGAGCACAGCATAGATTGTATTTCAGCAGCTTCTGCAGAGGGGTGAGGTGTATTTGACTTCTCAGCCGTCCGGTCACAGTGAACTGCCCTCATCCAATCAGTGAGGAGCAGGACTGTGGGAGGGGAGATATCAAGCTTCCCTCTCCCTGGCAATGTACCACATTAGAGCTGGGCTGGCTGAGATAAGATTCATTATAGCAGAAACATTTCTGATTATATTGGAATGCTTGCCGTGCAGGGTCAGAATGTAGACTACATAATAAACACAGAACATTGGTTAAATGGAATTCGATTTTGTGGCTCACAATCCCACTCAGTCGGGTGGGCGCGGTCACTAGTGGTGAAATATCTGTAATTTTCCCAGCACCCATCCTCACTTGATTTCTCCCTTCTAAGGGCCCAAATGTCCGCTAGTTATAACCATCTACGATCGGCTACGACCATTAATTGCTATGTAGTAGCCAAACAGCCGCTACCTGCATTGGGCACCCATCTCACCGCATGGGTTCCTGATTACAAATAATTAAGACAGGCATCGATCCCTGTGCCCTACTGACCTAACCTCCCTGGTGGTCTGATAAACGTAATACTTACCTAGGCTCAGTCAGCCTCAGATTGACTCCATGAGCCATGCTTTATAACAATTCCCCCGTCTCCACATTCTCCTGTGTGTCTGCGTCAGCTGCCTTGTGCGCATGCTGTGTCACTAGCATTGGAATAATAATTACTTTTTTTGCTTCCCTGAAGACTTTTGAAAAAGTTTCTTCTCCCAGTACACTGTGTACAGCAGTGCTTTGGGCACTCCCAGCATCCTTTGCTCTTCATCTCCCCCCCATACTTGGCCGCAGCTGGACTTGTCTATCACTGATCTGAATCCTGTGTCTGCGATTGGCCATCTGGACAGTGCTCTGTCATTTCCTCATTGCCTGGAGCCCGATATACAAGCTACAAAATTGAAGTAGAGATCCACACACAGGCTTAATCTGGAACAGTGTCAAATTCATTGTCCCATCACACACGTACAACCATCTAGCCGTACAGTCAGATGGTTGTACATGTGTGATGGGACAATATCTTTGACACTGATTAAGCCTGGGTGTGGATTACAATTGCCTGGGATCCTGCACCAGCATCTGCTGGACAAATGTGTGCGGTTCTCTTTCTTCGCATTGATATACACACTAGATCGCCTGAAGCGGACATACGGAGCCATCCCTGCCAAGACCCTATTGTGTTTGTCCCCAATCGTCCCAATTTGTCACTGAGAGATCCAAAGCACCAGATAGCCTTCGCTGAGCACATTGTGCTCCTCCTCAGCTCGCCCACTAGAAACTGCTCTGTCCTGATCCATGCTTAGTCCCTCCTCCCGCTCCACAACAAGAGGCTAGTGACACGTCTGTACAGCATTCACACCAACCCCCACCCCCTCCCCCCGTCATCAATGTGGGATTGGCTCACATTGATGATCAGGAGCCAATTAAATTAGCTCCTGACCTGCCCACTGAGTTCTGCTGTCATACCAGCAGCAGGGCAAGTGAGCAGCGGCGGGGAGAGAGCAACGCGATCGGCGGGAGCCCACGGCGGCGGTGAGTAAAATCCACGCCCTCCAGGAATAACCGCCTCCAAACCGGGAATAGATTTCAATCACTGCCGTCTGAAAGCTGTTAAAAGGAAATAAATATGGCAGCCTCTGTATTCTTCTCACTTCTGTTGTCCTTTAAAGGGAACTAAGCACCCTTTTTCTCACTAGAATTTCTCCTGGCATAGAAGCTGCCATGTGTGCCCCTCCCCTTCTCACAGTCCTTATTTACAGAAGTCAGAGATGCTATCTTGACACATTCACTCTAGATAATCTCTTTGAAGAAACTGTCCTAATTACCCACCCCCCTCTGTTTATGAAAAGGTATTGTTTACTTCTTGGTAATGACTATAATAAAACAATTAGCTTCCTGAAATCTCTGCGGCTGGGGATGGACGGGCAGGCCTGCTGAAGTAGGCTAATAAAACAACTGAATGTAAAATAAAAGGTAAAATGGAAATTTTTTTTTAATAATGAGACATATTCTTCATGTGCTATTGAGATGCCCTGGGTGCTAAAAATGGTGCTTGGTTCACTTTAAGTCTGGCAGGAGAAAAGCACTATACAAATGTTAGCATTATTAATCCACTCACTCTCGTTGCCATCCCAACACAGGAAGTGCAGCCATATTATTCATGCAGCAAATTCTGCAGTAAAACACCAGAGATGACAGAGTTGCAAAGCTATGACGATATCATAATTCCTCTTTATAAATGGACACAGCTTTGTTTTTTCCGCTTCTCTTAGTTTTGTTTTTCCATTATGCCCGGCGTTCCTCTTTACGTCTGAGCGGTGTCTGGAGTTTGGAGCAGATACCTCACATCGTGCAGCATCTCGTGAAAGATTAAACTTGTCACAGCCTAATTTCTGCTCATTAGATATGCAGAAGTTTGTGTTTATCTGTGGTAGACAAGTACGTGTGGTGAAAATGCGATTTCCCCGGGGGGGCTCCAGGCTGGAGGAGTATGGAGGGAGGGGCTCCAGGGGGGGGGGGGGCTCCAAGCTGGGGGAGTATGGGGGGGCTTCGGGCTGGAGGAGTATGGGGGGGGGGGGGAATCCAGGCTGGGGAAGTATGGGCGGGATTTTTATGGTATGAAAAGCAGAACGAAGAACTGAAGGAAAATCTGGCCTATTTCGCTGCATTTTTTTATCCTCCTTTAATCCCTTTCAAATCATATTAGCATTTTCAGTCTTTCTTTAGCTGTTGCTTTTTTTATGATCTTTTCAGAAAACCGGGGCTGTGGAGTCGTACAAAAATTTTCCGACTCCATTTCTGACTCCGACGCCTCAGTTTATGAAACCATCAACTCTGACTCCAGGTGCCCAAAATTACTCCGAATCCTTGACTCCGACTCCTTAGTCTAAAGCTCAACACACACCATACAATCTTGGTTGTACAGATTTACCAAATCTATGTAGTATAAGGGCCCACAGATTGAAAATACCTTGGATGATTGATTGGATAAGCTCTTATACTACATGAAAGTGGTAAGATTGAACAACCTAGATTGTATGGTGTGTGTTGAGCCTCATACTTACCAGGCCTGTGGGTTTTGTACAAAAATCATCCGACTCCAGACTCCACAGTTTATGAAATCTTCGACTCCGGGTACCCAAAATTGCTCGGACTCCTCGACTCATACTCTGACTCCACCACCCTGCAGAAAATGACAGAAAATGAATTAAAGTACACCAAACACTTCTCAAAGTGCTGCCAGCCGCAAGGGTGGTTCAGACTGACGGCTACCAACGTCCATGCACATCATTTACCGCCATGATCCACCACCTCCGGCATGGAGATGAATGGGAGCGTTTATCTCAATGCGCTTACCGTCGATTGCTAAAGTGCCGTAGTCCATCGTATCTTCAAAGAGGCTCAAAACACGATGAAGAACTGATGGGAAACGATGCCAAATGCTTTTGTGCTCAGAAGAAGAAAAGTGACACCGGCAGCCGACCGTGTAAACTGGCCCGAAATCCTAGTTCACACTCTAGAGGGTTCTTGGCCAAGGTCAAGGCCGTGTCTATCAAAAACCTAGGATGTATATGGTGGTCGCAATGTGTCCAAAAGCGATTTGGAGTCCCAGACTGTCTCTGCTAAGTACAGATTGATCCTATTGTTCCCCCTCTTAACCCTGCCCACTTTAAGCCACTCCTTCATGCGTTGCCCCATTGTCCCTCCTCCTCCCTCCATAACAGATCCTACAGGCTAGCAACGCATATTGGTTGCACCGATTTTCATCCAATTCAAATATAATAATTAAGCGATTGTTAATGTGCAGGGCACAAATTTTAAATTTGTTGGCGTCGCGTGTGCAGAACGACGCAAATACGACGGGGAAGTTGGGAATCCTACTTACTTCCTATCCAGCAAGGAGTACATCACTGGGCGAGGGGTGGTGAAGGGGGTGCGGGGGGCTGCACTATGCATATGACCCTGTCAGCGCTCTCTGTCACGTCATATGAATGACTATTTGGGTGTTGTGATGCGATGGGGCGGAGCATCGCACCGCACACGCTCGCCTCAGGAATAAAACCAGCCTAACTCTTTTTACATGACAATTTAAAAATCAAACACAGCCTAGTCATTAATATGCTTGCCATTGTATTTCCACCTGTTTATCTCATCAGCGAACCTCCAGACTAAAAATCTGCTCGGCAGCACTGAAAAGGCTTGGTGTTTCTTTAACAGTTTCACAGCATCAGAACTTTGTTTTTCTTACCCAAGCCTCATTTTTAGCTGCACAGAAGCTAAGAAATCTGCCCAGGCATTTTCCCCCTGATGCTTTGCAAAGCATGATGGGCTTTCTGATATTGTTGTTCTCGTTCTGCTGTGTTGGCGCAATTTTTTTTAATTTTTTTTTAATTTTGAATTTGAGATTTGAAGCCTAGCACGTGCAGCTGGGAGGGGTGATCAGCACACAGGGCAGCTGGAACTGTGTCTCATGCTCCCTGTCACCTCCTTTCAACCAAAAAGATGGCTGCTCCCATGAAATTACAAACATTTGCCTGCTCTTTTAAAACAGGGTGGGTAAGAGATTATATTACCTATCTATTTTAATTACATAACTAATGTAACTAAATGACAGTATGTTTGTTTAGGCTGAAGTTCCTCTTTAAGGATGTTGTTGCACCTTTCTTGTTTGTTATTAGATGGCAAACCTGTACAGTATACAGCATCGTTTACAGCGTAAACAGCCTAGCCTTCACGTTTCCTGTCATTCTACGCATTTCTACACAGGATTACTTTAAATGGACTAAAGATGGCAACCTGCATGTTCCCGATCTTTGGATTGCACGCATAGAATGACTTTCCATTGTCTGCAGATACGAGTCTGTAGTTGTTTGCTGTGAACACAGCATTGCGTGACGCAGGACTGCGCGGCGGCGTTTGCAAGCAGAGGATGATGTGGCAGTTTAGGCCCGTGTCGGCTCTGCCCTCCTTTGTTCTCTTGGACGGCCCTGTACACAGCTGCTCAGCAAGAAGAATGGGGATTTTCCAGGATGTAATTTAATCTAGAGAGGAGATCAGGTCACTGGACGATGTAAATGAGTTTAGTGCTTGACTCTGCTTTGTATTAGCGAGCCTAGCAGAGGCACCCCACGCGGAGGTCCTGCGTCGCTGCGGGGCAAAGTCCTGGACACAGCTGGATACAATCTCCGCACAACTTATTTCACATCATTTAAAGGCATTTCTATCTTCCGGCTCCTTTACTGCATTGCTTTGCAGCATGTCTTTCTATGTTTTCCACTTTATACGTCGCTTGGTCTTTCAGACGCTGGGTCCCTTGCAGTTATTACGTAACCTTACGAGCCTGGCAGAAGAAAGTAGACCCTCCCCGCCCCTAAGGAAAGCACAGGAAGTGGTTTTGGATCCCTGTACGATGGCAAGAGGACTTGTCAAACAGCACAAAAACTTCACCTGATAGTAAGGTTCGACTTTACCCGCCTGTATTATGCTGTAAACCTTGAGAAAATGTCAGACATAAGGTGGCCATACATCTAGTGATTGTGCAGCCTGTTCGTTCGATCATTCAATAATTTAACCGAATTGGATGAAAATCGGTGCTTCAACAAGCATGCCTGATTGATGATTCGACCAATTATACCCAGAAATGTATCGATCGAGCGAGATGGAAAATCTCAGTCCAACGTGGTCGATCGGGTGCGCAAGTCACCAGTAGGAATTATTGATTTATCAAGCACCAACATATTCAGTGGCGCTGTACAAAGTAAGAAACAAGCATGGGGTACATAATAATACAGACAATGATATACGGCAATATACAAAATACAGAAACTGTACAATGTACAGAATCAGTAATAACGGTGACCGAATTAATATGAATAAATGTGTAACAAAATCTAAAACACAAACGATTTGAGAGAGTCCTGCCCTTGCGAGCTTACAATCTGAAGGAATTGGACAACAAGAGGTGGGTTTAGTATACAATGTTCATGCCTAAGGGCAGTGTGTTTTAGGTTAAATGGTAGGAAGTACAACTTGGCCAGAGGTCACAAATGTCACTTTTTAAAGAGAATCTGTATTGTTAAAATCACACAAAAGTAAACATACCAGTGCGTTAGGGGACATCTCCTATTACCCTCTGTCACAATTTCGCCGCTCCCCGCCGCATTAAAAGTGGTTAAAAACAGTTTTAAAAAGTTTGTTTATAAACAAACAAAATGGCCACCAAAACAGGAAGTAGGTTGATGTACAGTATGTCCACACATAGAAAATACATCCATACACAAGCAGGCTGTATACAGCCTTCCTTTTGAATCTCAAGAGATCATTTGTGTGTTTCTTTCCCCCTGCGTCTCTCATGCACTGAAGTTTCAGGCTGCTCTTTTCTTCCTGCAAACAGCTTTGCCCTTGTCTGTAATTCCTCACTATGTGAAAGCCCACCCAGCTCAGAGGACGATTTATCCAGCTTGTAAAACATAAGAGAGAAGAGAGAAGCTGCTCTAATCTAAATAACACACAGGCAGTGTGCATAGAGGGGCCTGGAAGGGGGAGTTCATAGCAGAACCACAACACTGAAGAACTTGGCAGCCTTCCAGACACAGGCTGACAAGTCTGACAAGAGAGAGATAAGTTGATTTATTACAGAGATAGTGATAGCAGAAAGTGCTGCAGTAAGCCAGAACACATTAGAATAGCTTTTGGAACTTGTAGGATGATAAAAAACAGGATGTTATTTTTGTTATGGAGTCTCTTTAAAGGCGATTTCCATACGATTAAACAGCAATAACATTTTTAAAAAGACTGTAACAATTTTCAGCCTTATTTCTTCTATCCTATAAGTTCCTATACCTGTTCTAATGTGCTCTGGCTTACTGCAGCCTTTCCTAATTGCACTGTCTCTGTAATATATCTAATCTCCTTTTCTTTGTCAAGCCTTGTCGACCCAAAGAGGAATGCACTTCCTCTGCTGTGATGGGGAGAAGTTATGCAGCCCCCTCCTCCACGCCCCCTGCAGGCTCTTTGTGTGTGCTTTGTTTATTAGTCACAGACAGCTCTCTGCTCTCAGTTTCAGCTTGTCTGAGGGGGAAGGGAGCTTCCCATTCTGAGAAACTGAAAATCCCTGACTGGAGTTCACTATGTCATTGTAGTGTACTGCAACATGATATATATATATATATATATATATATATATATATATATATATATATATATATATATATATATGTGTGTATACTAATATATATATATATATATATATATATATATATATATATATATATATATATGCATATATACATACATATATACATACATATATACATACATACATACATACATACATACATACATACATACATACATACATACATACATACACAAACATCACTTCCTGGTTAGCGGCCATGTTTTTTGTTTGTAAAACTGGCGATTAAAAGCCAGGTTCACGGCGGGGAGCGGCAGAAATGGCAAAGAGGGATCCAGGAGATCACAGTGACTCGATTGGTATGTTTTTTATTGTACAAATCGTACAGTACAGATTATCTTTAATTTGCAAGGGAACACAGAATAGAGACACAGAGAGCCCAATATAGTGTAGTATGTACTGGTAAGTGGTTATGACAAGTAAGTATCTATTTATACACAAACATGGGTTACCGTCCAGGTAACCACTATGAAGGCAGGTGAGGAGATTAGACCTGTCCCCACTCAGGATTAAGAAGTTGCTCTCTGTAGATAGGAAATAAGGGGCAACACCCCTCCACCAAGGGTGGTCTCAGGAACTGTATAAGCAGACAGAGGCGCCAAAAGGATCAAATATTCTAAAATGTATAAAATGAGGCAGAGGTGGACTTATCTCCCCCAAGCAGACACACACCAGAGGCGCTGAGCTTTGCACCAGACTTATTTGAGTTTTATGCTCCGTTTCTATTGCCTGATGAAGCGAGAGATGCCTGCGAAACGCGTTGCACTTTCTGGAGTATATAAATAAATTTTTGTTGTTTTGAATATACACAACACTCGTGTGTGTCTGCTTGGGGGAGGTAAGTCCACCTCGGCCTCCTCTCATTTTAAACATTTTAGAATATTTTATCCTTTTGGCTCCTCTGTCTGCTTATACAACATTTTTAATTTATTCCAGTTAACAATATTTTGCTCTTGAAAAGTTATCAGTAAAACTTTGAATTATCCTTCAGCTACATAGCTGGGAATCGGAGACATAACTAGAAAGGCCGATCCTACAGACTATAGGCACCTTGAGGTAGAGATGGATTACGATGTAATGGAGCCCAAGGCAAGGTAGTAGATTTGGGGCTTCGTTCTGGTACTATTGGTAAGCTGAATTGGAGAGAGGTCAGAGAAGGTAGCAGATGGACCCCTTGACACTCACTAGACCCCCAGGTACCTGCCTAGGTTGCCTGGTGCATGATCCTGCTTTTTGTTGAGAAACAATAGAATGGTTGGGTTCTGTGAGAGAAAGCTTGTTTATTTTATTTTTTAAAGGGATATTAAAGGATACCCGAGGTGACATGTGACATGATGAGATAGACATGGGTATGTACAGTGCCAAGCACACAAATAACTATGCTGTGTTCCTTTTGTTCTTTCTTTCTCTGCCTGAAATAGTTAAATATCAGGTATGTAAGTGGCTGACTCAGTCCTGACTCAAACAGGAAGTGACTACAGTGTGACCCTCACTGATAAGAAATTCCAACTATAAAACACTTTCCTAGCAGAAATTGGCTCCTGAGAGCAGGGAAGAGATAAAAAGGATCAATTGTTCATAGATTTTAGCTCTGGCATACGTCAATGAATGTGTCATTGAGCAAAAACAATAAAACAGTTAAAACTTAAAAAGTAGATTTAAACATAAAATAAAACTGTGGAATTTTTAGGAGAAGGAAGATAGATACAAATCGTTTATTTCATTCGTTTATTTTTGCTTCGGGTGTCCTTTAACCTTCCTGCCGTTCTAAAACTATGCAGCGCTCGGCCGCGGGAGGTTTTTTTTTGCTAATTTTTCTTTTTAGCATGTAGCTAGCCAAGCGCTAGCTACATGCTTTCCCCCTCCCTTCGCTATCCCTCCCACCCCTCCGATCCCCGCCGGCGCAAATACCCAACAGGAAATCCCGTTCTGAACGGATCGGCAGCGTGCGGCGGCAATCGGATGTTCCACGCAGCTAGCAAAGTGCTAGCTGCGTGTAACAAAAAAAAACTATGCAAATCGGCCCAGCAGGGCCTGAGGAATCCTCCACGGCGGGTTACCCCGAGCTGAGCTCAGGATAACCGGCAAGGAGGGTAAAGAGAAACCGTAACCAAGAATTGAACTTTATCCCAATCAGTAGCTGATACCCCCTTTCCCATGAGAAATCTTTATATTTTCTCAAACGGATCATCAGGGGGCTCTGTATGGCTGAAATTGTGGTAAAGCCCCTCAGTGTGTCAGGACGGACAGTTTCCTGTCTGTGAAGCTCATTGCATTGTGGGAAATAACAGCTGTTTACAGCTGGGTACAACTGCCAAAAAATCAAGCAGCATCTCCTTCCACTGACATCACCTGCCAGCAGTAAAAATGTCACCATGTGATAAATGTCATAATGTAAATCAGGGAGAGGAAAGCTTTTACAAGGGGCAAACACTGACTAAACCATTTATACATAGTTATTGTAAAAATTAAGCACTTTTGTTCATTACGTTATTTTTTCTGGAGTTCCTCTTTAAGGTATGAATAAAAAAATCACTTTTACTTACCTGGGGCTTCTACCAACCCCCTGTAGCCATCCTGTGCCCTTGCAGTCACTCACGGATCCTCCGGTCCCCCGCCGCCAGTTAGTTCTGTTTTCCCCGACAGGCCTAGCCACACCTACCCTTGCGCAGGACGCTATTGCGGACGGGAATGTGAAGAGGCTACGCGTGGCCAGGCCTATTGGCGAAATGAAACTAGCTGGTGGCGCGGAGGACCAGAGGATCCGTGAGTGACTGCGAGGGCACCGGACAGCTGCAGGGGGCTGGTAGAAACCCCAGGTAATTAAAAGTGATTTTTTTATTCATGCCATAAGTATCCATTTAAGCCTAGCAAGAGCTGCAGAAACACTTTCTGGACATGCATTTAAATTCAGAGGGGCACGTTTTTTTTTCATGGTCAGCTAAAGTATTTTTATGTGAGCTTTCAAAACAGATTTCAGGAGAGGGAGAAAAACACCTATACTTGGGGGAGAAGTGTGTATGCGGGTGATAGGCCTTTGTGCAGGGCCCCTCTATGCTGATTATGCATTGGACGTGTATGCATACATGCTGTTTTAACTCCAAACTGCATACAATTTACATTCAATGCCCATACTAGTGAGAATGCTTGAAAATGTCTTTGTGCATAAGTATTATTATTCATTTAGAAATTATACTTTCCCAAAGTACGCTTTTTTTGCCCTGAGAGCTGACTTTGCATTTTATTTATAACTGCTTTATTCATGTTCTTACGTAAGCAGAAATGCTTTCTGATTGTCTGACTTTGTTCAACAGAGCCTGCAGTGTCAGAGAAGTGTTTGTTTACATTCCTCACTTGATACAATTAAATACAAGATAACATTATGTAAAGTTTGGATGCATCTAGCTTTGCTGGCAAGGAACTTCTAATGCTGGCTACACACAATGCGATATCGATCGATTATTTCTGACATGTTCGATCGGGTCTTGATCGATACAGCCGTCGATTTACTCATGTTAAGTATGCAAAATCGACAGCTGTATCAATCGAAACCCGATCGAACATGTCAGAAATAATCGATCCCGCTAATTGAGCGGGAAATCGCATTGTGTGTAGCCAGCATCAGTCCTGTGTGTAACCCTTTGAATGCTGTTCTAGTAAAAAAAAATGCTGGTTGTATATAATATGCTGTAAATAATCTATTAGAACAAATAAAAAGTGCTTGGTTTAATTCCGCTTTAAAGTGTCCCTGTCAGATGCTGAGCGGACAAAACTAATGACTGGATGAAGCAAGAACTTGGTTTTGCCTGCAGGTAACGTTACACCTTCGGGTTTTCTGCACAGTTAGCCGATTGTAAAGAGCAGGTTCAAGTTTCTTATGTTGCTGCTGAAATCTCTCCCTGGCATCAGCGACAGGGGAAGTCACATGACCTGCCCTTGTCGTCGGAATGTCCAGCATTTCCTGTCCTCAAAGTCATTAAGAAAATAGTAAATTCCTTCCCATTTCCAGCGGTTATTAAACAACAGGGCCTCATTTGTACTAATTATAGATGACCTTTGATAAGACTGGTAGAAAGAGAGCATTTATTATTCGCCGGCCAAAACAGGGCCAGCGCCCGTCCCGCTTTCTCCTCGGCCTGCTTGTTATGAAATATTACAGCGCGCTTTGTGTGTTCAGGCGGCCCTAAGCCCGGAGACGGTGACTGCGCTGTATTCATTTCATGCCAGAAAGACACTTTGACTTAATCCTCCCAAATTGCCGTCTCCACCGACAAGCATGTTCAGAGTTACGGCCCGTCGTATATTTTATGTATTTGTCTTGGACGCCTCTGCGGCCCTCTCGCTCGGCTGGAGAGAGCCGCGTGGTGTGAAGGTCTGGCAGATGTTGCTGCTCCAGATTTTATAGCATAATTATGAACATTTTCTCCCAACCTTGTCTAACTGAGGACTACGTCTCTCCCCGTAAAGTGGGTTATCCGATTGCCAAAGCCGGCCTGTACACCGCTCAATTTCTCTGGTCAAGCAGTCTATTCCATTGGCCACAATTCACAAAGCTCATCTCCTGTCTTTGATAAGGATTCTGAGCTGTTTTTTTATATTACCACGTCTTGTAACATTCACTAAGCAATGTACCTCAGGCAAACTTTAAAGCGGATCCGAGATGAAAAACTAACTATAACCGTAACTTGTCTATATATCTTATCTAAAGTTCAGATAGTTTACACAGCAAATCTAGCTGCAAACATCTTCAACAGTTTATGATTATTTCTTCCTGTGATACAATGAGAGCAGCCATGTTGTTTGTAAACATTACAAACAGGCAAGCTTATCTGCATCTTCTGTGAAAAAAAACTAATCCCCCCTCCTCCCCTCTGCCTCTAAAATCTCTGGCTAGTAATACCTCCCCCTCCTGCTGCCCAGACTGAGCTCCCGTGAGCCCTTGCTACTGCCAATGCTCTCTGAAAAACTGTGGGCGAGGCTTGTTTAGTTTATAGGAAATTAGAGTATTAAAACAAAAAAGTATTTGGCTTGAGAAATGCCCTATAAACAATAGGAAAGGAACACAATTATGCAATGAGTAAAAGTTCATCTCGGATCCACTTTAAAATAAGGATTCTATCTTTAAGTTAAGGAGTGATTCCTAAAGTTAACGACTGAATTCCTAAATTAACAACTGAATACCTGAGGTTAAGACAGGGTGTTAATTCACAGAGAGGAATGCAAGTGATAAAAACTGTAAATTGTGTGAGGAATTATAACCTGGCCTGAGCTGTTGTTACGTGTGGTGTTATTAGAGACTTTTTTTTTTTTTTTTTTAGTATTTTATACAGAAGGAGCTGTGTATAAAGAGAAATACATAGCAGGCACACAGGGAAGGAGGAAGAGAGTTCACATATTTATGGCAGCGACGCTTCGAGTTTGTAACGGTTGTACACAAGTGACAACAGAAGGAGTGAAGACACGACGGAAGCTGTCTGCCACAGACTACACATAGTAGTAGTACTATGGTAGCGACTCTGCTGTCTGTAGAAGACTTTCGGACACACGACAGGACACCAACAGACTAAGCGACAGTCCGTGAGACAAAAGTCACAAGAGATTCAACAGTTGTATCGCTCAAACATGGCTGTGTCTGCAGACAGTCTGCTGACAGTCACTTGCTGTGTCCACACGAACAAACCGTCATATGAATCTTTGCTCATTACGTGTCTGCACAGACATTTGTACGCCATGTGTATGGACCTTATGAATAACTATAGAGGTGATAACTTAAAGTGAACCTCCGGACTAAAAATCTACTCAGCAGAACTGAGAAGGTTTGGTGTTTCTTTAACAGTTTCACAGCATCAGAACTTTGTTTTTCTTACCAACGCATCATTTTTAGTTGCATTTTTAGCTAAGCTCCACCCATCAAAGAAAAAAAGCCCGGGCTTTTTTTCCCTAATGCTGTGCAGAGCATGATGGGATTTCCTATGTTGTTCATGTTGCCTATCAACTGGGAGAGGTGATCAGGACACAGGACAGTTGGAACCGTGTCTCATGCTCCCTGTCACCTCCTTTCACCTAAAAAGATGGCTGCCCTTATGAAATCAAACATTTGCCTGTTCTTTTAAAACAGGGTGGGTAAGAGATTCTATTGGCAGAAAAAAGAATGAACATAAATGGCACCGCTTTTAGGTCTTTGCTTTGTTATTTTAATGTCAATATTGCAAACATAGGACTCTATCCATCCACCATTCCATATTGCATAAAGAAATATATTGTAAACATACCCTATAGAGTTCTTTGCTGTGGGGCAATGTGGGAGCAGCGGCCAGCCTGACAACCGTTTCGCTCAACGAGCTTCCTCTGAGGCTCCGTGCGTAAGAGATTATATTACCTACCTCTATTTTAATTAACATAACTAATGTAACTTAATGACAGTATGTTTGTTTATGCTGGAGTTCCTCTTTAAGGACTGGAGTGATAAGACAATGCTCTCACTATGAAAACCTCTACATGTGTTACGAGATCTACGCCAAAAAATTAGTGTTATTAGACTGTGCCAATATTGGCGGAGGAGATTTTTAACAGCAAAGGCTGCAGCGCAGGGAATCAGTTAGAGTTAGCCATTGACAGAGGGCGGGTGCAAGAGAAAATGCGGTCAGGTCAGGCAATTTTAAAATATAGGTTAAAATTACAGATATTTTTCATAGAGCCCAATTGCAAATTATCAGTTATTTTACCAATAGTCTACTAGCGGCTTTCCTGGCGCACAAATTACCGCGGCAACCTTTTTCCCCATGTATGCCTACCAGCGTCTTTGTTTCCATACTGTCATACCGATAAAGCGGACTTGAACTCAGAACTCCTCTCTGCTCTAAAACCTACGCAACAGCATAATACCCTTAAAACAAAAAACATTTCTTTGTTACACCTGATGCAACTCCTAAAATAAATCTGCACAGTTTCTACTTCCTGATTAATGGAAGCAGACATATTGTTAGCATCCTGTGCTTTCAAATGGCCTTAACTGCCATCTCTGCCGTGCCAGTCATGTGACACAGGGGGGAGATCAGATTACAACTTGTGATTAGACACAAATGAGGTGGAATTAAACAGGCTAAACTCTCTAAATACACACAGGGGGCATTTCTCTGTGTATTTCTTCAGTTCTGTGCAAGAGTTCAGGTCCAGTTTAAATTGGGCACCTTATCACTCCTGATTCCCTCAGCATTTATTCTTCCTGATGCATTATCCAATACCGCCTCCCCCTTAGCATTTAGCATTAACCACTTCCTGGTGTCTAATCATAACACTCCTCCCCTACCGCTTCCTGACCCCCTACCCCCCAAATATTATCCCTTTTCTTATCACCTAACCCAGGCAGCAGTAGTGCATGTTCGAGGGGTGCCATAGGTTTGTAGTGCATCACATAGTACTAATGTAGCAACTACAGCTGGGAGAATATTGGGCAATATCTAATAGTGCAGAGTGCTAGAGCAGGTAAGAGCTGGTAACATTCAGCGGATTTTGGTGTTCTTCATCCTTGCAGCAGTACAACAGATTTATAGTACCCCTGAAATGAGAGGGTTATAAATATTTATTTCTTTTTGAACAATACCAGTTGCCTGGCAGTCCTGCTGATCTCTCCGGCATCAGTAACATATGAATCACTCACCAGAAACAAGCATGCGGCTAATTCAGTCGGACCACTTGATCTGTATGCTTGTTCTGGGTCTATGACTAATGCTGGGAATACACGATGAGTTTTTTTGGCAGATTTACTTTCCGATCCTTTTTCCAATCGATTTCCATTCACTTCTGTGAGAAACAGAAAATCGCAAAACAAAAATATCTTACAGAATCGCTTGCAAAAAACACAAATCGCACAAAAAAACGACATTAATCGCTTCAAATAATCGCTCACAAAACCACTCAGCGATTGCGTTCGTCATTTGTAGTGTGAACTTCTGTTAGGGCCCATTTCCACTTGCGCGGTTTCTGCGCCGAACCCGCAGAGTTTCCCCGCAGGCAAATCGCGCAGTGAAACTCTGCCATAGGAAGTAATGGCGCAAGCGATTCGTCCGGCTTTTCCATCCGAAGTTGTGCGGGAGGCTGCGAATCCCATAGCCATGCATGGGACGGCTGATGCGATTCCTCTGCTTACCCGCAGACCCGGAAGTGCCGCTGCGTGTCTTGCAGATGCGTGCGGCTCAAGTGGAAACGGGCCCTTAGTATTTTCCACGCATAATTTTTTGGGGGTAAAATGTTGTGGATTTTAATTTTGCAAATACAATAGAATTACAAACATACACAATAAATGCAAACAAATTTAAATAAAATGGTTGTTTTTTTATTACAGTGGAAGACAACGTAAAAACGTAATGCGGTGGCGCACGTTTCCCTGTGTGCAGCAAAACGCCCAATATTCTAATAAGGGTGCTCCCTGCTTGCATTGTGACAAATGAGTTTTTGCAGTTGCCCATACCGCATGCAAATTTTATTAAGTGTGGCCCCCTGACTAAAAGCAGCTGACACCTGAATGTTCATTGTGCGCAGCGCGGTGGCGTAGTGGCTAGCGCTCTCTCACCTTGCAGCGCTGGGTCCCCAGTTCGAATCCCCGCCAGGTCAACATCTGCAAGGAGTTTGTATGTTCTCTCCCTGTGTCTGTGTGGGTTTCCTCCGGGCACTCTGGTTTCCTCCCACATCCCCAAAACATACAGAGAAGTTAATTGTCTTCCCCCTAAAGTGGCCCTAGACTACAATACATACACTACACGATACATACATAGACATATGACTGTGGTAGGGAATAGATTGTGAGCCCCTCTGAGGGACAGTTAGTGACAAGGTCAAATACTCTGTACAGCTCTGAGTAATATGTTGGTGGTATATAAATACTAAATAATAATACAAAAATAATAATAAACGTCTATCTTCTGTGTGTAACCTTATAAGACTCCTTCCTCCATTTTAATTAATACAGAAACTTGAACTACTGCAAAAGTCTCTCCTTTCCGTGTTTCAGAAACCATCCTGTATCCATGCAGCCTCTTAGACGGGGTCTTTGCAGCCTCTGAGAACTGCGAGCATTGAGGGTACAGGAAGCGTGTGACGATTTGCAGCAGAAAGTTCAGCTGCTATTTTCAGAACCCGTTTCCCTTCCCACATAACTTTTCAGCGCGTTGATGACAGATTGTGTGATTAGAGTCTGTCGCAGTCAGTGACCTGTCTGGCAGTGCTGGGGAGGGCGGGGGCGTCTTGGGGATCTCTTGTCAAGTATGGTTATTGTTCATTGTCATACAGCGTCCATATTTAGAGGCTGCTCTTAGTTTTCTGTTATGTTGGCTACAGCCGGGGTGAGAATGAATCTGTCCTAAGTAATCACTTGCCCCCTTTTCCTTTTAATGTATTAAATTGTATTACCTGGGCTTCCAGAAGCTATCTTGCAGCATGAAGCAGGAGTTCAACAAAAATATGTTGGTGCTTTATAAATACAATAAATGTATAAATAAATAAATGCTACTGGGTCGGCCACAGAGTAACATTTATACGTTTATTCCTTTTAAAGCAAACCTGCAGTGAAAATAAACTTGATATAATGAATTGTATGGGTAGTACAGCTAACAAATAGAACATTAACATTAGTATCATTTTCCAGTACAAGAAGAGTTAGAAAACAAAATTCAAAAAAACTTCAGTTATTTATGCAAAAGAGCTTCTCTGAGCTAATCACTCACCGGGTCAAGTACAGTCCTGTTTTCTGAAGCACATTAAAGGGATTCTGTGGATAGTAAAAAGAAACAAAAACAGACACTTGCCTGGGGCTTCTGTTGACCCCTGTAGCTGTCATGTCCCGCGGTGTCCTCCGCCCCCCCCCCTCCCCACACACACCCACCGGTCCCAGTCTGATTATCTCTCTAGCAAGACTGCGGCTGTGGGGCCGTGGCCGCGCGCGTTCTTGCTCCTGCTCGCTTCTCTCGGAGCTTGCTGTGCAGGCGCAGTACGAGAAAACCTCGTACTGTGCCTGTGCAGTAAGCTCCCGGAGGCACGAGCGGGAGCGCGCACTATTAGTCTCGTTAGACGAATAACGGGAAACGGAGGATTGTAGGAGGACGGCGCGGGACATGACAGTTGCAGAGGGCCTATAGAATCCTCAGGTAAATGTCACTTTTTGTTTTGTTTTTTGTTTACTATCCACAGAACCCATTTAGGGCTCATTCACACTGGAGGCGTTTTTGGGTTGTTTTTTTTAAGCGCCTGCGATTTTTCAAAATTGCCCTGAAAGCGCTTACACCATGCTATCCTATGCGCTAGTTCAGATTAGGGCGATCCGTCCGCTTTCCGCTCAGAGAAGCGCTGCATGGACCATTTTCGGGGTCGATTTTGCTTCAATGGAAGGTATAGGAAGAACGCAAAACGCTAACAAAATCGCTTTGTGCAGCGATTGTGTTTGTGTTTTTGAGAATAAATACATTGTATTTATTCTTTTCCGGATCAAAGAGGTCACTTCCTGACTGACGTTAGGAAGTGAAAAAACGGAATCGCTCTGCAAAAACGCTTACCAAAAAGTCCAACGAACACAAATCGCCGGAAGGGAAAAAAAATTTGCTTCAAAAAACGTCCAGTGCTAACGCAATCGAAACGCAATGTGAACGAGGCCTTAAAGTGATCCCGAGCCAAAGCTCAGGATCAAAATCCGGAACTGGAAGACTGCGGGTCTTCTCTGCGCCTGCGCAGGCTTCCTGGCTTCTTCCCCCTCCCCCTGCCGCGTGTCATATTGCGGTTCACGTGCAGAGAGATAGATTTAAAAAATAAAGCATTTCCATAGTGTGTAATTACTTTTTCTCACAGCGGTATTGGGTCTCTGAAAAGTGGTGGATTACCCATAATTCTCAACTGTGTCTCAGGAAGGCTGGCGCTTGCGTTAATATAGCAGCAAAGGTAGCGGTAGACACTCATACCTCGGGGGAAGGTGAGAGGCTAGCTTTGACCTCTGACCCTGAATTTAAGAAAACTTGTGTCTTTTGCCTTCATTAGCCTGACGGCAGCTCTATAATGTGTTTCTGAGCTAGAGGAGGCTTTTTACGACCCTTTGTGTCTTTCTCTCAGGTGTTGGACCCAGAGCAGAATCACAGCTTCACCGATCATTATCTGAATGTGGCCTTTGACCTATCCCAGGTCTTGTTCATTGCCACCGCGAACACAACCGCAACCATTCCACCTGCCCTTCTGGATCGGATGGAGGTCCTCGAGGTTCCAGGTGAGTTCAGCTTGAGTGGATCTGTCCAGTATTGCTCTCAGGCCACTATTTACACGTTGTCAGCTGACTTCTAGTTTCCCAGTAAATATGAACAAACCTTCGTACTTTGTATCTACAGACTTGTCTATCATCTAGGTGGTTAAAGGACGACCTTTCCCCCTACTGCTGTTTGCCAGGAAAAGGGGATGGTCAGCGTGGTGTGTGTGGAGGGGGGGATCTGCCAACCTTGGGGAACATTGCCGGACTAAACAGTATTGTAATTTTGCTTGGCAGATTATGGGTAAACCGCCACTTTTCCGGTCCTCCATGATCCTCCGTTCTACCTCCAGCTACTTTCGGTTTCGCCGTCGGGCCACTGCACCTGTGCGGCTCTGGCCACACGTATGCTTCTTCGCATTCCAGTCCGCAATAGCGCTATTGCAGATGGGAACGCTTGAAAAGGATACGCTTGGCAGCCCCGCGACTTACAAGTCGAGTAATGAAGCTAGCTGGCGGCGGGGAACGGAGGATCGTTGAGGAGCGCCGTGGGACAGGACGGCTGCAAGGAGCTTGCAGAAACCCCAGGTAAGTGAAACTCTTTATTTTTAGATTATCTTCAGTTCCGCTTTACGGTGCCTCCCTAGCTATGGCCCCACCTTACTGGCCAATCCAGACTTGGATGGCATTGTGGACGATAGGCAAGGGATCCGCCCACTGAGCTGGATTTTTCCGCAGAAAGTTGTCTTTGAGAGTCATGAGAGGAGCACTTACGCAACTGCAATTTCAGCTTCCCAATAATTGATGCCCACTTCCAAGAAAAATATTGGTAGATCATGTGCCTTCCACCAAGAAATTGACCCTAGACTGTGGCAGAGGTATCAGATTATGGGCCGGTACACACACCTGACCCCACGGAGTTCACTCTTGAGTGTCCGCTGCCTTCCTTGGCTGTTGGTGTACTTCGCGCTCTGCAGGAGAATATATGCAAGGTTTCTAGCAAGCACTCCAAGCTTTAGTAGAAGCTGTGTTTTTGTTGTTCTAGAATTTGGGAACCCGTGAGGGTTTTTTTTCAAGGCAACACAAGTAACACATCATAGACAACTGGACACTCAGTGGGGATTGAAGCTTACACAACACACTTGAGAAAATGTCCGGCCGGCACCTAGACTGTCTTCGATATATTCCTTGTCTTGCCTTTATAAAGGGGACCTTCAGCGGTTCTCAAATTTTGGGTTAGTAAAGTCTCTACTTCTACTACTACTAAAACTCTGAGCGCTTGCCAGAAAACTTGTACTTACCTGCTATTATCAGGTGATACCATCCACCTTCCAGTTTATAGCGGCTTCGCATCAGGCCATAAAGGATACCCGAAGTGACGTGTGACATGATGAGATACACATGTGTATGTACAGTGCCAAGTACACAAATAACCATGCTGTGTTCCTTTTTTCCTTTCTCTGCCTGAAAGAGTTAAACATCAAGTATGTAAGTGGCAGACTCAGTCCTGACTCAGACAGAAAGTGACTACAGTGTGACCCTCGCTGATAAGAAATTGCAACGATAAAACACTTTCCTAGCAGAAAATGGCTTCTGAGAGCAGGAAAGAGATAAAAAGGGTGAATGGTTCATATATTTTAGCTCTGGCATACTTCAATGAATGTGTCATTGAGCTAAAACTTATAAAGTAGATTTAAACATAAAATAAATCTGTGGAATATCTTAAAAAGTCATTTTTGGAGAAGGAAGATAGATACAATGGTTTATTTCATTAGTTTATTTTTGCCTCAGGTGTCCTTTAAACCAATTGGTGTGCAGGGTCCTACCCAGCAGTGGCTGGATAGTGTACTGGTTAAGGGCTCTGCATCAGACACTGGTGCCCTTGGTGCGAGTCTCGGCTCTGCCTGTTCAGTAAGCCAGCACCTGTTGAGACCTTGAGCAAGACTCCTTAACACTGCTACTGCCTCCTGAGCATTCCCTAGTGGCTGTAACTCTGTCGCTTTGAGTCGGCCAGGAGAAAAACACAATATAAATGTTCTGTGTCTTGTCTACCTCTACTCATCTGAGATTAGCAATAGTCAATGAGATGTCAGTTTTGTCTTCAATACAAATTTAGGGCAAATTGTATGCAGCTGGTAATTAGGTCAATCAAAACCAACAGGTTTGGCCATCTCTGACTATCTCTCTCAGCTTACTGCAAAAAACTGCACTAAACATACTGCGCACACAGAGCGTGGGTTAATATTACCGCACACAGCGCGCGGCTATATCAGCGTAGCTTGCGTTTGTTACTGCCGCGCGTTACCACCGTCACATTATGAGCTCATCGTGCGGCAGTTACACGCACTCGCTACACTGATATAACGCAGTAATATTAACTCACGCTGTGTGTCCATGGTATTGTATTTAGTGCAGTTTCATGCATCAAGGCCAATGGGAGAAAAGTGCAGAACAGAGAAGCCATTTCTCTGCCCTGTTCTTTGGACTGCACACTCCACTCTCCCCCGCAGATAGTAGGGAAAACCTCAGGCGGCGTGGAACGAGGACTCCCTGTTGGGCGGCTGAGTCTGCTGATGACTTCCTGGAATGAAATATGACATAGCATTATTCTGTCTCTTGACCTCTGACCTGACCTGTCATACTGACCTGATGATTGACGCTGACTCTCTATAGGCTACAGCCAGGAAGAGAAGGTGGAGATCGCTCACCGACATCTGATCACTAAGCAGCTGACCCAGCATGGACTGACCCCGCAGCAAGTCCAGATACCACCGGAGACCACTCTGGATATCATCACCAGGTGAGGGAGGGGCCTACTGCGCTGTATTCACTCTGATGTAAAGGGGGTTTGTATTCCATACCAGCTGGTGAAATGACAGTTTTCTTTTAATACTTTTTCTACACCTTCCTTCTAGAGAGGCACAGCAGTGATAGGCTGTCAGCCAGCAGGGGGTGTGGCCTCAGCTGCCCCCTGCATACCCATGTGACTAAAAAGGAAGTAGAAAAAGTGATTTTGAGGCAAAAGGGCCTAGTGTGCAACAGGATTCGGCAATCCCCAGTTAACAGGACAGTATGGTCAGCACAGTCAGAGTGCTTCTGTGTCTTCCATGTCAACAAAGGGCATCGTTTCAGAGTCACTGGGACCCTTCGTCAAAGCATATGCCATACAGACAGTCAGTCGAGTGTTTCAGGCTGAGAAGCTGATTCTCTGGGAATTGGTGCAGAAGATATTTTCCTGTTTATGTTGCAAAAATTGCAATGTTTGTACAAAAAACTGTTTAACACTCAGATTTAAGGAGGGGGTGTGGCCCAGCTGTCACTCCATATCCTTCTCACTCAGATCTAAGTAGGGGGTGTGGTCCAGCCAGCTGTCACTCCATATCCTTCTCACTCAGATCTAAAGAGGGGGTGTGGCCAAGCTGTCACTCACTATCTCTCTTACTCAGATCTAAGGTGACAGTGTGGCTGATCTGTCACTCAGTATCCCTCTCACTCAGATCTGAGGGGGTGTGGCCCAGCTGTACCTCCATATCCCTCCCACTCAGATCTAAGAAGGGGGTGTTGCCCAGCTGTCAGTATCACCGTCACTCAAATCTAAGGAGTGGATGTGGCCAAGCTGTCACTCAGTATCACCCTCACTCAGATCTAAGGAGGGGTTTGACCAAGCTGTCACTCAGTATCACCCTCACTCAGATCTGAGGGGGTGTGGCCAAGCGGTCACTCAGTATCACCCTCACTCAGATCTAAGGAGGGGGTGTGGCCAAGCTGTGACTCAGTATCATCCCTCACTCAAATCTGAGGAGGGGGTGGGGCCAAGCTGTCACTCAGTATTCCTCCCACTCTGGTCTAAGGTGGGGTTTGGCCAAGCTGTCACTTAGTATTCCCCCCACTCAGATTTAATTAGGGGGTGAGGCCAAGTTGTCACTCAGTATCCCTCTCACTCAGATCTGAGGGGGTGTGGCCCAGCTGTACCTCCATATCCCTCCCACTCAGATCTAAGAAGGGGGTGTGGCCCAGCTGTCACTCAGTATCACCGTCACTCAAATCTAAGGAGTGGATGTGGCCAAGCTGTCACTCAGTATTCCTCCCACTCAGATCTGAGGGGGTGTGGCCAAGCTGTCACTCAGTATCACCCTCACTCAGATCTAAGGAGGGGGTGTGGCCAAGCTGTGACTCAGTATCATCCCTCACTCAAATCTGAGGAGGGGGTGGGGCCAAGCTCTCACTCAGTATTCCTCCCACTCAGATCTAATTAGGGGGTGAGGCCAAGTTGTCACTCAGTATTCCTCCCACTCAGATGTAATTAGGGGGTGAAGCCAAGTTGTCACTGAGTAGCCCTCTCACTCAAATCTGAGGAGGGGGTGGGGCCAAGCTGTCACTTCGTATTCCTCCCACTCAGATTTAATTAGGGGGCGAGGCCAAGTTGTCACTTAGTAGCCGTCTCACTCAAATCTGAGGAGGGGGTGGGACCAAGCTGTCACTCAGTATTCCTCCCACTCAGATCTAAGGAGGGGGTGTGGCCAAGCTGTCACTCAGTATTCCTCCCACTCAGGGGTATTTTCTACCTGCCAGTTTCCATCCCTCCCACTCAGCCACACCTCCTATTGGGATGTATGGAGAGCACTCTCTGAATTACAGACTACCCAGTAACTCCCATTTTCCTACATGAATGAATGCCTGCTCAGTGTGGGAGACACTTCAGCTCTTCCTACACAACTGTTAGGAACCCTGTGGAATAGCTGTGCATCAAAACTAAGGTAAGAAAGCTGAAATATTGTTTGTAGAAATCCGTATAGATCTGACCTGAAGAGCTTGTATTTTTTCTGTCGGCAACAGTCGAGCATCATTAGCGGATTTCCTTACACCGATTATTGTTGTCTGTCCCTGACAGGTACACACGCGAGGCTGGGGTCCGATCTCTGGAGCGGAAGCTGGGAGCCATCTGTAGAGCGGTTGCTGTGAAGGTTGCTGAAGGGCAGCATAAAGACGCCAAAGGGGACTCCGCAGAGGTGGCGGAGGTGGATGGTTAGTCTCCATTAATTCTAATTAAAGTGAAATGTTAGCAACTGAGGTGAATGAGGATAAAGCAAATACTTCATAAGACGTGTCCTTGAGTGAAAACTGCACTTTAAAATGATTGGTGGTTCCTGAGCAGTGATGGAACGAACTGTCTGTAGGGGAACATGTATTGTGCTATAGAAAGGGGAGAGGCAGGAGGATACATATACTGTACTGTGCTATAGAAAGGGGAGAGGAAGGAGGATACATAAACTGTACTGTGCTATAGAAAGGGGAGAGGCAGGAGGATACATATACTGTACTGTGCTATAGAAAGGGGAGAGGAAGGAGGATACATAAACTGTACTGTGCTATAGAAAGGGGAGAGGCAGGAGGATACATAAACTGTACTGTGCTATAGAAAGGGGAGAGGCAGGAGGATACATAAACTGTACTGTGCTATAGAAAGGGGAGAGGCAGGAGGATACATACACTGTACTGTGCTATAGAAAGGGGAGAGGCAGGAGGATGCATATACTGTACTGTGCTATAGAAAGGGGAGAGGCAGGAGGATGCATATACTGTACTGTGCTATAGAAAGGGGAGAGGAAGGAGGATGCATAAACTGTACTGTGCTATAGAAAGGGGAGAGGCAGGAGCATACATATACTGTACTGTGCTATAGAAAGGGGAGAGGCAGGAGGATACATATACTGTACTGTGCTATAGAAAGGGGAGAGGCAGGAGGATACATAAACTGTACTGTGCTATAGAAAGGGGAGAGGCAGGAGGATGCATATACTGTACTGTACTGTGCTATAGAAAGGGGAGAGGCAGGAGGATACATATACTGTACTGTGCTATAGAAAGGGGAGAGGAAGAAGGATACATAAACTGTACTGTGGTATATAAAGGGAGAGGCAGGAGGATGCATATACTGTACTGTGCTATAGAAAGGGGAGAGGCAGGAGGATGCATATACTGTACTGTGCTATAGAAAGGGGAGAGGAAGGAGGATACATAAACTGTACTGTGCTATATAAAGGGAGAGGCAGGAGGATGCATATACTGTACTGTGCTATAGAAAGGGGAGAGGCAGGAGGATACATATACTGTACTGTGCTATAGAAAGGGGAGAGGCAGGAGGATACATATACTGTACTGTGCTATAGAAAGGGGAGAGGAAGGAGGATACATAAACTGTACTGTGCTATAGAAAGGGGAGAGGAAGAAGGATACATAAACTGTACTGTGCTATATAAAGGGAGAGGCAGGAGGATGCATATACTGTACTGTGCTATAGAAAGGGGAGAGGCAGGAGGATGCATATACTGTACTGTGCTATAGAAAGGGGAGAGGAAGGAGGATACATAAACTGTACTGTGCTATAGAAAGGGGAGAGGCAGGAGCATACATATACTGTACTGTGCTATAGAAAGGGGAGAGGCAGGAGGATACATAAACTGTACTGTGCTATAGAAAGGGGAGAGGCAGGAGCATACATATACTGTACTGTGCTATAGAAAGGGGAGAGGAAGAAGGATACATAAACTGTACTGTGCTATATAAAGGGAGAGGCAGGAGGATGCATATACTGTACTGTGCTATAGAAAGGGGAGAGGCAGGAGGATGCATATACTGTACTGTGCTATAGAAAGGGGAGAGGAAGGAGGATACATATACTGTACTGTGCTATAGAAAGGGGAGAGGAAGGAGGATACATATACTGTACTGTGCTATAGAAAGGGGAGAGAAAGGAGGATACATAAACTATACTGTGGAGAGGAGAGGGGAGGAGGCTGCATGTTCTGTCCCATGGAGAGGGGAGGGTAGAAAGGAGAATGCATGTACTGTACTGTGGAGAGGAGAGGGGAGGAGGCTAAATGTACTGTACTGTGGAGAGGAGAGGCAGGAGGATGCATGTACTGTGCTATAGAGTGGAATGGAGAGGAAATGCTGGAGGCTGCATTTACTGTCCTATGGAGAGGGGGGGGGGGAGTAGGAGGCTGTATGTACTGTCCTATGGAGAGGGGAATAGAGGCAGGAGGCTGCATGTACTGTCCTATGGAGAGGGGAGGAGGCAGGAGGCTGCATGTACTGTCCTAAGGAGAGGGGAATAGAGGCAGGAGGATGCATGTACTGTCCTATGGAGAGGGGAGGAGGCAGGAGGCTGCATGTACTGTCCTATGGAGAGGCTAGGAGAGGCAGGAGGCTGCATGTACTGTCCTATGGAGAGGGGAGGAGAGGCTGGAGGCTGCATGTACTGTCCTATGGAGATGGGAGGAGAGGCAGGAGGCTGCATGTACTGTCCTATGGAGAGGGGAGGAGAGGCAGGAGGCTGCATGTACTGTCCTAT
Source organism: Hyperolius riggenbachi (assembly GCF_040937935.1). Classification (NCBI taxonomy): domain Eukaryota; kingdom Metazoa; phylum Chordata; class Amphibia; order Anura; family Hyperoliidae; genus Hyperolius; species Hyperolius riggenbachi. Next base: position 18,407,804 of record NC_090656.1, on the reverse strand, counting down.
GGAGAGGGGAGGAGAGGCAGGAGGCTGCATGTACTGTCCTATGGAGAGGGGAGGAGAGGCTGGAGGCTGCATGGATTGTCCTATGGAGAGGGGAGGAGAGGCAGGAGGCTGCATGTACTGTCCTATGGAGAGGGGAGGAGAGGCAGGAGGATGCATGTACTGTCCTATGGAGAGGAGAGGCAGGAGGCTGCATGTACTGTGCTATGGAGAGGGGAGGAGAGGCTGGAGGCTGCATGTACTGTCCTATGGAGAGGGGAGGAGAGGCAGGAGGCTGCATGTACTGTCCTATGGAGAGGGGAGGAGAGGCAGGAGGCTGCATGTTCTGTCCTATGGAGAGGGGAGGAGAGGCAGGAGACTGCATGTACTGTCCTATGGAGAGGGGAGGAGAGGCAGGAGGCTGCATGTACTGTGCTATGGAGAGGGGAGGAGAGGCAGGAGGCTGCATGTACTGTCCTATGGAGAGGGGAGGAGAGGCAGGAGGCTGCATGTACTGTCCTATGGAGAGGGGAGGAGAGGCAGGAGGCTGCAAGTACTGTCCTATGGAGAGGGGAGGAGAGGCAGGAGGCTGCATGTACTGTCCTATGGAGAGGGGGAGAGGCAGGAGGCTGCATGCACTGTCCTATGGAGAGGGGAGGAGAAGCAGGAGGCTGCATGTTCTGTCCTATGGAGAGGGGAGGAGAGGCAGGAGACTGCATGTACTGTCCTATGGAGAGGGGAGGAGAGGCAGGAGGCTGCATGTACTGTCCTATGGAGAGGAGAATCAGAATCAGAATTTATTTCGCCAAGTACAACGGTGGGTTGTACCCGGAATTGGTTTTGGCGCATACAGGGTCGTTGATGAAAAACAAGAAAATAGCACGGTTAAGCATGGTACAAACGTAGACATTGGACAAGCATACATAGGACAACATTACAGTTTGTGTGTACATTTAAGCAGAGCGTCGTATACAGGTAAGCATGGTACCTACGTATAAACAATAAAAGCAAAAACAAAAGCAAAAACAGAGCATTACAGCATACACGTACGATTAACGTAATACAACATAGCAACGTACACCGATAGCAGGAACAGAAAAAGAGTGGGACTGGAGGAGCAGCCTGAGAGCTGATATGAGCGCTGCCATTTTCGGCACTGGACGCTACACAGCGACACGCTCCCAACTAGACAGGTGCTACCGATTGTCCACGAAAAGTAGAAAGGAAGCTGAGGGGGGAGGGGGATCTTGATGGAGGCAGACGGCAGAGTTCACTTGAGCCAGGTTGCTCGAGGAGAAGCGCTCCTAATTTCAAAGTCCGCACGGCTGGGTAATGAGGGTGCAGACGCAGTGGGGGTCCTGTGGTGCCAGGGGGCACCCTTACTGGGCAGCAGTGGTGGACGTGGGGCCTGGGGCCACCCTGGCTGGGCAGCAGGGGTGGACATGAGGCCAGGGGGCACCCCGGCTGGGCGGCATTGGTGGACATAGGGCCAGGGGGGCACCCTGGCTGGGCAGCAGTGGTGGACATGAGGCTGGGGGGGCACCTTGGCTGGGCAGCAATGGTGGACATAGTGCCGGGGGGGAGCACCCTGGCTGGGCAGCAGTGATGGACAGGCCAGGGGCAGCATACCTTCTCTGTGGCTGCGATGGGGCAGCCATAGGCCCTCCATTTACAGGCCCTCCATTGACATGGTGGCAGCGTGGTCGTTCCCCTGGTGACTGGGGGAGCCGCTGCAGTCAGGCCTCCTCTGCATGTGGAGGGTGTCCCTTGTTCTCCTGCTGGTCCCTGGGCGACCCGGTGGTGGAGGGGGACCGGCAACCCCAGCAATCCTGAGCTGCATATGTCGGGGTCAGCCACCCGGTGATGGGGAGGTCTCTGGTGGCCCTGGACGGCTGGTAGAGGCAGCGGGAGCACGTGGCTGGTGATGGCAGCAGGAGCGGCAGGAGGCTGCATGTACTGTGCTATGGAGAGGGGAGGAGAGGCTGGAGGCTGCATGTACTGTCCTATGGAGAGGGGAGGAGGAGTAGGAGGCTGCATGTACTGTCGTATGGAGAGGGGAGGAGAGACAGGAGGCTGCATGTACTGTCCTATGGAGAGGAGAGGCAGGAGGCTGCATGTACTGTCCTATGGAGAGGGGAGGAGAGGCTGGAGGCTGCATGTACTGTCCTATGGAGAGGGGAGGAGGAGTAGGAGGCTGCATGTACTGTCGTATGGAGAGGGGAGGAGAGACAGGAGGCTGCATGTACTGTCCTATGGAGAGGGGAGGAAGAGTAGGAGGGTGCATGTATTGCCCTATGGAGAGGAGAGGAGGAGTAGGAGGCTGCATGTACTGTCGTATGGAGAGGCAGGAGGCTGCATGTACTGTCCTATGGAGAGGGGAGGAAGAGTAGGAGGGTGCATGTATTGCCCTATGGAGAGGGGAGGAGGAGTAGGAGGCTGCATGTACTGTCGTATGGAGAGGCAGGAGGCTGCATGTACTGTCCTATGGAGAGGGGAGGAGAGGCAGGAGGCTGCATGTACTGCACTATGGAGAAAGGAGGAGAGACAGGAGGCTGCATGTACTGTACTATGAAGAGGGGAGGAGGCAGGAGGCTGCATGTACTGTCCTATGGAGAGGGGAGGGGAGGAGAGGCAGGAGGCAGCATGTACTGTCCTATGGAGAGGGGAGGAGAGGCAGGAGGCTGCATGTACTGTCCTATGGAGAGGGGAGGAGAGGCAGGAGGCTGCATGTACTGTCCTATGGAGAGGGGAGGAGAGGCAGGAGGCTGCATGTACTGTCCTATGGAGAGGGGAGGGGAGGCAGGAGGCTGCATGTACTGTCCTATGGAGAGGGGAGGAGAGGCAGGAGGCTGCATGTACTGTCCTACGGAGAGGGGAGGAGAGGCAGGAGGCTGCATGTACTGTCCTATGGAGAGGGGAGGAGAGGCAGGAGGCTGCATGTACTGTCCTATGGAGAGGGAAGGAGAGGCAGTAAGGCTGTATGTACTGTTGTATGGAGAGGGGAGGAGAGGCAGGAGGCTGCATGTACTGTCCTATGGAGAGGGGAAGAGAGGCAGGAGGCTGCATGTACTGCCCTATGGAGAGGGGAGGAGAGGCAGGAGGCTGCATGTACTGCCCTATGGAGAGGGGAGGAGAGGCAGGAGGCTGCATGTACTGTCCTATGGAGAGGGGAAGAGAGACAGGAGGCTGCATGTACTGTCCTATGGAGAGAGGTAGAAAGGTATAAGCCACCCTAGAGCACAAAGTTATCAGCTGAATATGTCTGGCCTGTCGGGTTTCTTGTTTAGTTGTATGCAGAAGATGGGGACACCTTACACAAACAATCCCCTGGCCTGTCATAGTCTGATGGCCATATTTACCTTTATATATTATGCCAGACGTTTCATGCAGGGCTCTGGCCAGCCGTGTTTCACCGCTAGACGCCGGCCTGTTGCAGTCGCTTCTTTTGCTGCTGACGTTAAGCGTTTGGCTCACAGTCCGTTTTGCCTTATTCCCTTCTGGGGGTTTCAGGTGCTGCTGCTCCGGCAATATCAGGTGCTATGGCAGATTTACGGCAGTGATTTCCTGCTCGGCCTGGCGGGAGGATAGACCGTACATTCGCGGGGCTCACTCGGCGGCTCGCAGTAGCACAAGGTATTACTGTCGCCTTTCCATAAACCGTGCGTCCCGGCCTGGCTCTCCGCGTATGTGAGTTATCACCTCTCACCTTGCCAGCAGCCGCGCACCTGCTAGAATCAGCCCCCCACTCGTAGAAGCAAGACGTTTGTTTCCCGACCCCGACCGTAAAATGCGTTTCAGTGCCAGGAAAAGGCTTCTGTAATAGGCCTATAAATCCAGCACTCAGCATCGGCTGCCGTAAGAGAGACCAGCCGGCCCGCCGTACCTTTATTACATATTAATCGCTGGTAGGAAATGGAGCGCGGAGGGAGGAGACGGCGTGATGGGAGATCGTGTTATTTGTGCTAATAGGGCCTGTAGAGGAAGCCAGGGCTGGCCAGACTCTGGCAATATTCGCGCTTCGCACCTGCAGAACATCCGCGCCACATACGCCTCACATGCTTCCAGACCTGCTTATACTGGAAACCCAGCCAAAAGCTCTTTGTCAGAGATCTCGCAAACATAAACGTTTCCATTGGCGAATGCGAGCTTTCGAAAAAATATTCGCGAACTGGTGAATCGTGATAGACTTCAATGGGCAGGTGAATTTAAAAACCTACAAAGACTGTTTCTGGCTATAAAAGTGATGGAAAAGTTGTTTCAAGGGCCCCAACACCTGGATTGTGGCATGCCGGAGGGGGATCCATGCCAAAAGTCCCACCAAAAATCACGGAGTTAACGCAGAGTCGAGTTTTAATCCCTAAAGGGCAGAAATCACATTATGCACAGCTCTGGGTGTCAGTGGGCTGTAAAGTGTCACACACAGAGAAATGCAATAGTACTATCAGAATACAGTGAAATAATAATGCATTGTTCTGTGGCTGCAACTTAATGAGGCAACAGTAGTAGTGTGCACACAGCTCTGGGTGTCAGTGGGCTATGGAGTGTCACACACAAAAAAAAACACACAGGAGACCGATGTGCTAGCCCTCAAAAGGGATGTTTGCTTTTACAGCTAGTGAGCAACAAGAACACAGGCCTAGCTAATGCTTTCCCTACCTATCTGCAGCAAGTCTGACCCTGCAGATTCGATCACTCAGATGGGAATCGATTCCTTTAAATGTTTGATTTGATCGATTTTGACCGAAATTGATCGAAAGCGTCGCTCGGTCAGGATGGAAAATCTAGCTCTATTAGGGGCAGGGTAGGATCCAGGGACAATCAATGGGCCTTACCGTTGCATTGCACTGAACAGCGCAATTCTGCGGTTCGATCGATTTTCAATCAATTCCCTGATGGTATCTATTTAAAAAACGATGTGCCATGCTTCAGTTTACCAGAATCTCATTGACCGTTCCTACTGCACAATTTTGTGGCTTTTGTAAAACAAAAGTCAATAGTTGTTTTAATGTTAACCTGCTGGGCGGTCTGGACGAGCTCAGCTCGTCCAGTACCGCCGGAGCCTGCCGCTCAGGCCCTGCTGGGCCGATTTGGCTCAAGTAAAAAGCAGCACACGCAGCCGGCACTTTGCCAGCCGCGTGTGCTGCCTGATCGCCGCCGCTCTGCGGCGATCCGCCGCGAGCAGCGGCGAAAGAGGGTCCCCCCAGCCGCCTGAGCCCAGCGTAGCCGGAACAAAAAGTTCCGGCCAGCGCTAAGGGCTGGATCGGAGGCGGCTGACGTCAGGACGTCGGCTGACGTCCATGATGTCACTCCGCTCGTCGCTATGGCGACGAGGGAAGCAAAACAAGGAAGGCCGCTCATTGCGGCCTTCCTTGTTTATTCTGGGCGCCGGAGGCGATCGGAAGAACGCCTCCGGAGCGCCCTCTAGTGGGCTTTCATGCAGCCAACTTTCAGTTGGCTGCATGAAATATTTTTTTTATTAAAAAAAACCCTCCCGCAGCCTCCCTGGTGATCTTATCAGAACGCCAGGCAGGTTAAAGGCTGTTTTCTCCTGATGGCATATTGCGATGCAATTCTGATCGCTTGCAGATCGCAAAACGAATAGAAATCACACGGCACTTTTCCATTAGTGCAATGTGATTGCGGTGCAATTTTAGGTTGGTTTGCCTTCTTAAAACAGAAGGAATTTACAATAATTCAGCTTAAAGTGAGCGACTGTGGTTTCCCACAATGCACCACTACTGAATATGCAAATGATCTCTTTATGCTCCTGAAGCCAGGCTTACATCCAGTACCGCTGGTATCTAACAAGCCTATAGCTTTACATTTTACAGAGCCACATCAACCCAACATGCAGACAGCCTGTTTCGGACTTTTGGTCCTCCTCATCAGTAGCGCTGCATTGTGGGTAACCACAGATGTTCTTTTTAAAGGATACCCGAGGTGACAGGTGACATGATGAGATAGACATGTGTATGTACAGTGCCTAGCACACAAATAACGAGGCAGTGATGCTTTATTCTTTCTTTGCCTGAAAGAGTTAAGAATCAGGTATGCAAATTACAGTTTCTGTCGGGGTTGGGACCAGGTCAGACTACAGCATAACTCTCAGGGCTCGTTTCCACTATTGCGGTGCGGAATCGCCTGGATTCCACCGCTGATGAAATCGCATGCAGGTGCGGTTTTTTTACGCGTTATTTTACGCGATTACGCATGCGGTTAGGCTATATGCGTTTTTAACCATGTCACTGCCTGTGTTAATTTACATTGGTTCCTATGCGGAATCGCGTAAAAAAAGCGTCAGAAAAACGCATGCGATTTCCCTATTAAATACATTGCCTGCGATTCCCATGCATTCCACTCGCAGGCAAATTCTGCTGCTCTTTTGTGCGTTTTTTCACCGCTGAAAAAAACGCACTTCAACAACGCTACGGTGGAAACAGGCCCATCCACTTGCATTACATGTGCGAATCCGCATGCGTTGGACGCATGCGGATTCGCGATAGTGGAAACGAGCCCTCAGTGATAAGGAATTGCAGCCCTAAAACACTTTCCTGACAGTAAATGGCTTCTGAGAGCAGGTAAGAGATTTAAAAAAGTGTCAATAGTTCAGAGATTTTAGCTCTGGCATACTTCAATGAATGTGTCATTGAGAAGATGTCACGAAACAGAAAAAACTTAAAAAGTAGATTTAAATATAAAATAAAATTATGGGATTACAAAAAAAAGTCATTTTTATAAGAAGGATGATATACAATTATTTATCTCCTTTGTTTATTTTCACCTCGGATGTCCTTTAACCCCCCCTGGCGTTACAATAAAATCGCCAGGGGGCGGCGCAGCACTTTTTGTTTTATTTTTTTAAATCATGTAGCTAGCCTAGCGCTAGCTACATGATAGCCGCTGTGCAGCGGCATCCCCCCACCCCTTTCGGTTCGCCTCCGGCGATAAAGAGCAAACAGGAAATCCCGTTTGGAACAGGATTTCCTGTTCGGCTTCCCCCATCGCCATGGCGACGATCGGGATGAAGTCATCGACGTCATGGCATCTGGGGGAGTCCCAATCCACCCCTGAGTGTAGCCTGGCGGTGACTGGCCAGGCTGAGCAAGGGGTCTGGGGTGGGCGCTCGGCGGGTAGCGGCGAATCGGCACGGAGCGGCGGCGATCGGGTAGTACACGCAGCTAGCAAAGTGCTAGCTGCGTGTAACAAAAAAAATTATGCAAATCGGCCCACCAGGGCCTGAGAAATCCTCCGCGGCGGCTTACCCCGAACTCACTTCGGGATTACCTAAGTGTTGCTTTTTAGTAGGAGGGCTTTTTGGTCTCTTTTAGTCCCCTATACTCTCCTTGTGGTTTTGGGTCACCAAGCTGCTTGGTTACTGTGAAAGTTTAGCTGATTGCATAGTTGGTCCTGGTGCATTGTTTGCTGCGTTTGCACTCGTTTAGAATGTATAGTAGCGCAGAAAAATTGCATTGCAATCTTGTGCTATGCAAATCTTTGCAATCCAGCAATTCAAAAAGTTTTCCTCGTGTGTAAACAAGTCGGATCCCTCAAAAATGGTGTCAAAAACTTGCGCAGTAGTGGTGGGTAATCTGGCGATCTCAGTGCAATGCCGTAAAAGTCTGCCATCGATGTAAGGGGGGGGGGGGGGGTTCGGCGGGCTGGCACCTGAATCCAGCGTCTCTTTAGGCAACTCAAATACAATTCCCCCATCTGGAAATTATTGTGCCTCCTGTATAATGTTTTTGGTAGCTGCTGCTAGGCAACGGGCGCAGGAACAGCCTGTGTATTTGTCTTGTGTTCCCGCCGTGTAACGCTAAGTTTCTGAATGTTCTGCAATTCCGCTGAATATAACCCCGTCCGTCAGGGAAATCTGCACAAGCATCTATTGAGCGGCCCTCCGCAGGCCGTGTTCCTCGTCTGCCTGTGTTTATTGCCTCTGTAAATCACCAAAACGCCCTCCTAGACACAATATGGCTTTGCGGTGCTCATTAGTCTTAATCCCGGGTCCGGACGAGCGTCTTGGCATCGTGTCCAAATTAAACATATTATAGCGCGTTTAACCTGCATTAGAGGCTGAAGCTTGTGTGGCCGCCATCTATACCTGCTGCTGTCATTGCGTGAGGTGAAAGCGGAGCCTTTAATGGTATATATGTCAAGCGGGGGGGATCGTGTTGCTTCTGTTATTCAGGTGTGGACGTTTTCTACAGTCTCCACAATGCCTTCCATTCTCTCACAATGTCCTTATTTGTCTGTGGAAAAATAATCAACAATCTGGAATCTTTTAAAAGCAGTGGCTTTGTCTCCAAACATTTAAAGTGGACCTGATCTCAGAATGTCCTCTCTGCTCTAAAAGATACACAACAGCATAATTAAAGAGAAACTCCGACCAAGAATTGAACTTCATTCCAATCAGTAGCAGATACCCCCTTTTACATGAGAAATGTATTCCTTTTCACAAACAGACCATCGGGGGGCGCTGTATGACTGATATTGTGGTGAAACCCCCTCCTACAAGAAACTCTGAAGATCGTGGTACTCCTGGCAGTTTCCTGTCTGTGAACCTTGTTGCATTGTGGGAAATAGCTGTTTACCGCTGTTTCCAACTGCCAAAAAAGCATGCAGCAGCTACATCACTTGCCAGCTGTAAAAATGTCACCATGTGATAAATGTCCTAATGTAAATCAGGGATTTAAAAGATTTTACAATGGGCAAACACTGACTAAATCATTTATACATAATTATTGTAAAAAGGAAACACTTTTTTATTACATTATTTTCACTGGAGTTCCTCTTTAAACAAATGACATTTCTTTGTTACATCTGATACAAATCCTAAAATAAATCTGTACAGTTTCTACTTCCTGATTCATGGAAGCAGACATATTGTTTACATTCTGTGCTTTCAAAAGGCAGTCATGTGACACGGGGAGATCAAATTACAATTTGTAATTAGACACAAATGAGGGGGGATTACACAGGCTAAACTCTCTAAATACATACAGGATGCATTCCTCTGTTTTCTTTTTGTCCAGTGAAAGAGTTCAGGTCCACTTTAAAGGAAACATGAAGTGAGAGGGATATCAAGGCAGCCATATTTATTTCCTGTTAAACAATACCAGTTGCCTTGTAAGACAAAAAAGGGGAAAACCGAGAGCCCAATATTGTGTAGTATCTTCAAGATTCACAATATGTTAAACATAGAATGTGAAAATATGCTCACAAACATAGATCATCACACAGGCAACCACTGTATGCACAGGTGGGGTGAATTCTTACCTGACCCCCCTCAGGTTTAAAAGGAAACTGAACGGAGTAAAATTATTTAAAATAAACACATGAGGTAACGTCAAATGAACATTACATAGTTACCTTGCCATCAGTTCCTCTCAGAAGCTCACCATTTTCTTCTTACAGTGATTCATTCCAGTTCTGACAACATTTTGTCAGATCTGAAATATATCAGTTGCTGTCAGTTATAGCTGAGAGGAAAACTGATGTGCCAGGTAATGTCCATGTTTCCCGATGGCTCAAGTGGGCGATGTTACAGTTTAACAGTGTTCTGACCAGAAAGCTGTTATGGGGTAATGGCCATTTTCAAAATGGAGGACGGAGAATTCCCTTGATCACAGTGGACAAACGGGACGCGGAAGAGGAGAAAGATACTGAGGAGTAGACTACACGGGAGGTAAGTATGACTTGTGTATGTTTATTTTGACTTTTAATTTTCAGTGCAGGATTGCTTTAAGAAGTCACTCTGTAGGTATGAAGAAAACACCCTGCCACAAAGGGTTAACTAGACAATGTTTGAAATTTTTGAACAGAGGCGCCAAAGTAGGATAAAAAGTCTAAAATCCGTTTAAAAGTGGGAAGTGGTAGACTTACCTCCCTTAAGGAAATACAGACAGGAATTTGTTAATTTATATCAAAAATAAATTTTTTTAAAAGCTCCACTGAGGCTCTTGGCCACGCTACAGACTTCTTTGAGTTTCTCCAATAATTGCCTGATGAAGCTGGACTGTGCCCGCGAAACGCGTTGCAAAGTGGAGCTTTTAATGTTTGATATAAAATAATGAATTCCTGTCTGTATTTCCTTGAGAGAGGTAAGTCCACCACTTACCCCTTTGAAACGGTTTTTAGACTTTTTATCCTACTTTGGCGCCTCTGTTTCAGTTGCCTGGCAAGCCTGATGATCTCTTTGGCTGCAGTAGTGGCTGAATCACACACCTGAAACAAGCATGCAGCTAATCTAGCCAGAATTTTGTCAGAAACCTCTGATCTGCATGCTTGTTCAGGGTCTAAAGCTTCGTACACATGCTAGATTAAATTCGGCAGAGGCAGCTGATAACGACCGCCTCAATTCGGCATGTGTACAGTGACCCCTGACCTCCGCTTGGCAAGCGATCTGCCAGGAGGATCAGCTTGCTCAAGCGACAGGCGATACCATGGTGCATGCCACTCACCGCTCCTGCCGCGTGACATCACGTGTGTGCAGCTCTGTTGTCCCTCCACCTCCCCACAGTGGCCCAAGATGCCTTGGCCAGCAATCAGCCCAACAGACCGATTTGGCTGATGTAATTGATTTTGCCAATCACCAGCCAACCATCCTCCCTTTTCCATAGCAACAGAACACGTTGCTAGCAAAGCCTCTGTACAGCATCGCCCTGCACTGTCACTGAGGGATTAAAGTAAACCTGAGACATTTGTAACTACAGGACTAATACTTACCTGGGGTTTCCCTGTGCTCTGTTAGCTACTGCGGTATCAATCTGGTCCCCTCCGTTCTCCCACTCCAGTCGGGCTGTGCATGCGTGGTCCCGCCCCCCACTGGGCTCCCATGGCCAGGAACGGCCTGTGCAACTGCAGTTATTGTCTTAACAATTGGGGGAGGTGCTCGGGCGGGGCCTGCACATGTGCAGTAGCCCACGACTGGCTCAGTTTTGGACATTACCGGGGCCTACAGCGGAAGAACTGAGAGAAAGGCAAGGGAGCTAATGCAGCCCAGGGAAGTATAAATAATTTACTTACAAATGTCTCAGGCAATCCCCATAGTTTGAGAGGAAAAAATGTCAGCCTTTCACATCGCTCTCGCTAACCTGTCCCTTTAAAGAGGAACTCCAGGGAAAATAACATAATGAAAAAAAAGTGCTTAATTTTTACAATAATTATTTGTAAATGATTTAATTAAAGTTTGCCCATTGTAAATGATAAAGCTGCTTTTTTGGCAGTTGGAAACAGCTGTTATTTCCCACAATGCAGCAAGGCTTCCGTGGTGTGATGTCAGTACCTAGGTGCCGGATCAGTGAATAATGGCGCACAGCGACTATGCATAAAAATGGCGCCGCATTAAAAAGATACGCTTATCGCTGTTTATCGTTAGTACTGCATAATAATGGCGCACAGGGAAAAAAGAAGAAAAACAGCACACAGTAACGTTATTTATCAATAGTGACGTTCATTTGCCAAACAGCAGACGTTATTGCACACAGTAACGTTATTTATCATTAGCGCCCTACATAAGCCAAACTGCAGAAGTTATTTAACTGCAAAACGGTGAATGGATTTAATGTAACACTGTCCAGGTTAGGGTTAGGCACCACCAGGGGAGATTTAGGGTTAGGCACCACCAGGGAGGTCTTAGGGTTAGGCACCTCCATGGGGGTGGTTAGGGTTAGGCAGTAGGCACCACCAGGGAGGTCTTAGGGTTAGGCACCACCAGGGGGGTGGTTAGGGTTAGGCACCACCAGGGGGGTGGTTAGGGTTATGCACCACCAGGGGGGTGCTTAGGGTTAGGCACCTCCAGGGGGGTAGTTAGGCACCACCAGGGGGGTGGTTAGGGTTGGGCACCACCGGGGGGGGGGGGGGTTTAGGGGTAAGGGATAGGTACAGGGTATGCAAAAGTGCACGTATTGTTAAAATGCGCTCCTGCGCATGCAAGTCGCAACACCAAAATTGTTAAATTCCGACGCAGAGCGACACAAGTACTCGTGGTAACATAGTTTTGTCCTAGCGCCAGGGATGCGGCGAAAAGTCACTTTGCGCTGTACCGTGGCAGTATGAAAGTTACTATGCACAATGGTGAGGTGTGATATTAGCTCTCTAAAACTTAAAGGACCACTACAGTGAAAAAGAAAGCAGTTAAAAGAATCAACAGGTTTCGGACTAGTCCATATCCTCATGGGGGATTCTCAGGGTTTACCTTGTTTTCAAAAGCATTTCCTGAATGGCAGCACTAACTGTCAAAATGTGCAAGTAAGTAGGGAGGCTGCCTGGTATCTTCAGAATCAGAATCATTTTATTTTCGCCAAGCACGACTTGGTCATGCCTGGAATTGGGCTTGGCACAAAGCAGGTACAGGAAAGGACAGACAACAGAGATAACAGGGTAGCATACACCAAACAAAAGCAGTCGAGTAATACACAACAATGAAAAAAAACATTGTTCACAGTAAATATGGAGATTCTGCCATGCAGGCATGCTTAAAGGACGGTTCCAGCTAGTCGAAGAAGAACAGCCCAGAAGGAGAGGGCGGTGGGGGTTGGGAGTGAGTCCAGAGAGTTCAGTGATTTGACTGCTGAGGGGAAGAAGCTGTTCCTGTGCCTTGAGGTCCTGGTGTAGATGCATCGATACCTCTGGCCTGAACGGAGCCGACTGAAGAAGCGATAGCCTGGGTGTGAGGGATCATTAGTGAACCGCAATGCTCTGGTGCTCAGCCTGGTGTTGTAGAGGAGGTCTAGAAGGGGGAGTGGCTTCCCAATGATTTTCTCCGCTGATCTGACGACCCTCTGTAGTTTGTATCTGTCACAGGCAGAGGAGCCAGCGTACCAGACCAGGATAGAAGAAGCAGAGGACAGATTCAGTTGTGGCGGAGTAGAAGCTTGTCAGAATTTTTGGGTCCATACCGAATTTCTTCAGTTGGCGGAGGAAGAATAGCCTCTGTTAAGCTTTCCTCTAGATGGAGTGAAGGTGATGTTGGCCTTCCACCTCAGGTCGTTGGAGATGGTTTTGCCCAGGAGACGAGTGCAGGGGACTCGTCCGACTTCTGTGCCGTCAATATGGATTGGAGGTGGGGTGGGGGTGGGCTTTCTAAAGTCTAAAGCCCCATCTACACGATACTATTCTTTGTGAAATTCGACGATTCGAGTACAATTCTATTTATGATCCGATTAAATCCTACATGTCCGATCGGGATTCGATTCAATTCGATTTGTCATTGTTTTGCAATGGCAAATTGAATCGAATCCCGATCGGACATGTTGGATTTAATCGGATCGTAAATAGAATCGTAATCGAATCGCACAAAGAATCGTAATCCTGTAGATTGGGCTTATGACCATTTTACTATTCTGGCAGTTAGACTGAGGCCGGTTTCAGACTGCAGATTGACGTTAGCGGTGCGGCCGAATCGATCGTAAAAATACACTTCTGCGCATGCACGATGAGTAAAACTTGCGGTGGGTAGACGCGCCATAGACTTGCATGACTTCCACCGCGCGCTTACGTAGTTTTGTCCTAGCGTCGGGGATGCGGTGAAAGCGTCACTTTCGTTGCATTGCGCCGTACCGTGGGAGTATGAAAGTCTCTATAGACTTTCATTGCCCAGCGGTGGGGTATGGTAAAAATAATGCACCGTGCCATCCTGGTGTGAAAGGGCCTTAAACATGGCAGCCCCTCATGCTCCTGCCCATTCTTCTGACCTCGCACAATGCCTCGCTGTAGTTCCGTTCATCCTGCATAGTTAATCACCCCCACACATTAGATAATGAAAGTGATGGAGGGCTCCCGGGGGGATCGGGGTCACAAGAGGTATTTAAGGAATAGAGCTGTGAGTGTATTGATTATAGACACATCGGCTGATTAGTCCACTTTATAGTCTCTCTGCGGTGATGGAGGGAGATGGAGCAGGTGGCATGACCGGCCGGCCCCCTGGGGGAGCAGATGGCGTCCTTCCTAACCAGATTTCCACCGCGGGCGGAGAAACGGCAGCCGCCACTGATCCGCTGCAGTCATACATACAAACTCCTATACTGTGCAATAAAGCCTTTCTATCATAAAATGCTTAATTCACTTTTTTAGGTCTTATAAAATAAATGATAAAATAGTAAGGGGGACAGTCGTGCAGCTGTCCTGGCTATATTCTGAAATGTCCCAGGCAAGCGTACGTATTGTACGGCCATCAGTCAGTTGGGCGAAGGGCGAGCTGAATGACGGCTCTATGGGCAGCACGGTGGCGTAGTGGTTAGCGCTCTCGCCTAGCAGCGATGGGTCCCTGGTTCGAATCCTAGCCAGGCCAATATCTGCAAGGAGTTTGTATGTTCTTCCCGTGTCTGTGTGGGTTTACTTCGGGTACTCCGGTTTCCTCCTACATCCCAAAAACATACAGATAAGTTAATTTGCTTCCCCCTAAATTGGCCCTGGACTACGATACATACACTACACGATGCATACATAGACATATGACTCTAGTAGGGATTAGATTAGGAGCCCCTCTGAGGGACAGTTAAGTGACATGACTATGTACTCTGTACAGCGCTGCGGAACATGTCAGCGCTATATAAATATTATATAATATTAACTCCCTCATTCCCCCTCCGAGTTGTTGCAACTCTGAGGGAGAAGTGGTTCAGCGATCGCCGGAGCCCCAAATTACTCTTACACGCCCCGCACAGCATAGTATTGCTACTATAGGGTGCCTGGTTTTGGCGACCGGCGCTGAGCTGAGCACTGAAACCACCTCCTTCTCCAGGCGCGGTGTGCTAACTTTTGCAACCTAACAATATTATGCCGAGCTCTGACATGCTGGTGGTTGCTTGATTTCAGGCAGAGGCGAGAGAGGCTCCAGCCTCAGGGCGCAGTGTAGGAGGGGGCGCACAACTCACTCAGCTATCATTCCCCTATTGTGTTTGAAGCAGCGAGAAATAAGAGAAGGGGATACATGGCAGTGACAGCAAGCCAGATAAGTAGAGATTAAGGTGTTGGGGGCCCTGGGGCGCCTCTTAGTCTAATAGTAATCAGTGTGTGATGGCGCGGGTAGGAGGGATGGAGGGGCACACTTTGGTGTCTCAGCCTTGGGTGCTGGAGGACCTTGTCCCAGCTCTGCGGGATTTGTTGGGGGAGTTATTATTTTTCACTAATTATCACTGTACATATCACTCCTGATGAAGCCCTTTATGGGTGAAACATGTTGAGAAATGTGTGTATGAAGGAGTGTTCACCACCTCACTGTAACTCCAGTACTGTATTTAGTGAGCGTAGGGTCAGGATTATTTGGTAGGCTCGTGTATTCACACCATCCCGGTCTGGCCTACTGATTTGGTCAAACCTGGGAATCAGTACCTATTTATTTGTTAGAGTATTGAGCCTTACCTTAGCACCCTATTGGCGATATACCACTCACATTTGTTCCAGTGTCGTTATAACGCCATTTTTTTGTACAGCACTGTGCTAGTCTGTATAGATATTTTGCTGCTTGTTTATTTTAATTGACCTGATAAAAGTTATATTTTAAATGCGTTTAGGGGCCTTTTGCCCGTAGGATATACGCATCAATATTATGCCGATGTCAGACAAGTCCCATATTCCTTTATGGGAATAAAACATGATCAGTGTTAGGACACTAGAGAACGGTCCCTTCTTGAGCTGCAGTGCGAATACAGCTGTCACCCCAACTCCATCCTGTACAGAGTAGTGCCGCTGCCGCTGCGTTAACCTCCACTTTTCGGCTATCCCATAGACCAGGCTATGGGGCACCGAGGAGGGGTTTTTGTGTGTGGTGGTAACGGTAAGTATGGTGAGTGGTGCCTCAACTTCAGGACACGGCACTGAGCAGGTTCTTTTTGGCACCAAGTTAGCAGCCAGGGAACATTTGCTAAGCGGCGTAAGTGATAGTGTTAGTTGTATCGTAAAGAACGTTCAGTTAGCCGCCAAAGATTCGGTTCTTGTTAGCTGTGTCAGCAGGAAAGTTAGGGCTGGTTAACACGGACGTCTGACAAGCTTTTACTCGGCGCCACGTTTAAAACTTTAGACGCTAGCTTTCAAGGCTAGCGGTTCGGGTCCCTACACTGATTTACCAGCATTTACTGCCTCTGAAAGCTGCATGTTGCTTTCAAGATGAGATGAGACGTGATGCCGTGATCCACCGCCAGGCTTTCATGAAAGCCTGCAAAAGCCTGCCCTAAACACTCCCATTCACCTGAATAGGACACCGGTAGTTCCCAAAAAACGTTGTGTCCAAAATGCCGCAAAAACATCCATGTGAACTAGACTTTAATGTTAGCATATCGGCAACAGGGTGAGTGCTGGGCGTATTGGTTATTGTTAGGCTTGTTGGTAGATGGGTTAGTATTACAGGATGCGGTAGGGTAAGGTTATAGAACAATAACGTTGACAAAAAATGTCCCCAAAACATGTAGCTAACCAAACAAGAATACTGGTAAAATCATGTTACCAATATTCCAAGTATCGACACGGCATGCGCCAAAAGATAACCTGTCGGCAGTATATTCTGTAAACCCTTTCTAACAGGGAAAATAGCGTGCAAATTCATTATAACAGTACCCCACTGCCTTGTATGAGGTTTACTCTAATAATAAAAAGTTAAGCTGTTTTTGCTTTTTATTGGTCATCCAGGCCAGACTGAAGTTGTCTGTTTATTGCACCTTTTTTGGCAGCCAGAAATGTGATGTGAAATTAATTATTTCGCCCCTCGCTTCGCCGTGCAGACAGCTATCCGATGAATCACCCTCCATTGTCTGCCGCAAATCATCTTCATGTCTCTTTTAAGTCGCGGCTCGCCCTTGTTCTGCCTTCTGTGCGAGGGATTCGGTGTCAGCCGAGTGACCTGCGATCGCATCATATCGCGGCGCCAGATATGGGCGCTTCACTTTGTATTCCGCCTCTCTGAGCTCTCGCTGCGTCTCCTCTCTCTCTCTCTCTCTATGCCTTGTTCTATATTAAGGCAGCATTTTTTTTTTAAATCCTTTTTAACTATAATTTCTTTTTTTACAATCTCATTATTTTCTT
Organism: Hyperolius riggenbachi; assembly: GCF_040937935.1. NCBI lineage: Eukaryota > Metazoa > Chordata > Amphibia > Anura > Hyperoliidae > Hyperolius > Hyperolius riggenbachi. The sequence continues at coordinate 18,390,809 of NC_090656.1, read as the reverse complement.
GGGTTTGAGCAGCCTAGTGCAATGCGATTTCCTGAGCTAGAGATAATCGGCGTGCATAAATCATCAGCAAACCTGCCCCGTTGTATCAAAGTGTCCCTGTCCTTATACTTAAAGAGAAACTGTGACCAAGAATTGGACTTAATCCCAATCAGTAGCTGATACCCCCTTTTCACAAACAGATCATCAGGGGGCTCTGTGTGGCTGATATTGTGGTGAAACCCTTCCCACAGGAAACTGTGGGGACTGTGATCCTAGCAGTTTCCTGTCTGTGAACCTCATTGCATTGTGGGAAATAACAGCTGTTTTACTGTTTCCAACTGCCAAAAAAGCAAGCAGCATCTCCTGTCACTGACATCACCTGCCAGCAGTGAAAATGTCATCATGTGATAATTGTCAGAATGTAAATCAGGGAGAGGAACTATTTTACATTGGGCACACACTGAAACACTAAATTATTTATACATAATTATTGTAAAAATGAAGCACTTTTTTATTACATTATTTTCACTGGAGTTCCTCTTTAAAGGGAACCTGAAGCGAGTAAAATGATTTAAAATAAACACATGAAGTAGCTGCAAATGAATATTACATACTTACCTCACTGTCAGTTCCTCTCAGAAGCTCACCATTTTCTTCTTACAGTGATCCCTTCCAGTTCTGACAATATTTTGTCAGAACTGAAATATACCAGTTGCTGTCAATTATATATCAGCAGCTGTCAGTTACAGCTGAATGTGCAAAGTAATGTCCATGTGTCCCTACGGCTCAAGTGGGGGATGTTACAGTTACAGTGTGCTGACCAGGAAGCTGTTAGGGGTAATGGCCATTTTTAAAATGGAAGACGGAGAATTCCACTGATCACAGCGGACAAATGGGGTGCAGGAGAGGCGGAAGAGATTGAGGAGTAGATTACACAGGAGGTAAGTATGACCTGTGTATGGTTATTTTGTCTTTTAATGTTCAGTTCAGCTTCTCTTTAAAGAGAACCTGAGGTGGGTTCTACGAATCCTATTAGCACACAGAGGGTCTGCATATAATGCCCAGTCTCTGTTGCTATACAGTGCCCCCCCTTCCCCCCCAGGCCCCCACCTGCGCTCTGCCCCCATAAATGAAACACCGTGCTAGCGACACGCAGCATGTCGCCAGCCGGCTGTTTATATCTGCCCATCACTCTCGCCGCTCCCCGGCCTCCTCTAGGTCGCCGCTCCCTGCCCGCATCCCTTCCCTCCAATCAGCGAGGAGAGCGGCGACCTAGAGGAGGCCGGGGAGCGGCAAGAGTGATGGGCAGATATAAACAGCCGGCTGGCGACATGCTGCGTGTCGCTAGCTTTTCCGTTCAGCCATTGTTGTGTGATTGAGTAACAAACATCCAAACTTTCACTTTTAGAATAGCGAGATTCTCAGTACCAAGTGATGCAGGTTATATATTAAAATCTAACGATGCTAAGCATAGAAAAATATCTGTTAATATGTAAACTCTTTAATTCATTCTAAGGGCTGGTTCAGACGGGCGTCTGCGGAGCATTTACCGCCAGTGTTCGGGACTTGGTGTTAAACGCTCCCATTCAAGTGAATTGGAGCGTTTGTACCAGGCTTTTACCGGCGTTTACGCGAACGCACCATTCGGGTCCTGATTTTCCCTGCCGTTCAAGGCGACCCTAGATGCTACATGTAGCGTCCTGTGGCAGTTAACCGCCATGGGTAATGTTGCCCTAGGGGAAGAAAACCGCCAACCGCATCCAAAAGCTACGTGAAGGCTGCTGGAGGCTCAAACGCGTTGCCGCCACAACACCACCAAACGCGACGCCACAGAAAGCCGGCCAGACGCCCGTGTGAACCGGCCCTTATAGAACTTGACTGCCACAGGGAACAGAATTGAAGGGGTGCAGGAATACACAAACGTATCTATCGAAGAAGGGAGGGGGAAAGGGAGACTGACATTTACTCTTTTTCAGTTCAGATAAGATTTAGTGCAAATGTCCAAATGTCTTAAAATGTTTTCCTGTGACAAGTAGCAGCCTATCTTAAAGCGGACCTAAACTCAGAACGTCCTCTCTGCTCTAAAAGATACCCAACTGCATAATAACCTTTAAGGAAAAACATTTTATTTCTTACAGCTTATACAATTCCTGCAATTAATCTGCAGTGTGTCTACTTCCTGCTTTCATGGAAGCAGACCTATTAACATCCTGTGCTTTAAAATTAGCGCCTCTGCCATGGCAGTCAGCTGACACCACTGAGGGATCAAATTACAGCTTGTGATTAGGCACAGATGAGGGGGAATTAGGCAGGCTAAATTCTATAAATACATGCAGGTTGCCTTTCTCTGTTTTCCTTCTGTCCTGTGCAAGAGTTCAGGTCCGCTTTAAGGAGTGATCAATTCTTTTGGGTGGGGCTACTGCTTGAATTAGCATCCTCATGCTGTTCGAAGGGGGGAGGGGCACAGACATCGCTGCCTGGCAAGATTGCTGCCTGAGGCTTAGCGAGTCTGGCGAAGAGGATTCGAAACTGGTATTTTATATGATTTGACATACGTTAATTAAGGAACATGTACCCAGATGTGAACAAGCTGTGCTGCTGAGTGCTGCGCGGTCCTACAATACTATCTGCGCATGGAGTGGGATTTCCATATAAGGGCTGCAGAAAACCGTGTCCGACACGTTTCACCCCCGCAGGGGGATAAGGAGACTCGGCAGTAAGCGACCCTGGAGGGCAGCATGTTGTTTCCAGGGTTGATGGAAATGGCGGGAAAAAAACGGCATCAGAAGGCGACGTTCGAGCAAATGATGGTACAGGCGCTGCCCATTCACTTGGATGGGCAGTGCTTTGACGGCAACCACCGCAGCGATTGGTAAACGTCCTGCGATTGCCCGTGTGAACTGGCCCTCAGTGACCAGGAAGGAGTCTGCCCTCCCCCAGGACAGTCCCCATGGAGGAAAAAATGTTTTAGCCATTAATTGAGAAAACCGACATGCATGTCCTTCAGGTGTTTAACGTTAAACACCTGATGAAGGACCTCCGTGTCCGTAACATGCAGTGTCACTGTTCCGCAATACAAGCAATATTTTGCAGACAATGGTGTGCCGCCTCCTTTGTATGTTTGACTTTTCCATTTTAAAGGGACTCCGAGCACCTCTCATGGGCCTGCCTTTAAGACAAACGACTTTCAACAAAGTCGTGCTATGACCCCTCTGGAGGAGCCTCTTGCAATGCCCATGCGTGTCACTTCCTCTTCCTGCTTCATTCAGTGATGCACTTCTCTAACAGAGAAGACAGGGGTGACCCGGAAGTTATAACATAGCCAAGATGGCAGCCGCGATTTTGAAATTGAAATCGAATGAAAAGTATTTGGTGTAGAATGGCGATACTTTGCAGTACTGGTCGGAGTCTTAAAGGCATGCCCATGAGAGGTGCTCGGAGTCCCTTTAACCTTCCCAGCGTTCAATTTCCCCAGGATTTCTGTGCAAACAGTGATAAAATTTATTTTTAAAACTTTTTTTTCCCTGTAACTTGCCAAAATGTGTCAAGCAAGGGTCTAGTATACAGTGCAGGAGAGTATTGATGTGTATGCATGTTTATACTGTTCACAGCATGTTTTTTTGAACGGACATTTCTGTCCATACCGCTAGGGAGGTTAAATCACACCTGAACTGAGAGAGATATGGAGGCTGCAATCTATTTTCTTTGAGAGCCCTTTCACACTGGGGCGGTGCTGTGCAGTATTTTTACCACACCCCGCCGCCGGGCAATGAAAGTTTATTGAGACTTTCATACTGCCACGTTTACTGCTCGACACGACAGAAGTGATGTTTTCGCTGCATCCCCGATGCAGGTCCAAAACTACGTTACCATGCGGCTTCTGCGGTGGCCTGAAAGTCATGTTAGTCTATAACGACACGTGGATTTTAAAACAATTACTGGCACAACGTTGCAGCACAAAAGTGTATTTTTACAATATGCTTCCGAGCGCTTCCACATACTCCAAAGCAGGAAGTGACCACAAGCCCGCATCACTTCCTGCTTGGCTGGTGGCCAGACAGGGAACACCGCGTACTAACGCTATGTTCCCTGAAGGCCTATTCCTGGCGGAGTGATGCAGTGCGTCAGAAGCAACGCTGGTTTACAGTGTGAAACCAGCCTTAACCAATGCAAATTGCCTGACTGTCCTGCTGACCCTCTGTTAATGTAATAAATTTAGCCATAGGCCTAAACAAGCATGCAGATAAGATGTTTCTGACTGAAGTCTGACTGGATTAGCTGCATGCTTGTTTCTGGTGGGATTTAAACACTACTGCAGCAGCCAAAGAGGTCAGCAGGACTGCCAGGCAACTGGTATTGTTTAACAGGAAATAAATATGGCAGCCTCCATGTCCCTCACACTTTAGGCGTACTTTAAAGGGAACCCGAGACATATAGAGGCTGACATATGCATATTGCCTGGCTGTCCTGCTAAACCCTTGCCTCTAATACTATTAGCCGTAGATCCTGAACAAGCATTCAGATCAGAAGTCTAACTGGATTAGCTAGATGCTTGTTTCAGGTGTGTGATTCAGACACTACTGCAGCCAAAGAGATCAGCAAGACTGCCAGGCAACTGGTATAGTTTAAAATGAAATAAATATAGCAGCTTCCATACGTCTCTCACCTCAGGTTCCTTTTAAAGACTTGTTTTTCCTGGGAAATCATGGAAAGGCTGTTTTTGCTTTCTCTGTGGCCCGGTCGGGTTTCACAGAGTGAGGGAAGCCTGTCAGCCCCCTGGTTGGTGGAGGCGGGATCTCAGGCTTGTCACCTTGGCACATGTGGTGCATTCCTCCTTATTGAACAGTTGAAGAATTTGCTTTCCCTGTGTCAGTTGAAGAGTCGTGTTCCAGGCGACCTTTTCTGGGGATTTGGCATCTGCCTCCCTCAATGGTGTTCCTAGAACTGCATTCCGAGGCCAGAGCAGCAGCCAATGCCTGACAGGAGGTGCCCTCAGCCTCAGCGCTGCAGTGTTGTGTTACACATCGCTTACATTTCTCACTCACAGCTCTGGAGCTGTCCGCAGCCTGTGGCCTGTGAATTCGCACACCGACCTCAACTGGCTGCTGTCTCCTAGCAACTAAACTAAGTCAAATCTGTTAATGTATTTATGTACCTCACCCAGGGGCGTAACTAGAAATCACTGGGCCCCCTGCAAAACTTTGGATGGGGCCCCCTCACCCACCCCTCCCTTTCTGCACAGGTAAACTGAGAACCAATGTTATTCAATTGGCTAGTGCGCACTTGAATGTGCTTCCCCCATGCAGATAAAAACAGACAGCAGTGAAGCGCTGCACTCATTTTCTCTATCGAATGGGCGTTGTACACAAGAGCCTGCTGCACACTGTATAGGGACTGTCTACAAATCTTTGTCTACAAAATGCTGTATGATTCCTCATGAGTGGCTGAGCAGACGCAGTCATTAGAACAATTGTGTACAGGATAAAAAGCTTTTTCTCTCCATGCCCTTAGTTGTCAGTCTCTCAGGGAAAAGAAACTCCTCCCACCATGGGGCCCCCCTGCGGCTGCATCCCTTGCACGGTCTATTGTTACGCCTCTGACCTCTCACAGCCACCTTAGGTGGGGGCGAAATCTGTTATTGTATTTATGTACCTTATCGGTAATCACGGTCATTGTATATGGGGAACGAAAACTGATATTGTATATGTATACTTTGCTGGTAAACACGGTGTTGTTTATGCTCACTTCGGAACACACAAAAAAACATTCCGCAGTGATGCACCTGCCAGCAGTAAACATGACTCCTCCTGTCATACATTTCAGAATGTACAGTAAATCGAGATTGAGGAAAGATTTTAAAATGACTAAATCAATTATAAAGTAATATTGTGAAATATAAGTAATTTTAATCATGAAGTCACATTCAGTAAATTTCTTACAAAAGATGTTTAAAGCGGACCTGAACTCATAACCTCCTCTTTGCTCTAAAAGATACGCAACAGCAGAATAACCTTTAGAAGAAAACATTTCTTTGTGACTATACTATAAATCTGCAGTGTGTCTACTTTCTGCTTTCATGGAAGCAGACATATTATAACATCCTGTGTTTACAAATTAGCTGCTCTGCTCAGGCAGCCAGCTGACACAGCTGAGAGATCAAATTACAACTTGTGTTTAGTCACAGATGAGGGGGAATTAGACAGGCTAAACTCTCTAAATACATACAGGGTGCATTTTTCTATGTTTTCCTGTCCTGTGCAAGAGTTCAGGACGGCTGCAGGGGACTTGAGGAAGCCCCAGGTAAGAGAAACATTTTTTAAAGGGACTCCGAGCACCTCTCATGTGTATATCTTTAAGCCAGGAGACTTCCCACAAAGTCATGCAATGACCCCTCTGGAGGAGCCTCTTGCAATGGCCATACGTGTCACTTCCTCTTCCTGCTTCATTCAGTGATGCACTTCTCTAACAGAGAAGACAGGGGTGACCCAGAAGTTATAACCTAGCCAAGATGGCAGCTTTTAAATTGAAATCGAACGAAAACTATTTGGTGTAGAACGGCGATTCAGGTCAGGCACCAAATGAAAGAGGCGAGCACAAGCTACAGATAGGTATGCATCTTTAAGTACTTTGCAGTACTGGTCCAGGGTTAAGGTTTCCTTTTAAGGTGGACCTAATCTGGAAATCTTGGTGAATCTTTATCGACAAAAAAAAACGTTTGTGCGGTATCGTGTAGCATCGTTTAACAAACGTTTGATGCTAAAATGTTCCCAGACACGGGAGCATGATCAATAGAGGATAGTGCATGCGCATCAGCCTGCGACCACGGCTGAGTCATAGACTCTGAGAGCGCGAGTCTCCAGTTCTGAGCCATAGACTGAAAGCGCGAGTCTCCAGTCCTGAGCCATAGACTCTGATAGCGCGAGTCTCCAGTTCTGAGCCATAGACTCTGATAGCGCGAGTCTCCAGTTCTAAACCATAGACTCTGAAAGCGCGAGTCTCCAGTTCTGAGCCATAGACTCTGATAGCGCGAGTCTCCAGTCCTGAGCCATAGACTGAAAGCGCGAGTCTCTAGTTCTGAGCCATAGACTCTGATAGCCATAGACTCTGAGAGCGCGAGTCTCCAGTCCTGAGCCATAGACTCTGAAAGCGCGAGTCTCCAGTCCTGAGCCATAGACTCTGATAGCGCGAGTCTCCAGTCCTGAGCCATAGACTCTGATAGCGCGAGTCTCCAGTCCTGAGCCATAGACTCTGATAGCGCGAGTCTCCCGTCCTGAGCCATAGACTCTGATAGCGCGAGTCTCCCGTCCTGAGCCATAGACTGAAAGCGCGAGTCTCTAGTTCTGAGCCATAGACTCTGATAGCGCGAGTCTCCAGTCCTGAGCCATAGACTCTGATAGCGTGAGTCTCCAGTCCTGAGCCATAGACTGAAAGCGCAAGTCTCTAGTTCTGAGCCATAGACTCTCATAGCGCGAGTCTCCAGTCCTGAGCCATAGACTGAAAGCGCGAGTCTCCAGTCCTGAGCCATAGACTCTGAAAGCGCGAGTCTCCAGTCCTGAGCCATAGACTGAAAGCGCGAGTCTCCAGTCCTGAACTATAGACTCTGAGAGCGCGAGTCTCCAGTCCTGAGCCATAGACTGAAAGCGCGAGTCTCTAGTTCTGAGCCATAGACTGAAAGCGCGAGTCTCCAGTCCTGAGCCATAGACTCTGATAGCGCGAGTCTCCAGTCCTGAGCCATAGACTCTGATAGCACAAGTCTCCAGTCCTGAGCCATAGACTCTGAAAGCGCGAGTCTCCAGTTCTGAGCCATAGACTGAAAGCGCGAGTCTCTAGTTCTGAGCCATAGACTGAAAGCGCGAGTCTCCAGTCCTGAGCCATAGACTCTGATAGCGCGAGTCTCCAGTCCTGAGCTATAGACTCTGATAGCGCGAGTCTCCAGTCCTGAGCCATAGACTCTGATAGCGCGAGTCTCCAGTTCTGAGCCATAGACTGAAAGCGCGAGTCTCCAGTCCTGAGCCATAGACTCTGATAGAGCGAGTCTCCAGTTCTGAGCTATAGACTCTTGATAGCGCGAGTCTCCAGTTCTGAGCTATAGACTCTGATAGCGCGAGTCTCCATTTCTGAGCCATAGACTCTGATAGCGCGAGTCTCCAGTCCTGAGCCATAAACTCTGATAGCGCGAGTCTCCAGTCCTGAGCCATAGACTCTGAAAGCGCGAGTCTCCAGTTCTGAGCCATAGACTCTGAGAGCGCGAGTCTCCAGTTCTGAGCCATAGGGCTTGATTCACAAAGCCGTGCAAACTGTTTAGCACGGGTGTGCTAACCAGTTAGCACGTGAAGTGCCGTTCGCGGACTTTTGCGCATGCAAAGTGCCACGATTCGCGCGTGCAAAAGTCGGCGAACGGCACTTCACGTGCTAACTGTTTAGCACACCCGTGCTAAACAGTTAGCACGGCTTTGTGAATCAAGCCCATAGACTCTGAGAGCGCAAGTCTCCAGTTCTGAGCCATAGACTGAAAGCGCGAGTCTCCAGCTCTGAGCCATAGACTCTGAAAGGGCGAGTCTCCAGTTCTGAGCCATAGACTCTGATAGCGTGAGTCTCCAGTTCTGAGCCATAGACTCTGAGAGCACGAGTCTCCAGTCCTGAGCCATAGACTCTGAGAGCACGAGTCTCCAGTCCTGAGCCATAGACTGAAAGCGCGAGTCTCCAGCTCTGAGCCATAGACTCTGAAAGGGCGAGTCTCCAGTTCTGAGCCATAGACTCTGATAGCGTGAGTCTCCAGTTCTGAGCCATAGACTCTGAGAGCACGAGTCTCCAGTCCTGAGCCATAGACTCTGAGAGCACGAGTCTCCAGTCCTGAGCCATAGACTCTGATAGCGCGAGTCTCCAGTTCTGAGCCATAGACTCTGAGAGCACGAGTCTCCAGTCCTGAGCCATAGACTCTGAAAGCTCGAGTCTCCAGTTCTGAGCCATAGACTCTGATAGCGCGAGTCTCCAGTTCTGAGCCGTAGACTCTGGAAGCGCGAGTCTCCAGTTCTGAGCCGTAGACTCTGAAAGTGCGAGTCTCCAGTTCTGAGCCATAGACTCTGATAGCGCGAGTCTCCAGTTCTGAGCCATAGACTCTGATAGCGCGAGTCTCCAGTTCTGAGCCGTAGACTCTGATGGCGCGAGTCTCCAGTCCTGAGCCATAGACTCTGATAGCGCGAGTCTCCAGTTCTGAGCCGTAGACTCTGGAAGCGCGAGTCTCCAGTCCTGAGCCATAGACTCTGATAGCGCGAGTCTCCAGTCCTGAGCCATAGACTCTGATAGCGCGAGTCTCCAGTCCTGAGCCATAGACTCTGATAGCGCGAGTCTCCAGTCCTGAGCCATAGACTCTGAAAGCGCGAGTCTCCAGTTCTGAGCCATAGAGTCTGAAAGCGCGAGTCTCCAGTTCTGAGCCATAGACTCTGATAGCGCGAGTCTCCAGTTCTGAGCCGTATACTCTGGAAGCACGAGTCTCCAGTTCTGAGCCATAGACTCTGATAGCGCGAGTCTCCAGTTCTGAGCCATAGACTCTGATAGCGCGAGTCTCCAGTTCTGAGCCGTAGACTCTGATGGCGCGAGTCTCCAGTCCTGAGCCATAGACTCTGATAGCGCGAGTCTCCAGTTCTGAGCCATAGACTCTGATAGCGCGAGTCTCCAGTTCTGAGCCGTAGACTCTGATGGCGCGAGTCTCCAGTCCTGAGCCATAGACTCTGATAGCGCGAGTCTCCAGTTATGAGCCGTAGACTCTGGAAGCGCGAGTCTCCAGTCCTGAGCCATAGACTCTGAGAGCACGAGTCTCCAGTTCTGAGCCATAGACTCTGATAGCGCGAGTCTCCAGTCCTGAGCCATAGACTCTGAAAGCGCGAGTCTCCAGTTCTGAGCCATAGACTCTGATGGCGCGAGTCTCCAGTCCTGAGCCATAGACTCTGATAGCGCGAGTCTCCAGTTCTGAGCCATAGACTCTGAAAGCGCGAGTCTCCAGTCCTGAGCCATAGACTCTGAAAGCGCGAGTCTCCAGTTCTGAGCCATAGACTCTGATGGCGCGAGTCTCCAGTCCTGAGCCATAGACTCTGATAGCGCGAGTCTCCAGTTCTGAGCCGTAGACTCTGATAGCGCGAGTCTCCAGTCCTGAGCCATAGACTCTGATAGCGCGAGTCTCTAGTTCTGAGCCGTAGACTCTGGAAGCGCGAGTCTCCAGTCCTGAGCCATAGACTCTGATAGCGCGAGTCTCCAGTTCTGAGCCATAGACTCTGATAGCGCGAGTCTCCAGTCCTGAGCCATAGACTCTGATAGCGCGAGTCTCCAGTTCTGAGCCGTAGACTCTGGAAGCGCGAGTCTCCAGTCCTGAGCCATAGACTCTGATAGCGCGAGTCTCCAGTTCTGAGCCATAGACTCTGATAGCGCGAGTCTCCAGTTCTGAGCCATAGACTCTGATAGCGCGAGTCTCCAGTTCTGAGCCATAGACTCTGAAAGCGCGAGTCTCCAGTTCTGAGCCATAGACTCTGAAAGCGTGAGTCTCCAGTTCTGAGCCATAGACTCTGATAGCGCGAGTCTCCAGTCCTGAGCCATAGACTCTGAAAGCGCGAGTCTCCAGTTTCTTTTCTGAGCAGAAGAATCACAATTAACGTTCCAGGAGAGGAAACAGTAAGTTAAACAAGCTGAGCGGAGGAAAGTGGATTTATTTGTAGTGGTAAAATTAGTACAAGCTTGTGCGCCTCGTGCCAACGCAAAATCCAGCCGTGCCACGGGGCCCCGCGAAGGGAGACGCTGGGAGATTTCATGTCGACAAGAATCTTGGGTGCTGTCCCAGGAATGACCGCAGAGCATGAGCTGAATATTTGTGCTTTTTTGGAAGGAAGGGAAGCCGAGGGGGATTGGATCGGATACCTCACCGTGTGAAGGTTACCTGTCACATGACCCAGCATGGAGGGAATAGATCAGTGCCAGGTCCCAGTCCAGCTGAAATATGGCTTCAGTGAAATCTACCAGTAGAGTATGACCTCGATCATAGAGGAACTCAGTCCGAAGCCAACCGATGTTCTCGCTTATGTCATGTTCTTTATTGAGTTTAAAGGATAGGTGACATGTGACATGATGAGATAGACATGTGTATATACAGTGCCAAGCACACAAATAACTAGGCTGTGTTCTTTTTTTCCTCTCTCTGCCTGAAACAGTTAAAATCAGGTATGGAAGTGACAGTTTCTGTCCTGGTCAAACTATACCATAGCCCTCACTGCTAAACGGGAACTTCAGCCTAAACAAACATACTGTCATTCAGTTACATTAGTTATGTTATTAAAATAGATAGGTAATATAATCTCTTACCCATCCTGTTTTAAAAGAACTGGCAAATGTTTGATTTCATGAGGGCAGCCATCTTTTTGGTTTAAAGGAGGTGACAGGGAGCATGAGACACAGTTCCAACTGTCCTGTGTCCTGATCACTCCTCACAGTTGCGCACGCTAGGCTTCAAATCTCAAATTAAAAAAAGTGCGCCAAAACAGCAGAAAGAGAACAATAACATCAGAAATCCTATCATGCTTTGCACAGCATCAGGGAAAAAAATACCCGGGCAGTTTTCTTCTGTGCAGCTAAAAATGAGGCTTGGGTAAGAAAAACAAACTTCTGATGCCGTGAAACTGTTAAAGAAACACCAAGCCTTTTCAGTTCTGCTGAGTCGATTTTTAGTCTGGAGGTTCACTTTAAGGAATTACAGCCAAAAACACTTTCCTTGCAGAAAATAGCTTCTAAGAGCAGGAAAGAGATAAAAAGGGACAATAGTTCATAGATTTTAGCTCTGGCGTTCTTCAGTGCATGTGTCACTGAGCAGAGCCAATGAAACATTAAAAACTTAAAAAGTACATTTTAAAATAAAACTGCGGAATATCTAATAAAAGTCATTTGTAGGAGAAGGTGGATAGATACAATTGTTTATCTTATCAGTTTATTTTTACCTCGTGTTTCATTAAAGGGAACCTGTATTGAGTGAGTGGTATATGGAGGTTGCCATATTTTTAAAATGGACCTGAACTTTTACACAGGACAGGAAAACGTAGAGAAATGCACCCTGTATGTATTTAGAGAGTTTAGCCTGTCTAATCCCCCCTAATCTGTGACTAATCACCACTGTAATTTGATCTCTCAGCTGTGTCAGCTCAGGAATCTCCTCTGCCACGACAGAGCTGCTAATTATTTAACACCCTTTGTCTGCTTCCATGAAAGCAGGAAGTAGACACAGTGCAGATTTATTGCAGGAGTTCTGTTAGCAGTAACATAGAAATATTTTTCTTTAAAGGTTATTGTGCTGTTTCTTATCTTTTAGAGCATAGAGGAAGTTCTGAGTTCAGATCCGCTTTAAACAATAACAATGCTTGTTTAGGGTCTATATCTAAAAGTATTACAGGCAGACAATCAGCAGAACTGCCAGGCAACTGGTATTGCTTAAAATGATATAAATATGTCAGCCTCCATAGCCCTCGCTCTTCAAGTTCCATTTAACCATTTCCATTCCTGTATCAGACTGTATGCGATGATGGAGGTGTGATTGAGATTAGAGCAATTTTCTGCTAGGATCTAATCTAATATCAGGTAGTCCAGAGAAACGATGAATATCGGTTAGATATAGGCTGTTATGCTTGGTACACACGGTACAATTTCCTGGCAGATTTACCTGCCAGATCGATTATTTCCAAAAGGTCTGACCTGATTTCCGATCGATTTTCTGATCTATTTTTCATAGAAGTGAACGGAAAATCGTTTAGAAATCAAATCAGTCCTGTTGGAAATAGTTGATCTGGCAGGTAAATCTGCCAGAAGATTGTATCGTGTGTACCTAGCATTAGGACGTCTCTCGTAGCTCTGTAGAGTGAGGCTGGCGTAGGACAGAGCTCTGTAATGCAGATTATGGTAATGTGTCCTCATTTGCACAGATCTGGCTTCTCCTGATGGCTTCTCAAGCCTCACGTTCCCTCTCAGCCAAAGTCTCCTCCTCAGAAAATGTCACATTTTTGTGTTTCTGTGGAAATGGCGCGATAGCATCTCCGGAACGCCGCAGCTCACGCCACCAATGGGCGCTGCGTCTCTGGGTCTGGCAGAGGGATGTGCTGGGATCTCATTTCTAGCTTGTTGTCCCTGATAATATTTCTCTTTTCTCTGACTTCAAAGCCGACAGCTTTCCATTGTCCTCCAGAAGCACAAACTGCTTTTCCTGGAATTGTTCTGCTGTAATTCGCTAACTGTCTGGACAGAGAGCCGGATAGGAATGATGGGTAATGGCGGACCAGCCCTAACCAGAGGGAACACGGCTGTGCCAGCATCACATCCTCCCCATTTATATAGAGTTTTATTTTATTTCTTTGTGATGAGTAGACAAGGCCAATGATAGGATAAATTGTTAAGCTTGCATGCAGAGTTAATGCAAATTGCATTGAGCTTGAAATTGAACCAATCAAAATCAGCAGGAAGTGCAGTTCTGAAGGCTCGTACACACATCCCAACAATCTAACCAACTCACATCCAAACTGAAGTGCCTGGCTCTTCTACTAATCATATATGCTATTGCTCTGTTGTTATTGCCTGATGAAGTGGGATCAAACCTGTGAAACGTGTTGCATTGTCACCGGAGTATGTAAATAAACTTGTTGTATTTGACAAACACCGTGGCAATTTTTGTGTCTGCCTCGAGGGGTAAATTCCGCCACTGCCTCCTCATGTTTTAAACTTTCTAGATACTTTTATCCTTTTGGCGCCTCTGTATCCATACTATGCTTATATCATCTAAACTTGGTCTGTTGGAAGATAGTTGGGCGTGTACGGCGGGCAAACAACAAGACAACCAACTGATAACAGGTTGTTTGCCAAATCCAACCAGCGGATCAACCTGCACAACTATCATGCAGGCTGGCCACTTGTAGTTTGAACAACTTTGTTGTTTTTGAATGCGGACATGTTGTGCAGTTTGATATTTTGCGCGTTCAGTATTTCATTGATTTGGTTGTTTAGTCGGCATGTGTGTACAAACTTGTCCCGGTGATATGCGTCTTTGATCACGCGGCCGTGGTATCAAGGATTGTGCGGCGCCGAGCAGCCACTTCGCAGTCTTCACCGAGCTTCGACCAGGATGTAGTTTTGGAGGGTCGGTACACAGTAACGGAGGAGAACGGGTGGGGGAGCAGTGGGCATGAGGAGAGCCCACTACACATGCCTGCCCGTTTTTTACATTTTTCTTTTGGCTAAAGTATCTTTTAAAGGACAACTGAAGCGATTTTGAGATAAAAAAAAGATACTTTGCTAAGGACAGGGAAGGCTCTGGGTCCTATTGAGACTTCCCATTCTTCTCGCGGTCCCCTCGTTCCAGCGCTGTCTCCCCCGTTCTAATTTTCCACCACGGGGGTCTTCAGATGTCTTCGGGAGCCCGTGTGCTCCTAAAGATGGGCAGCTGCATACTGTACATGTGCGAGTATGCAAAAGAGTGCACTGGTGCATGCGCATTACAGAGCCACCCATTTTCTGGAGCACCCGGGCTCCCAAACAACTTCCGAAGCTTCCTGCGGCAGAACAGAGCAGTCTTCGACCCATCAGTCGGAGATTGCTAACGAGGGTGACAACGCTGGAAGGAGGGGACCAAAAGAGAAACAGGAAGGCTCTGTAGGACCCAGAGCCTCCCCCCTCCTTAGGTAAGAATGTTTTTTTTTATTTAAAATTTACTTTTGGCTGTTAGAGACTTGTGGTGTTTGTGGTGTTTTGGCTGTATGAGACTTGTGGTGTTTTGGGTGTATGAGACTTGTGGTGTTTGTGTTGTTTTGGTTGTATGAGACTTGTGGTGTTTGTGTTGTTTTGGTTGTATGAGACTTGTGGTGTTTGTGGTGTTTTGGCTGTATGAGACTTGTGGTGTTTTGGGTGTATGAGACTTGTGGTGTTTGTGTTGTTTTGGTTGTATGAGACTTGTGGTGTTTTGGGTGTATGAGACTTGTGGTGTTTGTGTTGTTTTGGTTGTATGAGACTTGTGGTGTTTGCGTTGTTTTGGCTGTATGAGACTTGTGGTGTTTGAGTTGTTTTGATTGTATGAGACTTGTGGTGTTTGTGTTGTTTGGCTGTATGAGACTTGTGGTGTTTGTGTTGTTTTGGCTGTATGAGACTTGTGGTGTTTGTGTTGTTTTGGCTGTATGAGACTTGTGGTGTTTGTGTTGTTTTGGCTGTATGAGACTTGTGGTGTTTGTGTTGTTTTGGCTGTATGAGACTTGTGGTGTTTGTGTTGTTTTGGCTGTATGAGACTTGCGGTGTTTGTGTTGTTTTGACTTTATGAGACTTGTGGTGTTTACGTTGTTTTGGCTGTATGAGGCTTGCGGTGTTTGTGTTGTTTTGGCTGTATGAGACTTGTGGTGTTTACGTTGTTTTGGCTGTGTGAGACTTGTGGTGTTTGTGTTGTTTTGTCTGTATGAGACTTGTGGTGTTTTGGGTGTATGAGACTTGTGGTGTTTGTGTTGTTTTGGTTGTATGAGACTTGTGGTGTTTGTGTTGTTTTGGTTGTATGAGACTTGTGGTGTTTGTGGTGTTTTGGCTGTATGAGACTTGTGGTGTTTTGGGTGTATGAGACTTGTGGTGTTTGTGTTGTTTTGGTTGTATGAGACTTGTGGTGTTTTGGGTGTATGAGACTTGTGGTGTTTGTGTTGTTTTGGTTGTATGAGACTTGTGGTGTTTGCGTTGTTTTGGCTGTATGAGACTTGTGGTGTTTGTGTTGTTTTGGCTTTATGAGACTTGTGGTGTTTGTGTTGTTTTGGCTGTGTGAGACTTGTGGTGTTTGTGTTGTTTTGGCTGTATGAGACTTGCGGTGTTTGTGTTGTTTTGACTTTATGAGACTTGTGGTGTTTACGTTGTTTTGGCTGTATGAGGCTTGCGGTGTTTGTGTTGTTTTGGCTGTATGAGACTTGTGGTGTTTACGTTGTTTTGGCTGTGTGAGACTTGTGGTGTTTGTGTTGTTTTGGCTGTATGAGACTTGTGGTGTTTGTGTTGTATTGGCTGTATGAGACTTGTGGTGTTTACGTTGTTTTGGCTGTATGAGACTTGTGGTGTTTGTGTTGTTTTGGCTGTATGAGACTTGTGGTGTTTGTGTTGTTTTGGCTGTATGAGACTTGTGGTGTTTGTGTTGTTTTGGCTGTATGAGACTTGTGGTGTTTACGTTGTTTTGGCTGTATGAGACTTGTGGTGTTTGTGTTGTTTTGGCTGTATGAGACTTGTGGTGTTTGTGTTGTTTTGGCTGTATGAGACTTGTGGTGTTTGTGTCCTTTTGGCTGTATGAGACTTGTGGTGTTTGTGTCCTTTTGGCTGTATGAGACTTGTGGTGTTTGTGTCCTTTTGGCTGTATGAGACATGTGGTGTTTGCGTTGTTTTGGCTGTATGAGACTTGTGGTGTTTGCGTTGTTTTGGCGGTATGAGACTTGTGGTGTTTGTGTTGTTTTGGCTGTATGAGACTTGTGGTGTTTGTGTTGTTTTGGCTGTATGAGACTTGTGGTGTTTGTGTTGTTTTGGCTGTGTGAGACTTGTGCTGTTTGTGTTGTTTTGGCTGTATGAGACTTGTGGTGTTTGTGTTGTTTTGGCTGTATGAGACTTGTGGTGTTTGTGTTGTTTTGGCTGTATGAGACTTGGGGTGTTTGTGTTGTTTTGACTTTATGAGACTTGTGGTGTTTACGTTGTTTTGGCTGTATGAGACTTGTGGTGTTTATGTTGTTTTGACTGTATGAGACTTGTGGTGTTTACGTTGTTTTGGCTGTATGAGACTTGTGGTGTTTGTGTTGTTTTGGCTGTATGAGACTTGGGGTGTTTGTGTTGTTTTGACTTTATGAGACTTGTGGTGTTTACGTTGTTTTGGCTGTGTGAGACTTGTAGTGTTTGTGTTGTTTTGGCTGTGTGAGACTTGTAGTGTTTGTGTTGTTTTGGCTGTATGAGACTTGTGGTGTTTGTGTTGTTTGGCTGTATGAGACGTGTGGTGTTTGCATTGTTTTGGCTGTATGAGACTTGTGATGTTTGTGTCCTTTTGGCTGTATGAGACTTGTGGTGTTTGTGTTGTTTGGCTGTATGAGACGTGTGGTGTTTGTGTCCTTTTGGCTGTATGAGACTTGTGGTGTTTGTGTCCTTTTGGCTGTATGAGACTTGTGGTGTTTGCATTGTTTTGGCTGTATGAGACTTGTGATGTTTGCGTTGTTTTGGCTGTATGAGACTTGTGGTGTTTGTGTTGTTTTGGCTGTATGAGACTTGTGGTGTTTGTGTTGTTTTGGCTGTATGAGACGTGTGGTGTTTGTGTTGTTTTGGCTATATGAGATTTGTGGTGTTTGTGTTGTTTTGGCTGTATGAGACTTGTGGTGTTTGCATTGTTTTGGCTGTATGAGACTTGTGGTGTTTGTGTTGTTTGGCTGTATGAGACGTGTGGTGTTTGTGTCCTTTTGGCTGTATGAGACTTGTGGTGTTTGTGTCCTTTTGGCTGTATGAGACTTGTGGTGTTTGTGTCCTTTTGGCTGTATGAGACTTGTGGTGTTTGTGTCCTTTTGGCTGTATGAGACTTGTGGTGTTTGTGTCCTTTTGGCTGTATGAGACTTGTGGTGTTTGTGTCCTTTTGGCTGTATGAGACTTGTGGTGTTTGTGTCCTTTTGGCTGTATGAGACTTATGGTGTTTGCATTGTTTTGGCTGTATGAGACTTGTGGTGTTTGTGTTGTTTGGTTGTATGAGACTTGTGGTATTTGTGTTGTTTTGGCTGTATGAGACTTGTGGTGTTTGCATTGTTTTGGCTGTATGAGACTTGTGGTGTTTGCATTGTTTTGGCTGTATGAGACTTGTGGTGTTTGTGTTTTTTTGGCTGTATGAGACTTGTGGTGTTTGTGTTGTTTGGCTGTATGAGACTTGTGTCCTTTTGGTGGTACGAGCTTTGTGGATGTTTTGGCGATATGAGTCTTGAGATGTTTGCTTTGATTTGGCTGTATGACCCTTGCGGTAGGAAACTTTAGTTTCTGTTGTTTTGAAGTTGTGAAGACCTGCAGATTGTGTGGCTTTTAGGCATGGTCGGAAATACCAATTTGTGATTCCTACGGAATTCCACATTCCTATAATTGGCTTCATGATTTCTGCGGAAATTTGAATTTTTGATTTTTTATTTTGCAAGTTTGGTGGAATGTTTGTTGTTTTTTTGTTGTTGTTTTTTTGGTTATTTTTGTCAATAAAGTTCATTGTAAAAAAAAATAGTTCTTTGGCCTGGTGCACACCAAAAACTGCTAGCAGATCCGAAAAATGCTAGCAGATTTTGAAATGCTTTTTCTTCTTTTTCTGTAGCGTTTCAGCTAGCATTTTGCGGTTTTGTGAAGCGTTTTTGGTGTAGTAGATTTCATGTATTGTTACAGTAAAGCTGTTACTGAACAGCTACTGTAACAAAAAACGCCTGCAAAACCGCTCTGAAGTGCCGTTTTTCAGAGCGGTTTGCAATTTTCCTATACTTAACATTGAGGCAGAAACGCATCCGCGATCCAACATCTGCAGCAGCCCAGGAGTATGCGTTTCTGCAAAACGCCTCCCGCTCTGGTGTGCACCAGCCCATTGAAATACATTACCCTAGCGGATCCGCACCCGCTAGCGGATCGCAAACCGCAGCAGAACCGCTCTGGTGTGCACTAGGCCTTTTTGTGGATTCTGCTATTTTTTGTGGATGTTCACTATTATGCATAATCTGCATTTCCAATTGGCTACCACGGTACACTTCCACATTCTCTGATCAGCCTAATGCTTCCCAGTCTTGTAATTGGCCAAAAAGTTCTGTGGTATTCCGATTTTCCATGGTACAATACTGATTCTATGATTGGCCCAATACTTCCGAGTCCTGCGATGGGCCTAACATTTCTGAGTCTCGCGAATGGGATATTCTTCGGAATTCTGATTTCCGCATGCTGATCTTCTCCACATAAAGTCGATTTCCAAACGAAATTTTGCAGAACTGTGAAGCTCATCCCTAGTGGGTTTGGTAAGAAGACTTGAGGTGTTTGTGTTGTTTTGAAGGTTTGAGCTTTGCAGTACTGGTGTTTGTGTTGTCTCGGTGGTGGTCATGTTGTATTGAGGCCCTCGGCAGTTGTTTTGCGCATATAGCGGTACAAGCCCTGCCATGTTTTGGCAGTATGAGACTTGTGGTGTTCATGTTTTGGAACTCCATGTTGCTAGGTAACCTGGCTCGTCTGGAATAACAAGGCCTAACGTTGTGTTGGCTCTTGAGGTTTCACCATCACGGACTTGCTCAGTGATCTGGGTAAATTAATCACGGCGGGAGGCTGCTAGTCTAGGTGGAGCGCAGAACGTCCGCCTGAGCAAGTATAAACTTACATGCTGGGTTACACCCTCTATTTAATGTTCAGGCCTTCCCAGAGAGAGAGAGAGACGCACAGGGCTGAACAGGACTTGAGTCACACACCTAATCACCATCATTATTATTATCACAGCTGGGTGAACACCAGAGATTAAAGATATACCATCTCCGTATTAAGGTGCCCATACATCAGGCGACTTGGCAGCCAATCGACCATCCAATTCGATTATTGAAATCAGTGCCATCAAGTACATTTGGCCCCAATTTCGCGAGGAAATCCCCCCCCCCCCACCCCCAATGATAAATGTCCCCCAGTGCCCAGGTGCATGTTATACATTACCTGTCCGCCGCCTCCGCTTGTCCACGCTGGCTCCAGGCGCATTCTGCATACACGCGCGCCCCACGTGGTCTCCTAGTAAGAGAAGCGCGTATGACGTCAGATGTCATACACGCGGCCACGTTACTAGGCAACCACATGGCGCATGTGTTTGAAGCACAGGGTGCGCCCAGAGCCAGCGTGGACAAGCGGAGGCGTCGGACAGGTAATGTATACCTTGCACTGGGTACGGGGGGGACATTTCATTAGAGGGGACAGCGTCGGGGCGACGAGGTGGACGTATGCGGTGCACAAGACCGATTCCCTAGAGATTTCATGCTGAAATTGATCGAGAATCGGCCTGTGGCGTATGGGCAGCTGACAGATCTCTCTCTTATCAGATTGGATTAGAGAGAGATTTGTCTCCTGGTCAAATCTGCCCATCGCTAGATGTATGGCCACCTTTAAGGCCTGCACACACGGGCAACCAAACCGCCTGATTGTCGCCTGATCGTGTGTACACGTGGCAAACGACTATATGAGCGATTGATGAGACGGTTTGCCCAATCCAATCAATGGATCAACATACAGGGCTGTTTGGCTGATATTGTGCAGTTGGCCATGCGTGTACAATGTCATTTGAACAACATACTTGTTCTGAATGCGGCCATATTGTGCAGACCACCATTTCACTTGCATGTAAATGAGTTGGTTGTTCAGTTGGCTGGTGCGCGGAAAGTACAAGTCCTATAAACGGTGTGACGAGGTGTTAGTCATGCAATTTGTTGGACGTGTGTATGAGCCTTAAAGTGACCCTGACCTTGGCCCCGATATTTTAAATATTGTTTTGTTACTGGTGCTGTGCGACTAGCACACAGCACCATCCTCCCCCATCCAGCGCCCCCTGTAGCTCCAGTTCTGCTCAGTCGTAACCTTCATCTGAGCAGAACGTTGAATATCCGCGGGGAGGAAATGGCAGTTCTTCCTCCCCTCTGCCCGTCCTTAACTCCACCGCTTCCACTCCCCTTATAATCCACTGCACACAGCGGGCCGCAGAGTGCACTGTGTGCGGGCTTGTTACAATTGAGGTCGGATTATAAGTCCGACCTCACTCACCACATGCCCGCACATAACCCAGTCCTCTGTGCACTGTGGGCAGTGGATCATAAGGGGAACTATAGCAGTGGAGGAGGCGGAGTTAAGGATGGTGGGAAAAAGGAATTAAGTTAAGGATGGACAGAGGGAAGGAAGAGCTGCCACTTCCTCCCTGCCCATATTTGATGGCAGAACAGGCTACAGGGGGCGCTGGAGGTGAGAGGATGGTGCTGTGTGCTAGTTGCACAGAACCAGTAACAAAAATATTAAAAATATTGGGGCCAAGGTCATGGTCAGGGGTACTTTAACTGTCTTCCCAATTTCCCCTTTTCCTCTAGGTCTGCAATACGTGGTACACGTGGTGCTGGTGGTATAGAACCCCCCTCCCCGGTGAGCCATCTGCAAGGTTTTTTTGCAACACAGGTGCTGCTTCTTTTATGACAGGACATGGCTATGATTGGTTGTCGGAATGTGGAAAGGTCTCACCTGGCTGAAGTGGCTGGGATGACCCTTTATGGGTTAGCCAGCTATCTCGCTTGTGTCCCTCTTTAGCCTGGGGCCTGGCATGGGAAGATGTCCTTGGTGGTAGTGGGGGATCCTGGCCTGCATACAGTGGCTGTGGTGTCAGACATTCTTAACGTGTTGTGCTGCGCCCAGCCAGGGGCATAACAATAGACTCTGCAAGGGATGCTGCCACAGGGGGCCCAGGGGCCCCTGGGGGGTGAAAATTATTTTCCTTTTCCTGAGAGCCTGACAACTAAGGGCACGGAGAGAAAAACAACTTTCTGCTCTCTGCACAATTATTCTAATAACTGCATCTGCTCAGCCACTGATAACGAACCATACAAAGTTTTGTAGACCGTCCCAATTCAGTGTGCAGCACGCTCTTGTGTACAGCACCCAGTCCCCGATCTTTCTACCCATCCCTAAGTGCTCTGTACTGTAGTGATGCTGAAGAAGATTGCAGAGCCAGTTCTGATCCAGAAAGCAGGAGGGGGGAGTTGCGCATCCAAAATTTCGCAAGGGGGCCCAGTGATTTTTAGTTACTCCCCTGCGCCCAGCCATTACGGATCCCCGGCAGTGAGTGGAGGTGTAGTGCTAAGCCAGCAGACAAACAATGCTGAGTTACCCCGCAGTGAAAAACTGAGGCTGATTTCTACGCATTCCACAGGGGAGCTCTCCCACTTTTTCAAACTTTAAAATACACACCATGCAATTTTCACTTCAGATACTATCTGAGAAAGTGATCAGATCAATATTCAGATCGGATATAGAAGAAAGAATAGAATAGAAAATACGCATGTAAGCTATTTTTTTCACATTTTGTTCAGATTTCCAATCACTCTGATCATTTTTCCCCACTATTTAAAATGTGCTCCTCGGACCTGTGGAAAGCATTCCCCTGCCAGACGGCCTTCCTCCTGTGTCCTCTGTCCATAGGCACTGGGGCACCTGTGTCCCTGGCAGGGCCGGCCGAGGCATAGGCTGGAGAGGCTCCAGCCTTAGGGCGCAGTGTAGGAGGGGGGCGCACAATTCATTCAGCTGTCATTCCTAATTGTGTATGAAGCAGAAAAATTAGAAAAGGGGATACATGGCAGTGACTGCAAGGCAGATAACTAGATATTAAGGTGTTGGGGAGGTTGTGGACCCTGTGGCCCTCTTAGTGTAACAGCAATCAGTGTGTGACGGTTGGGATGGGATGGATGGAGGGGCGCACTTTGGTGTCTCAGCCTTGGGTGCTGGAGGACCTTGTCCCGCCTCTGGTCCCTGGACCAACGACATGTATGTGGTAATTAAACCGGATCATGGGGGTACGGGTGCCCAGCGGCAGTGCAGAACTGAACTGAAATCTATAATAAAATCTGTGAATAAGGTGTGGCAGTAAATATCTTTCAGCCTGAAATCAGTCGAATGTATCAATCAAGCATGCTGGAAAATCTCAGGCCGACGTGGTCCATCAGGTTCGTGGCGGCGGTAACAACATGCAATATTGCGTCGAACGGTGACAGAACACATACCCAACTCCCTATTCCCGGCCCCTTAAATCTCACCTGTTCCAGTTGCCGTGAGTGCTGCTCCCGGTGTCATCCGCTGCTTCCCAATTGTGGCCCCATGTGGTTGTCGCGTATAGCATGTTGTGTGTGTGTGTGTGTGATGTCACCTGCTATACGCAGCAACCGCATAGGGCGGCAATGAGGAAGCAGCGGACGAGACCAGGAGCAGCTGGGCACTCATGCAGCGCATGCACTGCTCTGTGACATTATGTCAGTGCGCTGAACACAGCTGTTCATTAATGTCTTATCAGTGCAGAGGTCATATACAATGCACAGCCCCCCTCTATATAATTACATCAAGTGTCTGCCCTAATCCCTGCTTCCTATAGTGGCCCCAAATCCCCCTGGGGCTGTTAGTCACGAGAGCAGGTGCAAGAGGGCAAGATCCAGGTCACTGGGGCACCCAACGGGGTCATTGCTGCTTGCATACACCAAGACATTCACTACATTATACAGTCAAACGCCCCAACACAGGTGACGTTGGATAAGTTTCATCTATGGTTGCTTGAGAGTCAGTGTTAAAAAAATAAGGCTTAACTAATACATGACTATACCCCACTCTGTATACTTACCATAAACTCTGTAGCAAAGTGAACCTGAACTCAGAACTTCCTCTCTGCTCTAAAAGATACAAAACAGAATAATAAACTTTAAAGAAAACTATTTCTTTGTTACAGCTGATACAAATCCTGAAATTAATCTGCAGTGTATCTACTTCCTGCTTTCATGGAAGCAGACCTATTGTTAACATCCTGTACTTTCAAATGAGGTTATCTGACGTGGCAGTTAGAAAACACGAGAGAGATCAAATTGCAACTTGTGGTAAGACACAGATGAGGGGGAATTAGACAGGCTAAGCTCTCTAAACACACACAGGGTGCATTTCTCTGTTTTCCTTCTGTCCTGTGCAAGAGTTCAGGTCCACTTTGAATGATGAAATACAGTCATTAAAAACAAAGTTAGACAAAAGGCCAGTGAGGCACTAAAGGTCCAACATACCCACAACGCATTTTTTGCTGCAATTTTTTCGTTAAACCAGGTTAGAAGATCTCCTACAACCCATGATGATCCTTCAGATTGAACGACCGTTATGACGGATTACTAAACAAGCTATGGTTCAGATCCCTGTTGACTTCTACACAAATTACCTCGTTTAAGTGCTCTTTTGCGCCCGTCATTCGTTTCCGTGGCACACAGTTTTGGAAGTATGATCAGGGAAATACTGTTGTGTAGCCACTGCTGCAGATTCCCTGGAAAGGGGTGGAGGAATTTTGTTCCGGGTACTTAATCCCTGGGGTTACATTAGATGTAAACTGGGCAATTTTTGGGATTAAAGATACAAAAGAAGCAGAAGGTGGTCCTGAGCAAAAACTATTGGTAGATTTGGGGGTAAGCTTAGCTATGAAGCTTGTTATTAAAAAATGGAAAAATCCGGAACCGCTCTCCCTTGAAGAATGGAAAAAGGATATTATAGCATTTCTAAATGATAGCGTTTGGATAGGAGAAGATGATGTGACTGAAAGGTCTAATGCTACTTGTTGGGTTGTTATGAAATGGATTTGGGTGAATAGTGTTGTCTGACTTCCGTATACCTCTTTGTTTTTGTAAGGAGGAGGAGAGGACCTAGAAGTGTCTGAGTTTTTTGGGGGGAAGTATATGGAGGATGTATGAGGTATGTATGAAGCGTGGTAGGTGGGATGTCTGAGTGAACAGTAATCTGTCATTACGTTGTATTGTTTTACTATATTTCTAATAATTTTCTAATTCAAATAAGATTACTAAATAAAAGATATGGCAAACCATGATGCAACCATTTACCCAACAAGGGAAGGTGCTGATGAAGCCAAGTCCTGGTTGGGATATGGCGTATTATCGCTGCTGAGAGTTTGAAGAAAAGAAAAAAAAAGAAAAAAAAAATCATTATATCATAAGTTTATTTTCACTTCAGATTCCCTTTAAAAAGACACTGAAGCGGAAAAATATATGATATAATGAATTGGTTGTGTAGTACAGATAATTACTAGAACATTATTAGCAAAGAAAATAGTCTCATATTTTTATTTTCAGTTATATAGTGTTTTTTTTTATAACATTGGATAATTCTCTAATATTTGCAGTTTACACACTACTCAGCATTCTAAATGATTTTACAGAGCAGGCCAATGAACTATTGACCTGTCCTCTGAAGAGAAACTGAAAATACAATGACTGACAGTTGAGATAACAAGCTTCAGAAGACAGAGCTCTCTGCAACTTTGAAAGTGGTGGAGCTCAATAGCTCTTTTGCATAGATAACAACTGGAGTTTCTTAACTCTTCCTGTACTAGAAACAATGACTCATCTCTGCTGCTAATCTTAATTTAAAATTTGATCTTAATGTTTTATTTCTTAGCAGTACTACACATACAAATCATTATATCATAAGTTTATTTTCACTTCAGATTCCCTTTAAGGCCCATACACGCCAAAAATCAATGTTGCCTGGCGGAGGTTGGTACCTGATTCCCTTGTGCGACATTGCAGGGCTGATGACAAGAGACGTGCCACTAGCCTGAAGGCTAGCGATGTGTACGGTTTATCTGCAGGGGGGGGGGGGTGGAGTGGAGGAAAGACGGAGTGACAAGTAGGGAGAACAATGCTCTTGGCTGTAGCATTTTGCCAGGTTCTGTCCAAGAGGGGTCGGTTGCTGCTGCACACACACTGGATTCTCAGCAGCGATTTTTCGATCTCTACTACTTGATATCAATCCTGTTATTGACTGGGAGCTGATTGGACCTTTCGGAAATTGTTGATTTGACCCGTCAATCTGATGGGAAATTGCATGGTGTTTACCGGGCCGCATGCCTGGTCGGAAACCTGATCAGACCTGTTGGAAAATATTTATTAGACCCCTCAATCTGCCGGGAAATTGCATGGTGTGTACCAGGCATAGAGATCGTTTCCTCTTCAGCCTGAAGCCAGAACCCTACAGAGGCTGCCTTATCTTTTACCTGGGCCCAGTGCCCTGCAGGGACTGGATTATTAAGGGCAGTGTCCTATACAGATTGTTATCTTTTGCCTGAGGCCAATGCCTAATGCTAGCAATACACAGTACGTTTGTACCACTCCATTGAGCCATTAGATGGCTCGATTGATCATTTCCGACGTGTCCGATCACCCGCCAGATCAATTCCGCGCTCGAGACCGCAGGCAGGACAATGGAAAAAGATAAGGAAAACGAGCGGAAGATAAGAGAATCGCCCGCGGGGACGAGCGGGAATCGATCCAGCGGCATAATCGAGCGGTTTGTACCGTGTATTCCCGGCATAACAGAGGGCTGTCTTATTTCCTACCTGAGGCCAATGCCTAACAGAGAGCTGCCTTATTTCTTGCCTGAGACCAATGCCTAACAGAGAGCTGCCTTATTTCCTGCCTGAGGCCAATGCCTAACAGACGGCTGTCTTATTTCCTGCCTGAGACCAATGCCTAACAGAGGGCTGTCTTATTTCCTGCCTGAGACCAATGCCTAACAGAGGGCTGTCTTATTTCCTACCTGAGACCAATGCCTAACAGAGGGCTGTCTTATTTCCTGCCTGAGACCAATGCCTAACAGAGGGCTGTCTTATTTCCTGCCTGAGACCAATGCCTAACAGAGGGCTGTCTTATTTCCTGCCTGAGACCAATGCCTAACAGAGAGCTGCCTTATTTCCTACCTGAGGCCAATGCCTAACAGAGGGCTGTCTTATTTCCTGCCTGAGACCAATGCCTAACAGAGGGCTGTCTTATTTCCTGCCTGAGACCAATGCCTAACAGACGGCTGTCTTATTTCCTGCCTGAGACCAATGCCTAACAGACGGCTGTCTTATTTCCTGCCTGAGGCCAATGCCTAACAGAGAGCTGCCTTATTTCCTGCCTGAGGCCAATGCCTAACAGACGGCTGTCTTATTTCCTACCTGAGGCCAATGCCTAACAGACGGCTGTCTTATTTCCTGCCTGAGACCAATGCCTAACAGACGGCTGTCTTATTTCCTGCCTGAGACCAATGCCTAACAGAGGGCTGTCTTATTTCCTGCCTGAGACCAATGCCTAACAGACGGCTGTCTTATTTCCTGCCTGAGACCAATGCCTAACAGACGGCTGTCTTATTTCCTGCCTGAGACCAATGCCTAACAGAGGGCTGTCTTATTTCCTGCCTGAGACCAATGCCTAACAGACGGCTGTCTTATTTCCTGCCTGAGACCAATGCCTAACAGACGGCAGTCTTATTTCCTACCTGAGGCCAATGCCTAACAGAGGGCTGTCTTATTTCCTGCCTGAGACCAATGCCTAACAGACGGCTGTCTTATTTCCTGCCTGAGACCAATGCCTAACAGACGGCTGTCTTATTTCCTGCCTGAGACCAATGCCTAACAGAGGGCTGTCTTATTTCCTGCCTGAGACCAATGCCTAACAGAGGGCTGTCTTATTTCCTGCCTGAGGCCAATGCCTAATGCTGGGAATACACAGTACGTTTGTACCACTCCATTGAGCCATTAGATGGCTCGATTGATAATTTCCGACATGTCCGATCACCTGCCAGATCGATTCCGCGCTCGAGACCGCAGGCAGGACAATGGAAAAAGATAAGGAAAATGAGCAGAATATAAGAGAATCGCCCGCGGGGACGAGCGGGAATCGATCCGGCGGCATAATCGAGCGGTTTGTACCGTGTATTCCCGGCATAACAGATGGCTATCTTATTTCCTGCCTGAGGCCAATGCCTAACAGACGGCTGTCTTATTTCCTGCCTGAGGCCAATGCCTAACAGAGGGCTGTCTTATTTCCTGCCTCATGCCAATGCCTAAGAGAGGGTTGTCTTATTTCCTGCCTCATGCCAATGCCTAACAGAGGGCTGTCTTATTTCCTGCCTGAGGGCTGTCTTATTTCCTGCCTGAGGCCAATGCCTAACAGACGGCTGTCTTATTTCCTGCCTGAGGCCAATGCCTAACAGAGGGCTGTCTTATTTCCTGCCTGAGGCCAATGCCTAACAGACGGCTGTCTTATTTCCTGCCTGAGGCCAATGCCTAACAGATGGCTGTCTTATTTCCTGCCTGAGGACAATGCCTAACAGAGAGCTGCCTTATTTCCTGCCTGAGGCCAATGCCTAACAGAGGGCTGTCTTATTTCCTGCCTCATGCCAATGCCTAAGAGAGGGTTGTCTTATTTCCTGCCTCATGCCAATGCCTAACAGAGGGCTGTCTTATTTCCTGCCTGAGGGCTGTCTTATTTCCTGCCTGAGGCCAATGCCTAACAGACGGCTGTCTTATTTCCTGCCTGAGGCCAATGCCTAACAGACGGCTGTCTTATTTCCTGCCTGAGGCCAATGCCTAACAGAGGGCTGTCTTATTTCCTGCCTGAGGCCAATGCCTAACAGATGGCTGTCTTATTTCCTGCCTGAGGACAATGCCTAACAGAGAGCTGCCTTATTTCCTGCCTGAGGACAATGCCTAACAGACGGCTGTCTTATTTCCTGCCTGAGGGCTGTCTTATTTCCTGCCTGAGGCCAATGCCTAACAGAGGGCTGTCTTATTTCCTGCCTGAGGACAATGCCTAACAGAGGGCTGTCTTATTTCCTGCCTGAGGACAATGCCTAACAGAGGGCTGTCTTATTTCCTGCCTGAGGGCTGTCTTATTTCCTGCCTGAGGCCAATGCCTAAGAGAGGGTTGTCTTATTTCCTGCCTCATGCCAATGCCTAAGAGAGGGTTGTCTTATTTCCTGCCTCATGCCAATGCCTAACAGACGGCTGTCTTATTTCCTGCCTGAGGCCAATGCCTAACAGACGGCTGTCTTATTTCCTGCCTGAGGCCAATGCCTAACAGAGGGCTGTCTTATTTCCTGCCTGAGGGCTGTCTTATTTCCTGCCTGAGGCCAATGCCTAAGAGAGGGTTGTCTTATTTCCTGCCTCATGCCAATGCCTAAGAGAGGGTTGTCTTATTTCCTGCCTCATGCCAATGCCTAACAGAGGGCTGTCTTATTTCCTGCCTGAGGCCAATGCCTAACAGACGGCTGTCTTATTTCCTGCCTGAGGCCAATGCCTAACAGAGGGCTGTCTTATTTCCTACCTGAGGCCAATGCCTAAGAGAGGGCTGTCTTATTTCCTGCCTGAGGCCAATGCCTAACAGAGAGCTGTCTTATTTCCTACCTGAGGTCAATGCTTAACAGAGGGCTGTCTTATTTCCTGCCTGAGGTCAATGCCTAACAGACGGCAGTCTTATTTCCTACCTGAGGCCAATGCCTAACAGAGGCCTGTCTTATTTCCTGCCTGAGGCCAATGCCTAACACAGGGCTGTCTTATTTACTACCTGAGGCCAATGCCTAAGAGAGGGCTGTCTTATTTCCTGCCTGAGGTCAAGGCCTAACAGAGGGCTGCCTTATTTCCTGCCTGAGGCCAATGCCTAACAGAGGGCTGTCTTATTTACTACCTGAGGCCAATGCCTAAGCGAGGGCTGTCCTATTTCCTGCCTGAGGACAATGCCTAAGAGAGGGCTGTCTTATTTCCTGCCTGAGGTCAATGCCTAACAGACGGCTGTCTTGTTTCCTGCCTGAGGCCAATGCCTAATGCAGAGGCTTTCTTATCTCCTGCCTGAGGGCAGTAAATGCTGATCACAGCTGTTCTGTGTGTTCCTGCCACAGAAGGGTTCAGTTTATGCCCATTTTCGGCCGATGATGTTCTCTGAATCCTCTCTGTGCCGTTTGCCATAGTTTATTGAATAAGCCCATGCATGTTATACCCAAAGGCAAAGCTTAGCATGCCGACACGCATTAAACCTACACAATACGTCGCACAACAACAAAGGCTTGTTCACCGCAACCACATCAGAGAGCTTGCCTCCTCCGGCGTGTGATCGGGCCCTTCACCCGGCGCGTAGCAAGAACCATAAATCCCCGTGTATAATTGTCTCTGTCTCCTATTCCTTGCTCTGTATGTCACTATGTTTATGTGCTGGGCAGATACAGTTTAGAGCTAAACCATCAATTTGGAAATATAAAACATATTTGGTGCTCATTTGTCTCCTGCTTGCCGTGAGGGCGGCCATCTTGTTAGCTCGGCCTGTCATTGGCTGCGCTCAGAAACAATGTTTTTAGTGTTTATAACAACATGCTACCTGGCGTTTAAAAACATTTCCATTTACAGCCAGTGCTCATCCACTGCGAGTTTAAAGGATACCCCAACTGAAATGTGACATAATGAGATAGACATGTGTATGTACAGTGTCCAGCACACAGATAACTATGCTGTGTTCCTTTTTTTCATTCTCTGCCTGAAAGAGTTAAATATCAGGTATGTAAGTGGCTTACTCAGTCCTGACTCAGACAGGAAGTGACTACAGTGTGACCCTCACTGATAAGAAATTCCCCTTTTTTACCTCTTTCCTGCTCTCAGAAGCCATTTTCTGCTAGGAAAGTGTTTTATAGTTGGAATTTCTTATCAGTGAGGGTCACACTGTAGTCACTTCCTGTCTGAGTCAGGACTGAGTCAGCCACTTGCATACCTTATATTTAACTCTTTCAGGCAGAAAAATAAAAAAGGAACACAGCATAGTTATCTGTGTGCTAGGCACTGTACATACACATGTCTATCTCATTATGTCACATTTCAGTTGGGGTATCCTTTAATAGAAAGAGGCGTTTTTGGTAAAAGACCCCACCAATACCTTTTTCATTGCTTTTATATTTTTCGATATTTAGGGAGGGTCTGAAAAAGCACAGAGCAGAGAGTGGGGAACTGCAGAGGAA
The DNA here is from genome assembly GCF_040937935.1 of Hyperolius riggenbachi. Lineage (NCBI taxonomy): Eukaryota > Metazoa > Chordata > Amphibia > Anura > Hyperoliidae > Hyperolius > Hyperolius riggenbachi. The sequence goes on along the minus strand of NC_090656.1, from coordinate 18,360,248 downwards.
ATATTTTCCCTTTCCCTTGTTGTATTATGAGAACAATGCTGTCCTCAGGTCATTGTGGTTTTGTAGCACGCAGTACTTCATGCAGTGCAGGAACCGCTTGCTGCGTCCTGTCAGTCTACAGAATAATGCTGCTTTTTGCTGGGCTGTGGGTCTTGCTAAGAATGGACTGACCTATGTGAATTTTAGAGCCAGAATGTGCGTTCCATAGAAGGTTTAATGCATAACGTGTCTGTCTGCAATATTCTGTATGGTACAAGGCTAGTGCAGGAACAGAGCAGGTAAAGAGGCAGTGCCCAGGGCTGATCAAGGCTGGTTTTATACTTTTCCCATATCTAGGCCAACTTTCTTGTAATTTCCCTTCCGTGTAGTAGCAGCCCCTCTCCCATTCCATGTGCAGCCCGTTTGTCCATGTGTGACATCCATATAGAGCAGCCCCCTCTCCCATCCATGTACAGAAAACCCTCCTATTACATGTATAACATCCATGTACAGCAGCCCCCTCCCATTCCATGCTCAGCCCTCTTTTCCGTGTGTATCATCCATGTACAGCAGCCCCCTCGCTACTTGTATAACATCCATATATAGCAGTGCCCTTCCATTCCATGCACAGCCCTTTCTTCCATGTGTAACATCCATGTAAAGAAACCTCCCTTCCATTGCTTGCACAGTCCCCTCTTCCATGTGTATCATCCATGTACAGCAGCCCCCCTCCCATTCTATGTGCAGCCCCCTCTTCCATGTGTATCATCCATGTACAGCAACCCCTCCCATTCCATGTACAGCCCACTTTTTCATGTGTAACATCCATGCACAGTATCCCCCCTCCCATTCCATGTGCAGCCCACTCCTCCATGTGTATCTTCCTTGTACAGCAGCCTCCTCCTATTCCAGTCACAGCCCTCTTTTCCATGTGTAACATCCATGTACAGCAGCCCCCTCGCTCCTTGTATAACATCCATATATAGCAGTGCCTTTCCATTCCATGCACAGCCCTTTCTTCCATGTGTAACATCCGTGTAAAGAAACCTCCCTCCCATTGCTTGCACAGTTCCCTCTTCCATGTGTAACATCCATGTGTACAGCCTTTCCCAAGCCACATGCAGCCCCCTCGTCCATGTATAACACTCGTGTACAGCAGCCCCCCCATTCTATGTGCAGCCTTGTCTTCCATCTCTGTACAGCAGCCCCCTCCCATTCCATGTGCAGCCTTGTCTTCCATCTATGTACAGCAGCCCCCTCCCATTCCATGGGCAGCCCCCTCTTCCATGTGTATCATCCATGTACAGCAGCCCCTTCCCATTCCATGTGCAGACCCTTCTTCCATGTGTATCTTCCATGTACAGCAGCCCCTCCCATTCCATGTGCAGCCTCCTCTACCATGTGTATCATCCATGTACAGCAGCCCCCTCCTATTCCATGTGCAGCCCCTTCTTCCATGTGTATCATCCATGTACAGCAGCCCCCTCCAATTCCATGGGCAGCCATCTATGTACAGCAGACACTCTCATTCTATGTGTAACATCTACTGCTGTAGCCCTTCACCCCCCAGGGCCTCTCCCCAAGTTGATAGTGGTCACCCCCCCCCCCCCAGTGTGCCAGCTGGCATACCAGGGGGCCGTAGGGCAGTACCATCTGGGGGGGGGGGGAGTTATCTTCCACAGTGCGGTTTGATAGATTTTTTTTATTCATAATGAGCTCTATTAGGAATGTATTTGCAGTGTGTGGCAGAAATAGACCCCTCTCTGATCAGATTCTGGTGGGCACCAACATTCTTTCATTATTACTGGAAAGCTTCCTGTACGGCCGGCTGACCCCAGCAAATGGCAGATCAAAAGCTCTGTGGGACACATTCGCCTTCCAAGCAAATTCCAGGCCGGGGATTTCACATCTCGGAGATGACAACTGTGCTGAGAGTTTACAGACAAAACACTGAGAGAGCAAACTGCAGGCCGGGCTGTACACAGTCCATCCATCTGCTGCCTGTGCTGCTGGCAGATGGGACAGGGACAAACTCTGGTGACAGGGACAAATGGGACAATGTGGCCCTCCAGTAAAACACTGGGATGTGCAGTACCAGCTTATTATAGTGGAGGAGTTTTAATATACTTGTTTCAATTTTTTGTGTACATCTCTACAAAACAAGCGGTTGATTCATTTTAATCAGACACTGTATGAAATATTACAAATAGACGTTTCTGAGTATTTTCTGTATCCCACCTTCACCAGATAATATTGTTGCAGCAGAAGTGTTTGTTTGTTTACTGTTAAAGGAATACTGTGCCTGCGCAGCCACTCACTGATGCTCCGGCCCCGCCTCCGGTTCACTTCTGGAATTTCAGACTTTAAAGCCTGAAAACTGCACCTGTGTCCTTGCTCCCACTGATGTCACCAGGAGCATACGGCGCAGACCATACTGGGCTTGCGCAAAACACTCCTGATGATGTCAAAGGAAGCGAGGGCGCAGCTGCATCTGCGCAGTGGTTTTCCGACTTTAAAGTTGAAAATTCCGCAAGTGAACCAGAGGCGGGGCCGGAGCATCGGTGAGTGGCTGCGCGGGCAAAGGACGTCCGCGGGGGACCATTAGAAGTCCCGTGTAAGTTCAACTGTTTTACCCCCGAGCCCCCCACAGTAGTCCTTCAAGCTTTATAAATACTTATTAATGCGTTCACGTTTTTGTACATGTGATTTCCGACTTATAACGTATAATTAGTGTGCATTTAAATGTAAAACAAGAGTTTGCTTTCTTAAAACAGAAAGAATTTGCGATAATTCAGGTTGGAGTGAGCTTGAGTTGTCTCCCAGTGCACCAGCAAGCTCATGTTAGTCTGTACCTCTCGGTGTTACAAGCCATACTCCATAGAGCCACATTAATCCATGCCATGCACTGATGAGGATCAAACAATCTGAAACAGTCTGTATGCATGTTGGATTATTATGGCTCTGTACAAATTAACAAGCTGACACATCATTGCATTCCAGCGGTTCTGGAGGTGTGTTTAGCTTCTAAGGGTAGAATGGTTAATTTGCATATATTCAGCAGTGATGCATTGTGGGAGACATCTCAAGCTCACTCCAACCTGGATTATCGCAAATTCTTTCTGTTTTAAGAAAGCAAACTCTTGTTTTTCTTAGCATCTTAGTAAGGGGGCTTTTAGGACCATTGTAGTCCCTTACACACTCCAATGAGTTCTGGGTCACCATAAGCTTGCTGGTTAGTCTGTGCCATTTAAATGTAAAGCTGTAAGTGGCATGAGGGAGAGGGAGAGGGGGGGATACAAGCTTGTTGGTTGAATTTCAGAAACCCTGGACTGGATGTAAAGGACAACTGAAGTGAGCGGGCTATGGAGGCTGCCATATTTATTTCCCTATAAGCAATACCAGTTGCCTGGCAGCCCTGCTGATCCTCTGCCTCTAATACATTTAGCCATAGACCCTGAACAAGCATGCAGCAGATCAGGCATTTCTGACATTATTGTCAGATCTGACAAAATTAGCTGCTTGCTTGTTTCTGGTGTTATTCAGACACCACTGCAGCCAAATAGACCAGCAGGACTGCCAGGCAACTGGTATTATTTAAAAGGAAATGCATATGGCAGCCTCCATATTCTTCTCACTTCAGTTGTCCTTTAAAAAGAAAAAAACAAAAACTGCTGTTAGGTAGTAACATTTTATTACCCTCACCTGGGTCACATCAGAATGTTCTGGGAGTAGCTGGAAGGTTAGGGCGTATACACACATGCAATTTTGATTGGCCAATCACTGACCAGTTTTACCACCTCCATGTGGTATGAGGCCAACAGATCCTGAATACTATGAACAGATTGTGTAGGTAAGCTCTTATATTACATGGTAGTGGTAAAATTGGCTAAATCATTGGTCAATCTAAATTGCATGTGTGTACTAGGCTTCAGAGAATTGCAGTCCTATGCGGCCCCACAATGGGAATATTTTCAGTACACCCAGACTGTGCTGGGCTAGAGATCTTGGAAGCCTTAAAAAATATCTCTTTTTACTTGGCAGTCCTCTTTAGCAATAAGGTCCCCGGGGCAAAACTCCATGACTTTCCAGGTTGTGGATTTTGCTGCCCGGGGGAGGCAGAGCTTTGGGCTGTAGCTCTGCCTCTGCTGGAGTCGCTCTCCACCTCTCCCCGCCTCTCTCTGTCTCCTTTCACTGAGAGGGGCGTGGAGAGACGGAGATTGACGCAAGCAGAAGCAGAGCTACAGCCTAAAGCTCTGCCTCCCCCGGGTAGCAAAATCCATTCCATGGAAAGTCATGAAGTTTTGCCCCGGGGATTTGGGGGGTATGAATACATCATTCTGCTGTTGGCTAACATACTACATCGTGGTCGTAAAGTTGGTCAGCGATTAGTCAATTAAAATTGGATGTGTCTATGCACCCTTAGAATCAAACATGTGCCCAAGTGTCCTCCGAGCTCATTGAAATATGCAGAACGCCAGATCTGTAAAAGATTGCAACACCCGAGCGCATTGTTCTTTTCCTCACCCCTCCTCCTGCAAGCTTCTCCATCATGCGCAGCACTGTCATCTGCCTCTCTATAGCAACAGTGCGCAAAGTGGTGCTCTAGCAAAGGGAGGAATCTATACAACAGTCACTGAGTGTGTACTCACCTATGGAGGGAAAGGGTCTGGGTACCACAGAGCCTTCCTGGGCCTCTCTCTGTCCCCTCATTCCACTGCCGGGCCCCAGTGAGCTTCTTCGACCAGCTTGGTCAAATATGTCTTCAGCCTTCCTCTAGCAGTCTTCAGAAGTGATCCTGTCCCGTAGATGAGCAGATCCTTACTGCACACACATGATTCCGGCCTCCTGCATGCAGAGTATGGGTGAGCCCGTCTTCAGAAGATGAGCACCGCTATAGCCATAATCTCTATTACAGCCTATGGTGGTGCCAGCTGCGCCCAAATCTCCGTCGCCGTTTTTACAGCGCTCAACCCTGCTCTCTCATTGATGTTTAGCCTAGGCTGTTTATTATGCAGAATTCTCCTCACAGAGCACTCTGGGAGACGATGTGTGGTTTCTACTGGCTTCAGAAAACACAAACATTCCGCAGTGGTGCACCTGCCAGCTGTAAAGGTGTGATACATTTCAAAATGTAAATCGGGGAAAGGAAAGATTTTGCAGTGGGCAAACACTGACTAAATCATTTATATATTTTATGTATAGCGTTTTATAGTCGGTAAAGTTCCTCTATGCCGGCAGCCCTTGATATAAGTCCGGGGGTCCGCACACATGCCTGAATTTCCATCTTTGCCTATAGTTATGGTGACGTCATTCAGCAGCACATTTAGAATGCCGCGCCCGGGTCCTTGCGGCGGGAATCTGGGGTCACATGGCTCTGTCACATCTGTCAGCGCTTCTCCTGATGGACGCTGGAGGTAATTGGAGTTTTATCGGGTTATTTTCTGCCGGATACGCAGCTGCCGTATTGATCGCTCAGCGCTGGCAAGGCACAATTATCTCCGGTCTCTCCTACCCACCTGCCAATCACAGAGCAGCAGAAACCACGTTTCCATACACCCCCCGCTGCCCCCAGACGATGGTCCCTGGTGACAGTGTCCCCTCTACGTTACAATACGTCTCCCCCACCCCCCATTTGCGGTATTTCCTGCTCATCAGCAGAGCGAAGGAGATTAATGAGCTGCAGAGGATGCGTTTCGTCCTTCCTGGGTGGGTAATTATTTTGTCTGTATTTGCAGCAGGAATTGTGTGATATTCTTGTAGGTTCCGGCAGTCTCATCGGATATACAGCGCGGAGGATCGGCCGCCGTTATCTTAGCGTTCATCTCCAGGGCGCTGTGATCAATAACGCAATTGGAGGAAGCATTGTTCCCAGACAGTTCTACTTCTCCAACAATTTCCCTGACTTCTAAATGTGCCGCCGTGCGCTGGGAATAAACGCTTATCGCAAGTAAACCCCAGGAGATCTTCGTATAGCAGCTCTGCAGCCCCCACCCCCGGTGCTACATGACAGTAGGACTACGAATGTGTTAAAGAGGACCTGTCCTGAGAATAACAATAATAAAATTGCTCTTTTTTTTTTTTTTTACAATGTTTATTTAGAAATGAATTAGTCAGTCTTCACAAGAGTGACAAAAAGGATCAAACAATCCGAAACAGTCTGTATGCATGTTGGATTATTATGGCTCTGTACAATTTAACAAGCTGACACATCATTGCATTCCAGCGGTTCTGGAGGTGTGTTTGGCTTCTAAGGGTACAATGGTTAATTTGCATATATTCAGCAGTGGTGCCTGGGAGACATCTCGAGCTCGCTCCAACCTGAATTATCGCAAATTCTTTCTGTTTTAGGAAAGCAAATTTTTGTTTTTCTTAACATCTTAGTAAGGGGGCTTTTAGGACCATTGTAGTCCCTTACACACTCCAATGAGTTCTGGGTCACCATGAGCTTGCTGGTTAGTCTGTACTTCACAAGAGTGAACAGAGGCACCAAAAGGATAAAAGGACATCACATTTTTAAAACATGGAAGAGGTGGAGGTGGATTCTTACCCACTCCAAAGGAAACGACAGGAAAACGTGTTAAAGTATAACACAAGGTTTATTTATACACGCCACAAATTTTTGAAACGCGTTTCACAGGCGTGACCCCGCTTCATCAGGCAGTAAGACAGGAGTAGACCGCTAAAGTCGTCCAGGTCTACACCAAGCACCTCTGTGTCCCAGAGGCGGCAGAGGTGACACAGAGGGGGACACTGAAGGCACGGGGGGCAGAGGGGGACACTGAGGGCATGGGGAACAGAGGTGACACAGGGGGACACTGAAGGCACAGGGGGGCAGAGGCGACACATAGGGGGGACACTGAAGGGGCAGAGGTGACACAGAGGAGGACACTGGAGGCATGGGGGAACAGAGGTGACACAGAGGGGGGATACTGAAGGGGCAGAGGTGACACAGAGGGGGACACTGGATGGGGGAACAGAGGTGACACAGAGGGCGACACTGAAGGCATAGGGAACAGAGGTGACACAGAGGGGGACACTGAAGGCATGGGGGAACAGAGGTGACACAGAGGGCGACACTGAAGGCATAGGAAACAGAGGTGACACAGAGGGGGACACTGGAGGCATGGGGGAACAGAGGTGACACAGAGGGCGACACTGAAGGCATAGGGAACAGAGGTGACACAGAGGGGGACACTGAAGGCATGGGGAACAGAAGTGACACAGAGGGGGACACTGAAGGCATGGGGAACAGAGGTGACACAGAGGGGGACACTGAAGGCATGGGGAACAGAGGTGACACAGAGGGGGACACTGAAGGCACAGGGGGGGCAGAGGTGACACAGAGGGGGACACTGGAGGCAGAGGTGACACAGAGGGGGACACTGAAGGCACAGGGGGGCACGGGGGGCACCTGAGGCACAGGAAGGCATACAGGATGTATGGGGGACAGAGATGGCACAGTGTGTCGAGATATGGACAGACTCAGGTTAAGAATGAACCTACAGTCACCAATGCATTTGTCAACCATGGACTACCTGTGCAACAGTATATTAATATAGTAAGTGTTTCTGATGCTGAAATCAAATTATCATAAAAGTGGTTATTCTAAATAATTTATTGCATTCTACTATATGTCACTACAGGGCCTCTTTTAAACCGCAATTATCGCAAATGCCCTTCTATTCAGTATGGGGAAGTTGTATGTCCTTGCTGAAGGTGCATTAGCGGATGTGGCATTTGATGATGTCCCAGAATCCTCTCCTCCTCCCCGTATAATCTCCCGTTATCAGTGTGCATTGAAGATTGGGTCGCTCGGGGTCAGTGAAGGGACACAGACAAGCATCTCATCCTGCTCATTACAGAGGGGGGGTCTGTTGGGTGAGAGAGGCCATTTATCTCCATTTCATGACAGTGTCATTGCACATCCTCCCCTCCTGAAATCTCTTGTGATTTCCTTATCACAGAACGCAAAACCAATCTGTCTGAGGACTCCAGAGCTCGGGATGCGGACGACCCGGCAGACTTCACCCTTCCGCCCGAAATGCCAATACTGATCGACCGCCACGCATTAAAAGATATCCTGGGAGCGCCAAAGTACGAGATAGAGGTAAGGCGTCCTTGTAAGGCGACATCAGCGGACATCAGCTATTATAGCGTACTTCCAATGGTAGCAATAAAACAAATATAACAATTGTGCTTTTCTCAAGTCCTTTCTGCAGTCTACTAGATGAGGATACAAACATGAGTGCTGTGTGTATATTTTATTAAAGATTATTCCCTTAGAGGTGTTCTTCCACACCAGGGGCATAGCAATAGGGGGTGCAACCACATTGGGGCCCTTGGGCCAGAGGGGCCCTGTAGGACCCTCCCTCAACTACAGTATTAGCTCTCTATTGGTCCTGTGCTGGTAATAATCACTTCTATAGATACTTTGAATAGTGGTAATCATTAATAAACTGTTCCCCATCCCCTTCTTGCACCTCTAACACTGTGGTTGTCATTGGCAGGTGTTTGTGCGCCGTATCAATTGCTATGTATATAGTGCTTGGGGGGCCCTAATGTAAAACTTGCATCGGGGCCCACAGCTCCTTAGCTACGCCACTGTTCCACACCTATAGAAATCTTCATATGGAAAAAGGATATTCTATGTAGAAGAATTCAAGAACCCTTATAGTTTATCAACAAATAGTTTTTTTATTATTATTTAAGTGAATCTTCAATGACCTTAAAGAGACACTGAAGCGGAAAAAATAAATACAATTATGATATAATGATTTGTATGTGTAGTACAGCTAAGAAATAAAACATTAACAGCAGAGACACAAGTCTACTATTGTTTCCAGAACAGGAAGAGCTAAGAAACTCCAATTGTTATCTATGCAAAAGAGCTATTGAGCTTGAAAGTCGCAGAGCGTTCTGTCTTCTGAAGCTTGTTATCTCAACTGTCAGTCACTGTATTTTCTTTTTCTCTCCAGAAGACAGTTCAAAAGTTCATTGGCCTGCTCTGTAAAATCATTTAGAATGCTTAGTAGTGTGTAAACTGCAAATATTAGAGAATGATGCAAAGTTATAAAAAAACACTATATAACTGAAGATAAAAATATGAGAATATTTTCTTTACAACTAATGTTCTAATAATTATCCGTACTACACAACCAATTCATTGTATCATTTTTTTTTTTTTGCTTCGGTGTCTCTTTAAATATTTCTTCTACAATAATGAAAGTACGAAAAAAGTTATTACATGCAGACAATACTTCAAGACTTAAGGTCGATTTCTGCCATCGATATATGGCCGATTCGACTGCTCAGATTGGATCGGCTAGAAATCGATGCAGCAGGAAGCATGGTCGACTGATGGATCGATTTCTGACCGATTTCAAATGATTTGCTCGATCGGTCCAGATAGAAAATCTAGGTCAATCCGCTGCAGGCAGCAGATCGATGACCCATAGAGTTGTATTGGATTGAGTGGTGCAGCACTGCATTTTAATTGATTTTCAATTGATTTAATTCTGAAATCTATTGGAAATCTGTTCTTAGTGTGTGGCACACATCAGATACATTCCTGTCAGATTCAACCTGACAAGCATCCAACAGAAAACTACCTGATGGTCGAATCTGCTGCAAATCTATAAATGTATGGGTACCTTTACATGTACATTCCTCTTTAATGCTGGGAATACACGGTTCGTTTCTGCCGTGCGTTTCTGCTCAGAATTCTTTTATCTTCCGCTAGTTTTTGTTATCTTTTTCCATTCACTTCTATCAGAAAACAAGTGGCCAAGGCAGCGAAAGGGAGATTGGACATGTCGGAAATTATCTATCGAACCATCTTATCAGCTTAAAAACGAACTGTGTATTCCCAGCCTAAGAAGCAAAAAAATCTTTGACATGTATAATCAACCTCATCAGGGGCTTTTGTATAGTACAGGTGGTTCTCTACTTTCAAACCGGTTATGTGCTGGAGATTGTTTGTAAGTTGAGTTTAGTGTTAAATGACACCCGATGTGGAAATAAACGAATGAAATAAACTATTGTATCTATCTTCCTTCTCCTAAAAATGACTTTTTGAGACATTTCACAGTTTTATTTTATATGTAAATCTACTTTTTACGTTTTGACTGTTTTATTGTTTTTGCTCAATGACCCATTCATTGACGTATACCAGAGCTAAAATCTATGAACTATTGACTCTTTTTTTATCTCTTTCCTGCTCTCAGAATCCATTTTCTGCTTGGAAAGTGTTTTATAGTTGGAATTTCTTATCAGTGAGGGTCTCACTGTAATCTGACCCAATCCTAGTAGGTAAGTACCTACTAGGGGCAGTTTTTTGTCACTTTAAAACAATTTAAAAGCACATAGAAAGCAAACAAACAAACATACCGTAATTTATACTATATGAACAAATCAAGAGTTGCCCGAAAGTAAATCATTCATCCATGTTTCACCATGTGTAAAGGGAACATGAGATGTTGGATTAGCATTAAAATATACCTACCTAAGGCTTCCTCCAGCCCCCTCCGGCCTGATTGCTTCCACGGCGTCCTCTTCTCCCTCTCCGTTTGCCCGCTACTAGCCCCAGAAAGTCCCTCGGTCCAGCACCAACTGCGCATGCGCGGCCCTGCTGTACGCACGCTCCCGCAGCGTTTCACGACGCCTGGAGCTTTCTGCGCTGGCACAGAATGCTCCCGGCAACAGGAGCGAGACGGGGAGCATGCCTGGCCGGACTGCACATGCGCCGACTGACCCAGACTGATGGACTTTCCGGGGCCAGTTGCAGGCGAACGGAGAGGGAGGAGAGGACGCCATAGGAGCGATCAGGCCAGAGGGGGCTGGAGGAAGCCCCAGGTATGTATACATTTTTACTAATCCCCCATCTCAGGTACACTTTAACACAGGACTCAACTTACAAACAACCTGTTTGTAAGTAGGGAACCGCCTGTACTATACAAAAGCTCCTGAAAAGGCCTATTATACATGCCAGAGAATGAGCAATGCACTACAATACATTATTCATGCTATGTGTAACTTTATTGGCAAAAAGTGTTTATGGTTGTTGGAAATTCACACTAATGAGGAAAAAACACATTTTGCTGAAATGCTGTCCGATTTCTCGAATTCTCTACAATAGAGTATTTTTTATTTTTTATTTTCAAATGAAGATACAAACATGAATCGCTTAAAATTCCAGAATCCTAAATGCCCACTTCATCATTCTCTGTTACATGCCATGAATGCAAATGACACAAACTGCTCACAGCTCTGCTGCCACGTGAGCGTGTTCTATTCAGAGCACAGGAGAAAAATACGCTTGTGTGACAGCGGAGCTGTCCATAGATCTGCAGACTTGCAGAGGGGAAAGGTTTTTTTGGTAAAATATGTTAGTTGTTGGAATAAGGATAAAACCAGTTACTGGTGAACTTAGTAGATTAAACCTAGGCTGTAAAGGGAACCTGAAGCGATGGGGATATGAAGCAGGAGCGTAGCTAGAAATGACATATCTACACACGCCACCCCCTGCTGCCGCCCAAGACCCGAGCCTTTTAGGAAATCCGGCCCTGACCATGTGGTGGCCTCGGGGCAGACAGCGGCGCCCAGGAAGACAGCAGACAACACCAGGAGTCACCACAGATGGAGAAGCTGAGATTTACATGGCATTGGCAACCGGGGAGGGGTGCATATTTACATTTGAGTGGACAGCAGGCAGGCATCTCTCCCGTTCATTGGTCGTCGTGATATCACACACCGTTACTGCTGCACACCCAATCGACCAGGTTGGACCAAGATTTTCCAGCTTGCGGGATCAATACATTTGACCTATTTGGCCTGACATGCTTGTTGCAGCATTGAGTTTTATCTTATACAATAAAATTATCAAATCGGATGGTCGATCAGGGCACAATAGGGCTAGATGTATGGCCAGCGTGATATTTTTAGCCTTAGACCCTGAACAAGCATGCAGAGCAGGGGATTTTAAAGCCCAATCTACACGATACGATTCTTTATACGATTCGATTACGATTCTATTTACGATCCGATTAAATCCGTCATGTCCGATCAGGATTCGATTCGATTCAATTCGATTTGCCATTGTTTTGCAATCTCCTGATCGGACATGTTGGATTTAATCAGATCGTAAATAGAATCGTAATCGAATCGTATAAAGAATCGTATCGTGTAGATTGGGCTTAACAAGATTAGCTTCAGATTAGATTTAGACACTACTGACTAGAAAGATCAGCAGCACTGCCAGGCAACTGGTATTGTTTATAAGGAAATAAATATGGCAGCCTCCTTATCCCTCTCACTTTAGGTTCTCTTTAAAGCAAAGCAAAAAAAAAACACTTGACCCAGTAACTTGTCATGCATGATGTTGGCTAAGGGCCGTTTCCACTAAGTGCAAATTTGCAATTCAGATATACGCACTGAAGTTGTAACCATTGGATGTCAATGGAGTCCTTCCCACTGACTGGGAAATTCTCCATTGCAGAGTGCTGCAGTTCGATGCAGAAAAAAAATATGGATTGCATGCGGCAGATTTCTGCAGGACGCATCTGATTCCCCCGATGGTCTGTGTCTGCCGCATCCGAACTTCCAGAAGACAACCGCGGGTAGGCGTGGCCATTTGTGACGCAGAGAGCTGGATGCAGAGATGCATGCGGCTAGAGGAAATACGCCCTAATAATGTAGATATAAGGCAGAGCGGTGGCGCAGTGGTTAGCGCTCTTGCCTTGCAGCGCTGGGTCCCCGGTTCTTATCCCAGCCAGGTCAACATCTGCAAGGAGTTTGTTTGTTCTCCCCGTGTCTGTGTGGGTTTGCTCCAGGCACTCTGGTTTCCTCCCACATCCCAAAAACATACAGATAAGTTAATTGGCTTCCCCCTAAATTGAACCAAGACCAGTGGTGTCAAATTCAAATACAAAGTGGGCCAAAATTGTACACTGGGACCAAGTCACGGGCCAACCTCAATGTCTACTGGCCACCCACTTCCCTTATAAAGTTCCCTGGTGTCTAATGTCTCCCCTCCAACCATTATACAGTTCCCTGGGGTCTAGTGGTCCCCCCTCCTCTATTCAGTTCCCTGGTGTCAAGAGCCACCCACCCTCCCCTGTACAGTCCCCTAGTGTTTAGTGATTCCCCCTCCCTCCCCCATATGGCTTCCCTGGTGGTCTACAGTGGGCCAAACATAATCCAAAGTGGGGAAAACAATTGAGAGCCAAATTTAATGGCTCTAAGGGCCAGATTTGGCCCACGGGCCAGAGTTTGACATGTATGCCCTAGATCAGTGATGGCTAACCTTGGCACTCCAGCTGTGACAAAACTACAAATCCCATCATGCCTCTGCCTCTCCGAGTTATGCTTAGAGCTGTCAGAGTATTGCAATGCCTCATGGGACTTGTAGTTCCACCACAGCTGGAGTGCCAAGGTTAGCCACCACAGCCCTAGACTATGATGTATGCAGTACACGATACATACATAGACATAGGACTGTGGTAGGGATTGTGACCCGCCCCCTCTGAGGGACAGTTAGTGACAAGACAATGTACTTTGTACAGCTCTGCAAAAGATGTCGGCGCTGTATATATATATATATAATATAAAAAAATAAAACAATAATGATGCAGGAAAGTCCTCATTAACAATGCCATTGGTCTGCATGCATTTGCTGTTCCTGGTCGACATGGGGTTAATCGGTGCTACCCAAGGCTGCCATGTTGTTCCGTGCCCTCTATAAATCTTTCACATTTTGTTTCGTAGTTGATTGGCCAATCGCGCTGCTTCTAATGTATTCCCTGCACAACCCCGCCGAGCCTGTAATGAAATATGTATGGTGGATGTTTTTCTGCATCCCGAGTCCAGTGATATTTATAAATTCAGATAAATAAGTAAACTGGTCACATTAGTGCAGCCGGAGGGGAGAAGGGAGACCTTCAATGTAACGTCAAATCTTATCGAAATCTCAGCACTTCAGCATGAATTCTTAAAGAGAATCTGTAACGACAAAACGTCCCCTGGGGGGTACTCACCTCGGATGGGGGAAGCCTCAGGATCCTAATGAGGCTTCCCACGCCGTCCTCCGTCCCTCGGGGGTCTCGCTGCGGCCCTCCGTACAAGATGACATCAATATTTACCTTCCTGGCTCCTGCGCAGGCGCTCTGACGGCTGGCGGCTCCTGGCGGCTGCTTCCTGGCGCCTGCGCAGTAGAGCGGACCCGACTGAGATCGGGTATTTCCGCCTCCTTCGGAGCAAAAGCAGCCACAGCGCCCCCGCTGGAGCCAGCAAAGGTAAATATTGATTTTACAGTTGGGTCTGTCGCCGGCTGTTCGGAGGGCTGCAGCGAGACCCCTGAGGGACGGAGGACGGCGTGGGAAGCCTCATTAGGATCCGGAGGCTTCCCCCACCCGAGGTGAGTACCCCCCAGGGGACATTTTTGATGTTACAGAGTCTCTTTAAACTCTGAATTACCCGACCATTCAAAAAATCCGGAATAACTTTACTGTGGTCACATGACTTGGGTTTTAATTTCATGTTTCAGCTGCTCCGGGCTCTGGAGGAGCGTCTGTAGCGTTTAGCAACACATTCAATCCTGCAGCACCCGGAAGGGGTGGAGCTTTACTCATTCAAACTGAGATTGAAGCCTCTTGATGCAGGTGAATTTGATAGCAATCAGCCAAAAAAACATTCAAATTCTCCCCTTACAGAGACATTGACGCAAAAAAAAATTGTGATATGATTTGTATGTGTAGTACAGCTAAGAAATAAAACATTAGGAGTAGAGATATGAGTCTAATACGGTCTCCAGTACAGGAAGAGTTAAGAAACTCCAGTTGTTATCTATGCAAAAGAGCCATTGAGCTCCATGACTTTCAGGCTGCTTTCACAGTGGGACGTTACAGGCGCACATTAGAGCAGCCTGTAACCAGGGATGGATCAAGACCAAGTTGCGCCTGGGGCAAGGTCAGGTTTTGGCGCCTAAAAGTCAGGTTTTGGCACCTAAGCTGCCATTCATTTTGCCGCCTTTTTAAGAATTCAACAAACTGCGCCTGGGGCAAGATACCCGCTTGCCCCCCCCTAGATCCATCCCTGCCTATAACGCAGCCCACCGCACAGTAATGAAAAATCAATGGGGCTGTTCACAGTGCCCACGTTGCGTTACATTGTAACGCTGCGTCACAAGACAACGTACTGCATGCAGTACTTTAGACGCGGCTGAGCCGCTGCTTGCACATGCGCAGTAATCTTGTGGAGGAGGGGAGAGCGGCCAGGCACATGGCTAATTAATATGCACTGCACGTTGTGACGTGCAGTGTTTACTTCCTGGAGCGGCCGCCCTGTGCGGCGATTGGCCGGCGGCACCACGTGATGCCGCATGCGCACAAGAGTGCGCATCACTGACGCCAGAGTGAGCTGCACAACGCGGCTCACTCTGACGTCCAGATCCAGCACCACCAGGCGTTTCGTTAGGGGGACGTTATGCGACCTTAACGCCCCCTCTAACGCAACGTCCTGGTGTGAAATTAGCCTCAAAGTCACAGAGAGCTCTGTATTCTGAAGCTTATTATCTCAAGTGTCTGGCACTGTATTATTTTTTTTTCTGCAGAGGACAGGTTAATAGTTCACAAGCCTGCTCTGTAAAATTAATTAGAATGCTTAGTAGTGTGTAAACTGCAAATATTAGAGAATGATGCAATGTTATAAAAAAAAAACTATTTAACTAAAAATAATAATATGAGAATATTTTCTTTGCTACTAATGTTCCGCTGAGCGGATTGTTCAGAAACAGCCTTATCAGTCCGCCAACAGCGCGTACACACGTGCTACTGTCGGCTAAAAAAACGCCCAGCGGGAGGGTCCGGCGGACCCGTCGTTGCCTTTTGTAGTGCGTTTGTACGCACCTTAATAGACGTTCAAACAACAAGTCGTTTAATCAGTCGTTGTTGTTTGCACTTAAAATGGTTCTAAGTGCAGAGTTATTATATAGAGGTGGGGGTCCCTGGATGTCTGGATGCAGAGTTATTATACAGAGGTGGGGGTCCCTGGATGTCTGGATGCAGAGTTATTATACAGAGGTGGGGGGGGGGGGGGGTCGCTGGATAAGTCAGTGCAGGTATTATTCAGACTTCGGCCAGACAGACACCATGAGATGACTCGGGACACCTGGTATCTGGTGCAGAGAAGTATGATGTGTTTGGGGCGAAGTCTCTGTGGTGCAGACAGGTGTGATTTGTCGAGGGAACGTGTAGTCTGAGGCTGAGTGACACCGGCCAGACATGTTGTAGCAACGAGGTTGTCTGCAGGCCAGTGATGCAACTGAGACTAGTAAGCGGATTAAGCAGCAACAATTACATCCGAAAGAGCTTCCTTTGTAATGTGACTGGGGGCGGCCTGTTTCTCCTCCTCCTGCGGGGCTCATGTTGTGAGTGTCCCACATTGTGGAGGAGTCCGGTATTGACTTGCTGTGGCAGGACAATAACATGAAGAGAATCAGTCACAGCGCTGGGGAAATACATTAATGGGGAGGATTCTGCCGTGTGACTGGCAGAGTTATGCCTTCGTAACCAAGAATTGAACTTCATCCCAATCAGTAGCTGATACCCCCTTTCCCATGAGAAATCTATTCCTTTTCACAAACAGATCATCAGGGGGCGCTGTATGGCTGATATTGTGGTGGAACCCCTCCCACAGTGTGATGTCAGGACCATGGTGCTGACATCACACTGTGGGAGCCTTGTTGCATTGTGGGAAATAACAGCTGTTTCCAACTGCCAAAGAAAGCAAGCAGCATCTCCTTCCAGTGACATCACCTGCCAGCAGTAAAAATGTCACCATGTGATAAATGTCAGAATGTAAATCAGGGAGAGGAAAGATTTTACAATGGGAAAACACTGACTAAATCCTTTATACATAATTATTGTAAAAATAAAGCACCTTTTTTTATTATATTATTTTCACTGGAGCTGTACTTTAAAGCAAATTTGTAGTGAAGTCCGATACCTATGGAAAGGGAGGGCTCTGGATCCCAGTGAGCCTTCCCAGTCCCCCTAGTTCCAGCGCTGTCACCCAATGAAGTTGCTGCCTTCGGGCTTCGGGAGCACCAGTACAATACAGCTGGTGCGTGATTGCGCTCCTGCACATGCGCAGTACAGAGCCGCCTGTCTTCAGGAGCACCGGGGGACACGAGTGGTGGAGGCTCACAAAGGTGTATTCAACCAGTTGGTGGAACAGCTTTGCCGGGGGTGGCAACGCTGGACCGAGGGGGGACAGGGAAGGCTCTATAGCAGGGGTGGCCAAACTTTAAAGGCCAAGGGCCATATCCCCATTCTTGAGTGCTAGGGGGCTGAACTAGCAAAATGAAATGCAGTTTCTGATGATTGCCATTAGGTACACTATGCCGGTGACATTTTGCCAAATGGGAAAAAACGGGAAAAAAACATATACCAAGTGCAGTTAGCACAGTGGCGGCTGCTAATCAGTGGCTGTTACTGCTGCTGGCACAGTGGCAGCTGCTAATCAGTGGCTGTTACTGCTGTTGGCACAGTGGCGGCTGCTAATCAGTGGCTGTTACTGCTGCTGGCACAGTGGCGGCTGCTAATCAGTGGCTGTTACTGCTGCTGGCACAGTGGCGGCTGCTAATCAGTGGCTGTTACTGCTGTTGGCACAGTGGCAGCTGCTAATCAGTGGCTGTTACTGCTGCTGGCACAGTGGCAGCTGCTGATCAGTGGCTGTTACTGCTGCTGGCACAGTGGTGGCTGCTAATCAGTGGCTGTTACTGCTGCTGGCACAGTGGTGGCTGCTGATCAGTGGCTGTTACTGATGCTGGCACAGTGGCAGCTGCTAATTACTGGCTGTTACTGCTGCTGGCACAGTGGCGGCTGCTGATCAGTGGCTGTTACTGCTGCTGGCACAGTGGCGGCTGCTAATCAGTGGCTGTTACTGATGCTGGCACAGTGGCAGCTGCTGATCAGTGGCTGTTACTGCTGCTGGCACAGTGGCGGCTGCTAATCACTGGCTGTTACTGCTGTTGGCACAGTGGCAGCTGCTAATCAGTGGCTGTTACTGCTGCTGGCACAGTGGCAGCTGCTAATCAGTGGCTGTTACTGCTGTTGGCACAGTGGCGACTGCTAATCAGTGGCTGTTACTGCTGCTGGCACAGTGGCGGCTGCTAATCAGTGGCTGTTACTGCTGTTGGCACAGTGGCGGCTGCTAACCAGAGGCTGTTACTGCTGCTGGCACAGTGGCAGCTGCTAATCAGTGGTACTCTTCAAGGGAGGAAGAACACTCCCCCTTTCACTTTCATCCCACCAATATGGAATGCCTTTTTAGTAAATAAGCCCCCATATATCTAATAACAACCCATGGTGAAAGTAAGAACACTTTGAAAGGATACTTTTAAAATAAATGATTGTAAAACTTGCTAGAAGAACCACTTAGGTGAACCACTTAGGCCTAAGAAGAACCACTTCACATCATTTAGCGCAGATGGCTGTGCGATCGGAACGCAACGCGTCCGATCGCATGCCATTGCGTCCGATCGCACGCCATCTGCGCTCTGGGATCTGCGCTGCGATTCCCAAAAATGCGTGCAGCACGCGATAGCGCAATCGCGCTGCCACGCAGCGCATATGATGGGAACGGTAGAAGGGCTGTCTATGCCCTTCTACCGTTCTTGCGTGTCGCACACTATACGCGCTGCCAAAATGTGCACGGCAGCGCGTATAGTCTGAACGAGGCCTATAGTCTGAACGGGGCCAGTTTCCACTATCGTGGTTTCCGCAGCGATTCCGCAGAGTTTCCCCGCACATGAATCGCACGGGGAAACTCTGCCATAGGGGATGACGGCACTGTGGCGGAATCGCTTGCGGGAGCGATTCGGCCAGAACCCCCCACAGAATTCGCGGCAGAGACTGCGAATCCCATAGCCGTGCATGGCACGGCTCATGGGATTCGCCTGCGATCCCGCCCACCCGCTCAGTGCCGGCGTGCATCTGCAAGACGCACGCCGCACCAGTGGAAACGAGCCCTAACAGCTGTCTGCACTGCCACTATACTGATCTGAAAGGGAGCCCTGGTATTTGCATAATCAAATCTCCAGCCTGTGTGCTCCTCATTGGTCCACTGATCTGGACCAGTGAGAATTCTTCTATGCCAGGGGTCTCAAACTCGCGGCCCGCGGGCCATTTGCGGCCCTCGATACAATATTTTGTGGCCCTCGCGGGCAAAAGCTTCCTTATAGTTTGCTTCAGTGCTCCCAAGTAATCCGCCGCATCCCCACCGCTAAACGAGGGCTACAGAGCCCCCAAATCGCCCGGGGGGCAATCCGCCGGCATTTCCTGGAAGGGGCAGAGCTTTCAGCTTCAGCTCTGCCCCTCCTGACGTCAATAGCCGCACGGATCGCCGCCTCTCCCCGCCCCTCTCTGTGAAGGAAGAGTGAGAGGGGCGGGCAGTGAAATTCCTTATGCCGCCCCGCCTCATCCTGACTTTGCCTCCTGTGGCCCCCAGGTAAATTGAGTTTGAGACCCCTGTTCTATGCCAAGGATTCCTGGCAAGGGGGCGGGGCACAGACCAAGGTCTCTGAAGGGATAGCTGCCTGCAGCTCCTCAGTCTGTGCTGCAGGAAGTAGGTGGCTCCTGAACAGCTACTTTTAAAGGGGATTTATTTGACATCAGCTGATCACAGAGGTTACAGACAGATATAAATAAACGCCAGCAATGGACTAGGAAGCATTCATGTCTGGGCTCAGAGGATGGGCAATACGACGCTTGGCGCTCAGTCTGCAGTACAGAATGTGATGTGTTGGAATTCATGTGTTGGTAATGAATTAAACTGCTGCAGGCGGGTGATTCTTCCCCCAGACTGCAGACAAAGCCGGAGCTATTTTGGTGTCTGGGATTTGTAGGAACAGAACGGTGAGTGCTCAGAACATGAATAATCAGGACCGCCGCGGCGGCGGAATACGTGAGCGAGCAACGATGAATACCGTTCCACTTATAGAATGTGTGTAGGAATAGAATGACTCAGCTGTTGTATTCCCGTCCTCATTGTAGTGTCTGTGTCTACCACGTAGGTGTTTGAGAGGCTGAACCAGCCTGGCGTGGCGATCGGCCTGGCCTGGACCCCCATGGGGGGAGAGATCATGTTCGTGGAGGCCAGCCGTATGGACGGAGAGGGGCAGCTCACCCTAACGGGACAGCTGGGTGATGTCATGAAGGAGTCCGCCCATCTGGCCATCAGTTGGCTGCGCAGCAACGCCAAGAAGTATCAGCTGACCAATGGTAAGCAGGATTAGCAGCCGACCAATAGTAAACCGGATATACGGTGCATCATCACAGCAAACCGGTGTGGTGTTGGTATGCCCCAGATCGTTGGAGCGCCCTAAACGTCATGACGTAGCAATCACGCGTCATCACGCTAGGGGCGCGTTACTAATGCGCAATAGAACTTTCAGTCTCTGATAATAAAACAGCTGGTTTTGGACACATGCGCAGTTGCCCTATAAAACTGCTATGCCCAGAAGCAGCACAGGAAGTGCTGAAAAAGGACTGTACCATTCTCTTTAAGGGGTGCACCATTCTCTGTAGGGACTGCACATTTACTGCAGCAAGCAATAGCAGAGAGACGGGAGGAATTTGGACTTCACTTGGCTATTGCTTGCTGCAGTACTAAAGTAATGTTGCAGTCCGTTTCCATGGCGACCAATATTGAGCATGCGCACTGAACTTGTACTGAATACTATCGATTCACATATTTTTTTCAATTGACACAGGAATTGTTTGGGAAGTGCTGCTAAGTACTGGTGTATAGATTTTAGTAGCAACTTCTTTGTTTACTGTTAGCAAAATACATTCAAAGTTTACTGACGCCAAAACTGACGGCTGACTGAGCCATGAGGAGAGGGGAAATTCCCCTCACACTTGATCAGTTAACTCTATGTGTAGCTCTGTGTGTGACAGAGAGAGAGAGCTCCCAACAGCTGCAGCTCCTGTGTCCTGTGTTTCTGACTGACCTGTCTGAAGAGAGCAGAGGAAATGTAACTAATTGCCACAGCTTTTTCATACTGTTTTTGCTTTCAGAGTTTGATATTTGCTTTCTGTAGTCTGCTATGCAACTCTGGCTGTGCATTGAAGCAGACACCCCTTCTGCAGTTGATTTGTCCCAGTATAGCTAAATTCTATCCTCAATAAATTACAGCTTTTGCCTCTGATATTTAACATGAAAAGTAGGAAAATGTTTACACAGCTACTTAGACATTATTTGTACATTGCCATTTTACAACACTTGGGTATCGATAGTATTCCTTTAAACCCTACTGTGAAGAAACTTGCTGACTCCTGTACCTTTGAAGGGAATTACAGGACCAGCTGTGCAGGCAATGGAAACACAGGACAAAGGGGAAGGTTTTTTCTTTAGAAAGCAGAAGCTGATTGAGTAGTAATTTTTCATAGAAAAATGATGGGCAGATGACTATAAAATGTTTCTGTAAAGTGATAGTGTACTTCAAATTTCTTAACACGAGGCCAGAAAAAATGCATTATACATGCTTAATTAACCGCTTCCGGACCTTGCTAATAGAAATCTGCTCCCTGTTTGGGACCTGTTATCCCTGTCAGGATTTAGATTTCAACTTCCCCGCTGCACGCTCCCACCAATCGGGCCGCTCTCCAACCACTGCAGCCCACATGCCGTTTTGTGTGTTTGACAGCTGAGCTCCGTGAGCTGGTCAGGAGACGATTTCATTGGCTCCCAACCCTGTGATCACTGTGATTGGCTCAGGGTCAGGAGCCAATAAAATCGGCTCAAGACCGGCTCATGAAGCTCTGCTTGGTGTCATAATGACATCCTCAGTGACGGGAGAGTGGCGTGAAGGGCGTGCAAGGCAGGTCATGATGTTGGTGAGCCCCGTTTTCTGACCAAAAAGTCTCTGGTCCTTGAAGAGGAACTTCAGCCTAAACAAACATACTGTCATTAAGTTACATTAGTTATGTTAATTAAAATAGATAGGTAATATAATCTTTTACCACCCTGTTTTAAAAGAACAGGCAAAGGTTTGTGATTTCATAAGGGCAGCCATCTTTTTGGTTGAAAGAGGGTGACAGGGAGCATGAGACACAGTTCCAACTGTCCTGTGTGCTGATCACCCCTCCCAGTTGCTAGGCAATGCGAATAACAACATAGGAAATCCCATTATGCTTTGCACAGCATCAGGGAAAAAAGCCCGGGCAATTTTCTTTGATGGGGCGGAGCTTAGCTAAAAATGCAGCTAACAATGAGACTTCTATAAGAAAAACAAAGTTCTGACGCTGTGAAACTGTTAAAGAAACACCAAACCTTTTCAGTGATGCGGAGTAGATTTTTAGTCTGGAGGTTCAGAGGCTGCTGGTCCGGAGGCGGTTAACTGATTTCAGCTCTTGTTTTACAAAGCGAATGTTTAATCACTTGTCCTACACATTCCGTATGTGCTGAAGTATCGGTAACACCTGCTCAGGGATGATAAGCGCCACAGACCATCAAGAGACGAAGCAAAAAGTGAATTACTGTGAGTGATAGTTAAGCTTGTTTTTCAAGTAGAGATCAGCATATATTCCACATTCGTATCCATAGAAGGGTCCAAAGCCCCTTAAAGGGAACCTGAACTGAAAATTAAAAGTCAAAACAAACATACACGCGTTATACTTACCTCCTATGTAGTCCTCTCATCAATCCCTTTCTCCTCTCCTGCGTCCTGTTTGTCCACTGTGATCAGTGGAATTCTCCGTCCTCCATACTGAAAATGGCCATTACCCCCATAACAGCTTCTTGGTCAGCACAACTGTAATATTACCCACTTGAGCCATAGGGAAACATGGACATTACCTTGCTCATTCAGTTGTAACTGACATCAGCTGATATACAGTATTACTGACAGCAACTGGTATATTTCACTCCTGACAAAATATTGTCAGAACTGGAAGGGATCACTGTAAGCAGAAAATGGTGAGCTTCTGAGAGAAACTGACGGTGAGGTTAGTATATAATATTCATTTGCAGCTACGTCATGTGTATATTTTAAATCATTTTACTCGCTTCAGGTTCCCTTTAAGGCTATAATGGGGCTCCTGTAAGAGGCTGCTAGGATCAGGAGGCTGAGTGGCACTATTAGTGGCATTCATTGTGTTAGTGTATATACTCTGATGGGTTCACCTTGTTTACAGCGAAACTATTAATAAGCCAAGGCTTCCTGACCAATCACTGGCTTCCCTGTCATTTTGGAGGCCAATCAGAGGTTTGTACAATCCTGCTGTTTATAAAGGCAGCAATCAGTGCACAATGTCACCGGCAGACGGTAACATTTGATGGGATGGTGTCACACCTTACAACACACCATTATATTCACCATGTGTGTGACAGAAACTGCAGCCATTGCCACAAAGATGTATCCAACACTGCAAAACACCAAATAACTATTTCCTGTGCTCTCCACCAATGCTAATATCTTACAGAAATTATTTAAGTACTTTTTTCTAAAAAAAAAAAAAAAAAATTGGACAACCAAAACCCAATTTTCTCTCTCTCAGGGTTTCTCACCTTGTATGATTGGTTGGTCTTAGGCATAGGGATTGTACATTCTGCAGATTGTGCACGACAGGTCCTCTTGTCTGCTGCTGATGTGATCTCTCTTGCAGCGTCCGGCAGCTTTGATCTCCTTGACAACACCGACATCCATCTGCACTTCCCAGCCGGGGCTGTCACAAAGGATGGACCGTCTGCCGGCGTCGCCATAGTAACCTGTCTGGCCTCACTCTTCAGCGGCAGGCTGGTGCGCTCGGATGTCGCCATGACCGGGGAGATCACCCTGAGAGGCCTCGTCCTGCCAGTAAGTCTCCGTGTCTGCCAGACTGTGGACCTCGTCCCTCAGCTCCTGAAATAAGAACTGTGCCTACAGCCTCAGCAGCCAGGGCCGGTTCTAGACTCTTTGCTGCCCGAGGCAAACTTGTAAGGATGCGCCCCTTCCCCCTCAGAAATGGAATGATCCCTCAGCCACTCCATTCCTCCTCAGTCAGGACAGCAGTGCCACCTCCACCCTTCTGCTGTGCAAGTTAAACAAAACACTGCTGCTCTTCTGCCTCCCCCCTTCTCACCCACTGTCAGACTCCTCACACAGCACAACAAGCTGCTTTTCATGACCTCTGCACCTCGCTCTCCTCCTGCTTCGCCTCCTGCTCTGACTGCAGGCTGTTAATGTAAACACAGTACAAACATGCTGCCCCTGTAATCTCTGCACCTGATGCAAATGTTTCAACTTGCTTCATGAGAGAACCGGCCCTGTCGGCAGCCAATCAGAAGCACCTATGCCACCACAGAACAGTTTCCCCAGACACATTCCTGATGACTGGTTGACACGGGTGGCTGGCGGTTGCTCATACAACCAATGCTTTGCTGCTACCACGATGCATTCGGCGTCGGTTCTCACTGTTCCATCATCGCATTTTGAGTCTTTAGGCGGACACAGGACCGCCCGAATGAAGCCCGTCCAGTTGAAACATGTAATGGCCAAGACGAGATCTACCGCAGCATTTACACAAACGCCGCCGACTGCTGTCCTCGTAGTGTAAAGGATACCTTAGCGCTAATTTAAATCCAAATATGATGCCCTGTGTGTGTCTGGGGAGGTGCGCATAGGCTTACCGCCCCTCCTGTAGCCCGGCGTCTTCTATGGTTCGCCTTCTGTGCCTCCCGGTCTGAATATCCTGGTCGGCGCCCTTTGACCCAGACATGCTGGCCTTCGCATGCGCAGTGTGTCCTATTGGGCTGCCGATGACCCTGCACACCGATGGCGTGCGCACACGCAGGGTATGTCCTCTGGCTGGCATGAGCGTTCCACCGTCGAGAACCATCACAGGAAGCCCAATAGGACACACTGCGCATGCGCAGCCCAGTATGTCCGGGTCAAAGGGCGCCGACCAGGATATTCAGAACGGGAGGCACAGCAGGCGAACCATAGAAGACGCCGGGCTACAGGAGGGGCGGGAAGCCTATGCGCACCTCCCCAGACGCACACAGGGCCTCATATTTAGATTTACATTTCAGCTAAGGTATCCTTTAAAAAATGCTTCCATGCAATTAAATGGAGCCGGCGGTAGATCCCTTTTAAACATCGTTTTCATCCGCCACCAAAAACGCTGCGTTTACCCTTCGTGTGAACCGGCCCTAAATCAGACTTATTTATTAGGTATGACTTATAAGATGCTAATAATTCCAAGCGTTGATGCTAAGTTAACCACCCTGGCGTTCTAATTCCTGCGGGGGGGGGGGGGGGTGTTCAATATTTTTTTTTCTGTCATGTAGCTAGCATGACTTCCCCCATTGGCTCAGCCCCCCTGTATACCTTTTTTTTTCCGGCGATACTTACGCGTCCGTGATCCCGCGCTGAACGTGATTTCCTGTTTTGGCTTCTTTCGTCTTTGGCGACGATCGGACATGGCGTCATGACATCATGCGGCGTTCCGATCCACCCCATAGCGCAGCCAGGTGGTGATTGGCCAAGCTGCACTATGCGTCTCGGGGGGGGGGGCTTTTCGCGGTTGGTACCGGCAGATCGTCGGGGTGCGGATACAACATGTAGCTAGCAAGTGTGGGTCGTTAGCAGAGTGTTAGCTACTTGTTTTAAAAAAAAATTGTTAAAAAAGACTGCTCCTAGCCGGAACTATCCACTCGAGCTGAGCTCGTCCGTAACGCTAGGGTGGTTAATGCAAATTTCTGCAGCATGGAAATGGACCAATCAAATGCTGGTCTCAGCTGCATAAATTTACATAAAACATTATCTGCATCTCACTTCCCAGCCCCACTTAATATTTCTAGAAGGGGAAACATAGTGGGCAGCCTGTCTGTATTAAAGTGTAACTCCCCTCACGGAAATACAGGGAGGGCCATTTATATGGATACACTTTAATAAAATGGGAATGGTTGGTGATATTAACTTCTTGTTTGTGGCACATTAGTATATGTGAGGGGGGAAACTTTTTAAAATGGGTGGTGACCACGAAGTCGGACATTTTAAATCCAACTTTTGTTTTTTCAATAGGAAGAGTCATGTGACCTCAAACTTCTTGGAACTTTCACAAGAAAAACAATGGTGTGCTTGGTTTTAACGTAACTTTATTCTTTCATGAGTTATTTACAAGTTTCTGACCACTTACAAAATGTGTTCAATGTGCTGCCCATTGTGTTGGATTGTCAATGCAACCCTCTTCTCCCACTCTTCACACACTGATAGCAACACTGCTGGAGAAATGCCAGCACAGGCTTCCAGTATCCGTAGTTTCAGGTGCTGCACATCTCGTATCTTCACAGAATAGACAATTGCCTTCAGGCAAATTACATGAAAGGCGATTTACTTACATGGGGCTTTCTCCAGCCCCTTGCAGCTGAAATGTCCCACGCCGCAGCTCTGCTTTCAGCCACCGGCCTGGAGTCCCCGCACGGTGTCTCGCCAGGCATCATGTCAATCAAGGCCACGTTGTCTGCGGCTTACTGCGCAGGCACAGAACTAATGTGCCAAGTACAACGTGGGCTTGATTGACAGCGGCGCAGTAAGGACGTCCTCAAGGTCAGCCGCTGCGCTGTGCGGGGACCCCGGGCCGGCAGCTGCGAACTGAGCTGTCACCGTGGGACAGTCGGTGCAAGGGGCTGGAGAAAGCTCCAGGTAAGTAAATTGTCTTGCATGTCATTTGCCTGATGACTCCTTTAAGAGGTAAAAAACGTAGAACACGAACCAGTTAAACAATGTGTCTGAAGTCTATCACACTTGTTGCACGTTCCACATTGTTTAACGATCAGATCATCTACCGTATCGCCAGTCAACACATCACATCATTCATAGCACATTGCACAGATATCTGGAAAGATAGATGGAGCAATGATCGTTGTGTCGCGTGTTACACGATCTGTCTGTGGGTAGGTTAAACCTCTGTGTAGAAAACGAGCTCTCCTGAGGCCAGATCTAACCGATCACCTCCTCCTTGCAGGTGGGCGGCATTAAGGACAAGGTGTTGGCGGCACACCGAGCCGGACTGAAGCGAGTGATCATCCCACAGAGGAACGAGAAGGATCTGGAAGAGATCCCGGCTAACGTCAGACAAGATCTGAACTTTATTCTGGCCGCTGCACTGGAGGACGTATTGAACGCAGCGTTCGATGGCGGATTCTCGCTGAAAGCCGGGCAGGAGCTGCTGAACAGCAAACTCTGAAAGTGCGTCCAATCGCTGGCAAATCACTTCCGCACCTTACGGATTTCCTGCAATCCAGGACGAATCCCAACAGCTAACGCCAGATTCCTGGTATCAAATGATACTAATCGTCATGCGAGGAAGGGCTAAAATTAACCTTCAAAATTATAGAAATAATAATAATTATAGAAATAATATATTTTGAATTTTTAGATTTAAAAGAAAAATCAGTGTGAAGATGTAAATGGCAGCTGTCTTTGTTGAATTGTTATTCGTCTGGGCTGGGGAGGGGGCAAAGACTGGAATAAGAGACATTTTTGGGTAAAGCTGGCCACTAATGGTCCAATTTCTAGCGAAAAATCGTTAGAGCGATCAGAAATTCTGATCGGATTGGTTGTAAATAATCTCTATTGGTGGACACAATCGTTTATGAACGAGTGAAAAAAA
The DNA here is from genome assembly GCF_040937935.1 of Hyperolius riggenbachi. Classification (NCBI taxonomy): domain Eukaryota; kingdom Metazoa; phylum Chordata; class Amphibia; order Anura; family Hyperoliidae; genus Hyperolius; species Hyperolius riggenbachi. The sequence continues at coordinate 18,332,616 of NC_090656.1, read as the reverse complement.
TGTCGCCCAAATTAATTTTCGTGGAACGAAAATTTGGATTTTCTTGGTGGTCGTGATAGATAGGAAGCAATGATTGGTTAGCTGATGGTGCAGTGAACGATTTTTCGTCCGATCAGAATTTCTGATCGCTCGAACGATTTTTCGCTAGAAATTGGACCGTTAGTGGCCAGCTTTAGATATATATATATATATATATATATATATATATATATATATATATATATATATATATATATATATATATATATATATATATATAAAATAGACCTCCTGCAGCATCTGCATGGATCAGCACATTATGGACAAGAATTGTAAACACATTCAATTCCACTTCAAAAAACACACAATGGCAGCTGCCATAATATTGTCTTCACCACTACTGATTTTACAGTAAGGTTATACTCCTCAAACTAATATTTCAGTGACCACTCATACTTACATTTAAAAAAAAACATTTTGACAGCTTTCCCAAGCATTTTATGTGTGTAAAAACATTCTTTTTCACTGCAGAGACCTGTACAGGCTTGCATATCTCTGGCTAATCGGCAAATGTAAATATTGCCGGCCAGGAGACCCTCTCTTCATGTATCTTCACTCTGACTCTCTTCTTTTTTTTCTTTGCTAAAGTTATTCAGCTGTTGCCAGGGCAATGTGTCTATTCAGCAGTATGGTCATCTGTATGGTACTTTTTTTTTTACATCAGATGCGATCTTTCAACATAATTTTTATGATCAAATTGTGCAGAAAACTGCATAGTGTGAGCCAAAAATCGATGTAAAGTGATTCTATGGTAGATCGGAACAGAAAATTTATTCAATCCAAATGTTGGATTTTTACTTTTGATTGTAAAAATTAAGTTGGAAGATCGCATCTGATGAAAAAATTGTACCGTGGACACCTTTAACCTTTTCGGGACCGGCCACCTACCCCCCCTTAAGGACCAGGCATTTTGCGCAGGAAGGGGGTGCGCGCGTTTGGGGGGGTCAGGCGGCCGGATCCCGTCTGTGGCTGCCTGGATTTGTGTCTCCCCCATGGTGGCCTGGGCCCCCCCTTCTGCCAGCAGCCTTCACTTACCTTCCAGGCTCCAGCGATGAGCCGCACGGGACCCTGTTCTCCAGCCGGCATCTCCGTTCTGTCTGACGATCAGTTCCGGGTCGCGGCTTGATGACGTCATCAAGACGGGACCCGGCGCTGACGACAGACGGAGCGGAGATGCCGGCCAGAGCGGAGGGGGGTGCCGATCGTCGCTGGAACGGCAGGGAGGTGAGTGGATCCTCTTCTTTCCCCCCCCTGCCGCCGCAGCTGTCAAACTGATCACTACGATCCGACTGCGATCGTAGTGATCATGTGATCAGCAGCCATACACGATGGCTGCTGATCACTCGGGGGAGATGTCGGCTGTCATATGACAGCTTAATCTTCCCCTCCGGGTGCGCACGATCGCGTCGGGAGCGGAAACTGCGGGCCGGCGTAGATCCTACGCCGCATCAGGCTAGAACAGCCACAAGTGCGGTGTAGGATCTCATAGAGGCGGTCCCGAAAAGGTTAATGAGGGGGTTAGAGTGAAGTCGGATTATTATTACAAGACACAGGCAAAGAGCTTGAGCTGGCAATGATTACATTTGCTAACGATTCAGAAATGAGCAAGCCTGTACTGCTCTCTGCAGTGCAAAGTAAATATTTTTACACACAGGGAGTACTTGGAAACACTGTCAAATGTTCTTTTATGTAACTAAGTGTAGTTAGTGAAATTTTCGTTTTGTGAATATAATCCCACATCAATGTAAGAAGATAAAAACTGAATTTGATATCTAGACCTGCAGGAAGAATGAATTGCAGATAAACCTTGTAACAGTAAAGGTGCATACACAGGGCCAACGCCTGATTGTCGTTTAAACTGTTCGTTTGAACGACTTAAAGTGCAAACAACAAGTTGTTCAAACGTCCTGTACACACTGACCAACAAAGCGGCTGATATGCTAATTTACAATGTTGTTTAACCAACTTGATAATGGACAATGGACTGGATAGAACAATTAACTGGATTAAACGACTCATCAAATGACTGTATGTTTGAATGTCTATTAATTGGACAAACGACTAGAAGTCGTTTGTACACAGGTACGGACCTGACAGTCGTTTGAACGAATGGATCAGCTATGCAGATCGGGCAAACCGGCTGTTATCAGTCACTTGACAACGCATACACACGTCCAACTTATCGTTCAAACAACAACTTGGTGGAAAAGTTGGACGTGTTTACATACCTTAACTTTGTTACTAAATCTCAGTGTTTGTACTTTTTAATTATATGTTGATCTCTCAGAGAAACCCACATCAGAATAGATGTATAGAAGAATCAAATTTTGTTGCCATGATGTGTCTATAAAATATATTCATCTCTACAAATCAAACTCTGGTTTCCTTACAGCACATCAGCCGCAATCGGCAGAGAGTAGCTATAAGGGTACTTGCCTGCGTTCATTTTTGTTTTCTTTATTGTAAAGGTGCCCATACACCTAGTGATTTTTGGCGGCCAACCGACCAATAGACAGATTTTTCTCTGATCGGAGAGAGATTTGTAGGCCGCCATAATCGGCATGAAATCTTTTGGAAATCGGCCTCTTGACGCCGCTGTGTCCGGACTCTTCTTCCGCGCCCTACGCTGTTCCCGACGCATTGCACACGGGGCGCATGTGTAACAACACAAACACACCCTTGTGTGATACGCCAGCAACCACGCGGGGGGTGAATCCGGAAGAGGAGCCCTGACACGGCTGCAACACCAAACGGGTAAAATATGAATGTGAGGGGGGGGGGGGTCACAGCGGGCGAGGGTTTCTGTTGCATTAGACGTTCACAATTATCTCACGCCGCTACCACCGTGCACCCAATCAAGCATGTTGGCCAGAAATTTGCCAGCATTTCCCTCCAAGAGCATTTGCTCTTGGAGGCACTGAATCAGATGGTCAAACGGCCGCCAAGTTGTTTGATGTTATGGTTTATCTTAAATCGTGAGGAAACTTCCTGAAAACCATGGCAACAGCATACAAGTTTGACGTTAGAAGCCTAACGCCCTCCCGTTGGTGCGCAAGTTTGCACAAAGCAGGAAGTAAGATTTATTGCCAGCTTCACGTGGCATAGTGCAATGTCAGAAATTAGGGCTCCTACACATGCATTGGGAATGTATGGTTCTTAGGTTATTATCGTTTACTATCTGCTGTCCTCCCAAATCTCTACCAATACAAGTTCCATTTCTGCAGCCGGGAATGTAAGGAAACCCTTTTCCCTGTCACACAATAGGAATAGCATTAGTCTTCCCTTTTATAGGCTGTGCTAATAGGATTTACTGTCTGGAAAATAATTTGAAAAGTTTTCTTCCACTTTAAAGCTGTGACTCTTGTAGTAAAACGTTATCCGCTGCCTGGCATGTGAAGGACCAGCGTTCCCCGCCAAACAGCTCAGTGTGTTCTTGGCTTCTCCACTCACCGCTAAATGTTTAACACAGAAATTCCACTTCTGCTCAGTTTAACCTCTTGAGGACCGCAGTGCTAAACCCCCCTAGTGATCAGGCCATTTTTAGTAAAATAGGCCACTGCAGCTTTAAGGCCAAGCTGCAGGGCCGCACAACACAGCACACAAGTGATCCCCCCCCCCCCCCTTTTCTCCCCACCAACAGAGCTCTCTGTTGGTGGGGTCTGATCACTCCCCCATGTTTATTTTTGTTGGTACTTATCCGTTAGCCGGGCGCATCCGGCAGGTGGCGCTGTTGTTGCTAATTTCAATCACAAAACTGTGAATGTAAACGCCGGATGCGCCCGGCTAACTGTATGTAATGCGCCCGGCTAACTGAATGTAAACGCCGTAGGTGGTAACAATATGTATATTAAAGAAGAGAGTTAATTAAATGACAAATAAGCTGGCGGCAATGTAACAGATCAAGCCGCCGGCTTGCTTCGTGTCTTGCTCTCCTCCCCCCTTGCCCTCTCTCGTATAGAGCCCTGGGGAGGGGACTCGTGTTCCCCCCAGAGTCGTTCGTCGCGGCAGGGAATCCTGCTTGTTTTATTGCGACAAACGACTCTGGGGGGACACGAGGGGGGGAGCGAGACACGAAGCAGGCCGGCGGCTTGATCTGTCACATTGCCGCCGGCTTATTTGTCATTTAATTAACTCTCTTTAATATACATATTGTTACCACCTGCCGGATGTGCCCGGCTAACGGATAAGTACCTTTTTGTTTATATAGTATTTTCCCTCCCTCCCCACAGCCGGCCAATCATGGCGATCGGCTGTCATAGGCTTCTGTCTATGAGAGCCAATCGCTCTCCAGTGTCCCAGGGGGACAGCCGTGTCACACGGCTGTCCCCAGTACAGCGCTGCTCCAGATCGCAGCGCTGTACAATGTAATTAGATGGCGGTTTCACTGTCCAACAGTCTACCGAGCGGCGATGGCCGCTCTGAGACTGAAGGAGGGGCGGAGCTCCGCCCCCGAGCAGGAGATGCGCACGCAACCTGCACGCGATCTGCACTGCAAGCCCCAAGGACTTTACACCGATCGGCGTTAGGCGGTCCTGGGGCTGCCACCGCAGCCACGCCTCTTGATGTGACGCGGCCAGCAAGCAGTTAAAGAAACACTATCGCAAAAAAGTAGGCAGTTAAAATCTGACAGAACCAATAGGTTTTGGATCAGTCCTTTTCTTCATGGGGGATTCTCAGGGTTTTCTGTGTTTTCAACATTTCCTGAACAGCAGTTGCAAAGTCTAACTGACAAATTAGTATGTGAGTAGGGAGGCTGGCTGGTATCTTACCATTTTGGCAGTCAAACTGCTGTTCAGGAAATGCTGTTGAAAACAAACAAAATGTTCTGATCCAGTTCTGAAACATGCCTGAAAGGGGAACTGAAGAGAGAGGTATATGCAGGCTGCCATGTTTATTTCCTTTTAAGCAATACCAGTTGCCTGGCAGCCCTGCTGATCCTCTGTCTCTAATACTATTAGCCCTAGCCCCTGAACAAGCATGCAGCAGATCAGGTGTTTCAGACTTTAAAGTCAGATCTGACAAGACTAGCTGCATGCTTGTTTCTGGTGTTATTCAGATACTACTGCAGAGAAATAGACCAGCAGGGCTGCCAGGCAACTGGTATAGGAAATAAATATGGCAGCCTCCGTATACCTCTTACTTCAGTTCCCCTTGAAGAAGAAACTTGAAGTTTGAAAAGCTTGCAGAGAAATCTTGTACAGTTAGTTATTAGAGGTGTTGCCTAAACAGCTTTTGTTGTTATGTCTTTGGAGTATTTCCAAAAAGTTTCTAATAAACCATCAGAGGGGAGCATTCTGCTGACCAATTACTGGATCAGGCCACTCTGGCTGTGTAATCAGAGGGGAGCATTCTGCTGACCAATCACTGGATCGGGCCACTCTGGCTGTGTAATCAGAGGGGAGCATTCTGCTGACCAATCACTGGATCGGGCCACTCTGGCTGTGTAATCAGAGGGGAGCATTCTGCTGGCCAATCACTGGATCGGGCCACTCTGGCTGTGTAATCAGAGGGGTGCATTCTGCTGGCCAATCACTGGATCAGGCCACTCTGGCTGTGTAATCAGAGGGGAGCATTCTGCTGACCAATCACTGGATCAGGCCACTCTGGCTGTGTAATCAGAGGGGAGCATTCTGCTGACCAATCACTGGATCAGGCCACTTTGGCTGTGTAATCAGATGGGAGCATTCTGCTGACCAATCACTGGATCAGGCCACTCTGGCTGTGTAATCAGAGGGGAGCATTCTGCTGACCAATCACTGGATCGGGCCACTCTGGCTGTGTAATCAGAGGGGAGCATTCTGCTGGCCAATCACTGGATCGGGCCACTCTGGCTGTGTAATCAGAGGGGAGCATTCTGCTGACCTATCACTGGATCGGGCCACTCTGGCTGTGTAATCAGAGGGGAGCATTCTGCTGGCCAATCACTGGATCGGGCCACTCTGGCTGTGTAATCAGAGGGGAGCATTCTGCTGACCAATCACTGGATCGGGCCACTCTGGCTGTGTAATCAGAGGGGAGCATTCTACTGACCAATCACTGGATCAGGCCACTCTGGCTGTGTAATCAGAGGGAAGCATTCTACTGACCAATCACTGGATCGGGCCACTCTGGCTGTGTAATCAGAGGGGAGCATTCTGCTGACCAATCACTGGATCGGGCCACTCTGGCTGTGTAATCAGAGGGGAGCATTCTACTGACCAATCACTGGACCAGGCCACTCTGGCTGTGTAATCAGAGGGTAGCATTCTACTGACCAATCACTGGATCGGGCCACTCTGGCTGTGTAATCAGAGGGGAGCATTCTGCTGACCAATCACTGGATCGGACCACTCTGGCTGTGTAATCAGAGGGGAGCATTCTACTGACCAATCACTGGATCAGGCCACTCTGGCTGTGTAATCAGAGGGGAGCATTCTACTGACCAATCACTGGATCGGGCCACTCTGGCTGTGTAATCAGAGGGGAGTATTCTGCTGACCAATCACTGGATCAGGCCACTCTGGCTGTGTAATCAGATGGGAGCATTCTGCTGGCCAATCACTGGATCGGGCCACTCTGGCTGTGTAATCAGAGGGGAGTATTCTGCTGACCAATCACTGGATCAGGCCACTCTGGCTGTGTAATCAGATGGGAGCATTCTGCTGGCCAATCACTGGATCAGGCCACTCTGGCTGTGTAATCAGAGGGGAGCATTCTGCTGGCCAATCACTGGATCAGGCCACTCTAGCTGTGTAATCAGATGGGAGCATTCTGCTGGCCAATCACTGGATCAGGCCACTCTGGCTGTGTAATCAGAGGGGAGCATTCTGCTGACCAATCACTGGATCAGGCCACTCTGGCTGTGTAATCAGAGGGGAGCATTCTGCTGACCAATCACTGGATCGGGCCACTCTGGCTGTGTAATCAGAGGGGAGCATTCTGCTGACCAATCATTGGATCGGGCCACTCTGGCTGTGTAATCAGAGGGGAGCATTCTGCTGACCAATCACTGGATCAGGCCACTCTGGCTGTGTAATCAGAGGGGAGCATTCTGCTGACCAATCACTGGATCGGGCCACTCTGGCTGTGTAATCAGAGGGGAGCATTCTGCTGACCAATCATTGGATCGGGCCACTCTGGCTGTGTAATCAGAGGGGAGCATTCTGCTGACCAATCACTGGATCAGGCCACTCTGGCTGTGTAATAAGAGGGGGATCCTCCATTTCACAGATGCCAATCAGATGCTAATCATTCTAGCTTGGATGCAGCTCCAAATTGTGCCAATCAAATTCACTTCTTTCTACATGTGATTGGCCCAAATGCAGCAGCTGACTTGTCAAATTCCAAATCAACTATATTTGTATAAAATCTGCATCAGCTCAAGTCATTAGGGTCTCAGTGACCATCACAATTTAGGCCCTAGTTCACATTATAAATCGCAAGCGTTAAAGAGACACTGAAGCGAAAAAAAATATGATATTATGATTTGTATGTGTAGTACAGCTAAGAAATAAAACATTAAGATCAGATACATCAGTCTAATTGTTTCCAGTACAGGAAGAGTTAAGAAACTCCAGTTGTTATCTCTATAAAAAAAAAAACCCTTAAGCTCTATGACTTTCAAAGTCGTGGAGAGGGCTGTTATCTGACTTTTATTATCTCAACTGTTACTAAACAAATTCCTTTTTCTCTGCTAGAGGAGAGGTCATTAGTTCACAGACTGCTCTGAAAGACTCATTTTGAATGCTGAGTGTTGTGTAATCTGCACATATTATAGAATGATGCAATGTTGGAAAAAACACTATATACCTGAAAATAAAAATATGAGAGTATTTTCTTTGCTGCTAATCTTCTAGTAATTATTCATAGTACACAGCCAATTCATTATATCATATTTTTTTCGCTTCAGTGTCTCTTTAAGAGCTTTTGTGAGCGATTTTCCCTTCGCTTTCTGAGCGATTTATCCAAGTGCTTTTGTAAGCGCTTTTGTTTGGCAATTAACACTTTTTTTTTAGTTTATAACAAAAGGAAGTGAACTCTTTCACCTGGAAATGAATCTATTTAATTTTTTGACTACAGTGCTCCCAAAATCACTTTTCCTAGCGATTTCCCTATACTTTGCATTGAAGTGCAAACGCTCTAGAAATGGTGCAGGAGCAGCGTTTGTGCAAAGTTGCTCTATGTGATTGTTCTGACATGAGCGATGAGCTTTCCAAGCGCAAACGCTTCTAAAGTGATATTAAAAATTTCCAGCGCCGCAGTGAGAGGGATATGGAGGCTGCCTTAAAGCGACACTTAAGTCAGGAATAAAAAAAAAACAGTTTTACTTGCCTGGGGCTTCTACCAGCCTCCTGCAGCTGTCCCATGCCCTCGCAGTCACTCACGGGGCCTCCGATTCCCGGCCACCAGCTACTTTCGTTTTCGCTGACAGGGAGTTGGCGGGCTTTCTGCACCTGCACAGGCCTGGCAACAGGTATCCTTCTTCATGTTCCCGTCCTCAATAGTGTCCTACACAGGCGCAGGATGCTAATGTGGACGGGAACGCGAAGAAAAATGTGTGGCCAGGCCTGTCGGCCCTGTCAGTGAAAACAAATCTAGCTGGTGGCGGGGGACTGGAGGCTCCGTGAGTGACTGCGAGGGCACGGGACAGCTGCAGGGGGCTGGTAGAAGCCCCAGGAAAGTAAAACTGATTTTTTTTTTTTTATTCCTGGCTTACAGCGGAATATAACCCTGCATTTCAACTTTGCTCTAAAACATTATTTACAGCATATTCTATGCAAAAAGCATTTTTTTTTTTACTAGACCAGCATTGGAAGGGTTACACACAGAGGTTTAAAGTTCCGTGGAGAGATATCCAGAAGTTCAGATTGTTACATTCTATTTAGTTATATGTATCTATTGAGAAATGTTACACACTCTTTGGCTGTCATCCAACTCCTTCTCAGTCAGAGAGAGCAGTCACATTCAACACTTAGATACATTTATGTAAACAAAATGTATCTATGTCAGCTTCGGATGGGTCTGCAGAAATCTCCAGGATTTTTAAAGCCCTGTGTAACCCTTCCAATGCTGGTCTAATAAAAAAAAAATGCTGGTTGGATATAATATACTGTAAATAATGTTTTAGAGCAAAGTTGAAATGCAGGGTTATATTCCGCATTAAGTGTCCCTTTAATTATTTCCTTTTAAACAACACAGATTGCCTGGCTGCCCTGCTGATCCCTTAGGCCTCTTTTCCACGGACAGTTGAAATGTGTGCTCAACGAGCAGTTACCAGGCTGCAGTTACCAGGCAGTAGTGAAAGTTTGTGAGGCATTTCACTACCTATCAACTGCCCGTGGAAGAGAGGCCAGAAAGCAGTGTTTCTCAAACCTGTCCTCGTGACTCCCCAACAGTGCATGGTTTGCAGGCAACCTCAACTATACACAGGTGGGGTAATTAGTGTCTCAGCTACAAGGAATCTGAGACACTAATTACCCCACCTGTGCATAGCTGAGGCTGCTTGCAAACCATGCACCGTTGGGAAGTCATGAGGACAGGTTTGAGAAACATTGCTTTCTGGACGCTTTTCCACGGACAGTTGTGAGAGTTTGTGAGGCATTTCACTACCTATCAACTGCTCACTGCTGCCTGGTAACTACTTGTTGCTTTAATCTGAAAGGAAATTTAAAGTACAACTGTAGCAAGAGGGCTATGGAGGCTGCTATATTTCCTTTTAAACAATACCAGTTGCCTGACAGTCCTGCTGATCTATTTGGCTGCAGTAGTGTCTGAATCACACACCAGAAACAAGCATGCAGCTAATCTTGTCAGATCTGACAATAATGTCAGACACCTGATCTGCTGCATGCTTGTTCGGGGTCTATGGGTACAAGTATTAGAGGCAAAGGATCAGCAGGGCAGCCAGGCAGCTGGTATTGCTTAAAAGGAAATAAATATGGCCTCCATATCCCTCTCACTACAGTTGTCCTTTAAAGAAAGCCCGAGGTGGGCTCATAATTAAAAATGGGAGGGGGGGGGGGGCTGAGTGGATCAGGTAGCTTCACAACCCTCTGCTCCTGTGGGTCACACTGGCCCACTTTCATTTTCGACGCTGGAGAAAAAGATTCTCTGGCGACCCTGTAGGAATGCCCCTGGCAGGCATTTTGAACAAGGAATCCCTCTCCTGTGTTTACCTCCGTGATTGCAACAGAACCACCTCAGGTTCTCTTTAAGGTCTGACAGTGCCCAAAACACACTGCTTTATACAATTTTACTGCAACCCCAACAATGCTCCAATATGTAAACTTTTACCACCTTGTTGTAGGTAAATTCCTGCATGGTGAAGATTAGCTGTATCACTTTCTGCTTCAGATGCGCAGGGATCACTGGAGATACTTTATTAAACCAGTCCCATCATTCCCATCCAGTATTTATCGTCCATGTTCTGATTTAACGGTTAGCAATGCTCCAGCAGCTTGTAAAGATATCAGCATTTGGCAACTCACACTGGGGCTGCGAAGATCGTTTGCAAAGAATGATTTTAATGAATGTTAAAAAAAAAAAAAAAAGGAACGTCAGTTTTAGGCTGCTTTTTCACAATACATTTCCGCTTTGCCTAATAGGGGAGCATCACATTTCCGAGCCATCTACACCAAGACCTTAGCGCTGATCTGCTCAGAGGGCTCGGCCCCACTGCTAGGGTGCTTTGGGCCTTGCTCACATCTAAAATTGAAATCGCTGACGCCAGCGTTTTGCGATATTTTTTTTTTTTTTTTTTAGCACCTCCCAGCACTTACCTGCACGCTGCAATTTTTTTTATAAAACTATTTTCTAAGCGCTTTTGCAGGGCGATTCTGTTTTGTCACTTTCTGAAGTCAGTCGGGAAGTGAACTGAACTACATCCGCTAGCTTCAGACTGACAAACGGCACAAGGCAGGGTTGCCCTCTCTCGCCTCTACTGTTCGTACTTCCCTAGAGCCCCTTCTCAGAAGCATTAGAATGAACCAGAAAATTAGCGGAGTAGATATAGGGGGTCATACACACAAACTGTCTGCATTTGCGGACGACATACTGTTGTATGTCCGAGATCCTTGTGCCTCCTTACCTCATCTAATACAGGAATTTCGGGAATATGGGGCAATATCTGACTTTAAAATTAATATGAGTAAGTCCGATTATATAGGGGTGGGAATAAAACAGGAGGAAATGGAAAGCATAAGAGGACAGTTTCCTTTCACAGCAAAAGAAAGCTCTCTAAAATATCTAGGAATCGCTCTGCCTTCTAGTCTTGACAAATTATTCACCCTTAACTTCGTCCCATTGTTAGACACAGTTAGAAAAGACTTGGAAACATGGAACAAAAGAAGCTTAACATGGTTAGGCAGAGTAAGCATTATCAAAATGAACATCCTACCCAGGCTACTTTTCACAATGTCAATGATCCCCATCCCCTTGCCAAAATTTTTCCTAGGAAAAGTAAAATCCCTATTAGGTAAATTTATATGGAAAGATAAGAGACCACGCCTATCATATGAAATAATGACAAGAACTAAGGAGAGAGGGGGACTGGGAGTCCCGGACTTGAAGATATACCATCAGGCCGTAGCATTAAATAGGTTGCTAGATTGGCACCACAATGACAACTATAAAGGATGGGTGAAGCCAGAAAACTTTCTATCAGGAAGAAACCTGGCGGGAGCCATATGGTTGAGACCAGATAAAAGAGGACTAGCGGCCTCAACTCCATTATGGGTCAAACACACTCTCAAACAATGGGATAGAATCAGAAATACACTAAGTTGGGCTCCGGACCCCTCTCCTTTAATACCCATAGAGGGATTCCCATTTTTCCCCCCGGGACTAGACAGAGGATTCTTTGGGAAATGGAAGAAAGACATGAAAAAATTAACGCTAGGGCATTTTCTTAGTGGTAACAAAATAAAAACAATTGAAGAACTGAGACAAGAGCATGGGACTTTTCCCTTGGATTACTGGAAAATTGGGCAAATTGCTCACTGGGCGAACACTATGGGGGCTTTAAGGCCAATTATCGACCTGACAGAGTGGGAAAAACTTTTTACTAGAGAAGGGAAAATACCGAGGGCAATCTCTTTCCTATACAAGTCCATACTAGAAGGCAGAAGTAAAGGGAAGCCATACTACTTGTGTGAGTGGGAAAGAGATATAGGACGAGAAATTCCTACTTTACAACAAGACAAAATACTGTCCATGACGCACGCCTCTTCTATTAGTACTCATATACAGGAGGGGGGCTATAAATGACTAACTAGATGGTATAGGACACCAGAATTTTTGTCTAGAGTGTATGGAGAGGACGGGACCTGCTGGAGGGGATGCGGGGCCAGGGGGACTCTACTACATATATTCTGGGAGTGCCCTGTAATATCCCAGTACTGGCTGAAGGTAATTAACCTGATAAAGGAGATTTCAGGGATGGAACTTGAAAATGACCCGTGGAAAATTCTCTTCCATATGACGCCATCAACTCTTAAGAAATACAAAAAAACGGTCATTCCATTCCTACTTAACGCAGCCAAAAGTTGAATCCCCATTAAATGGAGACTACCTGGCCTGCCCTCCCTGAAGGATTGGTTCCGAAGGGTTAACTTCCTGCAAGATGCAGAAGAGACAATCCTATCAGGGAAAGATAAATTTGATAAGTATAAGCTGATATGGCTCAATTGGATTCTTTTTAAAGACACCCCCTCATACCAGTCAATTATGTCCCCGGGAGATGATGACTAAATAAAAACAACCATGGAAAAGGATAAAACAGGTCTAAACTAGAAGGAGTTTGGTAAAGATTTGTCACACGTGTAGAGTTACTGATATGCAGGTTTTTATGCTAATTAAGGTTTATATTATGTTTTGCTTTTTTTACGTTCATTGAAGGCATTAAAAACAGGTTTATGGACTGTAAAGTGGCCATTTTCTGAGTGAACTGTTTATCAGTTAACAGAGGACCAAAGGATCAATAATGGACTGGCTGTTTAGAAAGGCCTAATCCTTTGGATACTTACGAATCTCACGAAAGACCAGAAGATTAACAGTAATAACGAGCAAACATAGTTCTCTTTAACATTAAATATGCATACTGTATACGAAAATGTTGTAACAATTTGAATGCCTCTTTGGAAAATAAAATAAAAACTTATTACATAAAAAAAAAAAAAAAAGAACTCTTTGACCTGGAAAATAATAAATACAATGTATTTATTCTTATAAGTCTGGGGAAATCGCTATACGAAGCGTATTTTTCAAGCGTTTTGCGATTTCCCTATACCTTCTATTGAGGCAAATCACCCCAAATATGGTACAGGCAGCGCTTTGCTGAGCGGATCGGAATCGAACAGCTCAGATGTGAACACTCATCGGGAATCACTGCACAAGCATTTTTAGGGCGATTTTGAAAATCGCCAGCGCTTACCAAATATATGCAGTTTGAAAATGGACCAGTCAATTTAAACCTAGGTTTAAATTGATTGGACCATTTTCAAGCTGCAAACGTCTGCATACAGATTTGCATAAACTCAGAATAATTTGCATATCTCTGATCATCCCTAGCCACTATACAGAAGAGTTTGCCACTTATGCCAAACCATGCGAGACATCACTACAGAGCCCAAATATCTTCCTCTTTAGTGTCCGGTACAGGTTCACTTTAAATTTGTCAATATATCACATTAATGTTACCCAACATATTCAGTCATTGTTTGTGGGATAATGTGGAAAACCTGTCTGAGACCCTGATCATATGTTGCCTTAACCACTTAGGGCTCGTTTCCACTATCGCGAATCCGCATGCGGATTCGCACATGTAATGCAAGTGGATGGGCCTGTTTCCACTGTAGCGTTGCTGAGGTGCGTTTTTTTCAGCGGTGAAAAAACACACAAAAGAACCACAGAATTCCCCTGCGAGTGGAATGCATGCGAATCGCATGCAATGTATTTAATAGGGAAATCGCATGTGGATTCCCCATGCGTTTTTCGCCGCAAATTCGCATAGGTACGAATGTAAATTCACACAGGCAGTGACATGGTTAAAATCGCATATACCCTCACCTATGCGAATTTGCGGCAAAAACCGCATGGGGAATCGCATCCGCATGCGATTTCATCAGCGGTGGAATCCAGGCGAATCTGCAGCGCAATAGTGGAAACGAGCCCTCAAGGACCACAGGCTTTACCCACCCCAAAGACCAGGCTATCTTTCACAAAAATGGCCACTGCAGCTTTAAAGGGGAACTGAAGTAAGAGGTATACGGAGGCTGCCATATTTATTTTCTTTTAATCAATACCAGTTGCCTGGCAGCAGTGATGATCCTCTGGCTCTAATACTATTAGCCATAGCCCCTGAACAAGCATGCAGCAGATCAAGAGTTTCAGACTTTAAAGTCAGATCTGACAAGACTAGCTGCATGCTTGTTTCTGGTGTTATTCAGATACTACTGCAGAGAAATAGACCAGCAGGGCTGCCAGGCAACTGGTATTGATTAAAAGGAAATAAATATGGCAGCCTCCATATACCTCTTACTTCAGTTCCCCTTTAAGGGCTCACTGCAGGGCCGCACAACTCAGCACACAAGTGATTTTCCCCACCACCACCAACAGAGCTCTCTGTTGGTGGGGTCTGATTTCCTACCCCCCCCCCCTCCTCACCAGTGTTTTTTTTTAATATTTAATGTATTTTCCTAATATTTTTAACTTTTTTTTTTTTTATTCCCTCCTCTTATCCCCCACCCCCCCCCCCCCCCACCCCCTACAGCCTTTCACAGCGGTTCGCTTTTGTCCCTCTTAGATAGCAGCGCTGTACATGGTAATTAGACCGTGGTTTCGCCGTCTAACAGTCTCCGATCGGCGTTAGGCAGTCCTGGTGCTGCGACTGTGGCCACGCCCATCAGCGTGACGCGGTAGCCGACAAATTAAAGGGAGCGTGAAGTGGAATAAAAAAGGGAAGTTAAACTTACCTGGGGCATATTTTGAGTATTTTCTTGCTTGCTGGTGGGTTAAAAGGCATTTTATGACAAGTTGTGAAAATATCACTCAGGGAAAAACTGAATTGCATCAGGGCCATTGTGTCACCCTCAGTATATAAGTATTAGAGGCAGCGGATCAGCAGGACATCCAAGCAATCTTCATTGTTTAAAAGGAAATAAATATGGCAGCCTCCATACCCTTCTAACTTAAAGTGAACCCAAACCCAACATTTTTTTTTAATTAAAAATATTTGGTTGCACCACAAAGATAAATAAACACTCCGTTAAGCCTATGAGCATTTCAGTGCATGCTTTTCACCCTTCTCTTTTCATAACTAAGGTTATACAGGTGGCAGCCATTAGCGATTCCTCCTTCGCCGGACTCCACCAGTCTGCCAGATTCTGTCCCGGCAATATGAAAGGAAGGGAGAGGTTCCTCCAATAAATGTAAAATATTTTATATTTGTCATCATGCAGCTGAAAACAGGCTATTTATTATTATAATTTAGAAAATATAGTTTATATCTGAAATCTTGTATTTTTAATTTAAGTCCACTTTAAGTTGTCCTTTAACCTCCCTGGCGGTAAGCCCGACCTATGTTCGGGCTAGCCGCCGGAGAGGATCACATGGGCCCCGGAGGATTTTTTTTTTTTAATAAAATTTTATTTATGTGCTTAACCACTTTGGGACCGGCCGCCTAACCCCCCCTTAGGGACCAGGGCATTTTGCAGTGGAGGGGGGTGCACGTGTTGGGGGGGGGGGGGGGGGGGGTTAGTCGGGCAGCCAGATCCCGTCTGTGGCTGGCATGGTGGCAAGTGTCCCGCCTGTAGCTGGCAGCCATCACTCACCTTCCAGGCTCCAGCGATGAGCCTCAGTAGCCCCCTTCTTCTCCAGCCGGCATCTCCGCTCCAAATGACACTCAGGTCGGGTCACGGCTTGATGACATCATCAAGCCGGGACCCGGCCCTGACGTCAGACGGAGCAGAGATGCCGGCCAGAGCAGAGGGGGGAGCCGATCATCGCTGGAACGGCAGGGAGGTGAGTGGATCCTCTTCTTTCCCCCCCTGCCACCGCTGTCAAAGTGGATCACTACTATCCGACGGTGATCGTAGTGATCAGCAGCCATATGCGATGGCTCCTGATCACTCGGGGGAGATGCCAGCTGTCATATGACAGCTTAATCTCCCCCTCCAGGTGTGCACGATCGCGTCGGGAGTGGTTCTTTAGCGCGGACGTTGAATCAACGTCTGGTCTGAATTGTACCACAACCTGCCGGACGTTGATTCAACCTGCAGCGGTCCCCAAAGGTTAAGCTAGCACTAGCTAGCTAACCATGCCCCCCAAGTGCCTCCACTCTCCTCTGATCGCCACCGTTATACGTACCCCTCCCCCCCCAGGGATCCCACGATGGTGCAGCCGCCCAATCAGCTCCAGGCTTCGCTATGGGGAGGATTGGGACTGTGCATGACGTCCTGTCCGATCGTCGCCATAGCGACGACTGAAGCTAAATGGTGAAGCTGCGGCTCTCGCAGGATCGCAGACAGGTCGGGGGGGGGGGTTAGAGAGCAGTGCCAGGGGACTTGGGAGCCATAGTTAGCTAGCAAAGTGCTAGCTTAAGCATTTAAATAACATTTTATTTTTAAAAAATCCTCCCGCAGACGCAGCATCTGAAACTCCGTACCGCCAGGGAGGTTAAAGGGAACCTAAACTGAGAAGGATATGGATTTTTCCTTTTAAAATAATACCGGTTGCTTGACTCTCCTGCTGATTCTGCGTCTGTAATACTTTCAGCCACAGCCCCTCAACAAGCATGCAGCAGATCAGGTGCTCTGACTGAAGTCAGAATGGATTAGCTGCATGCTTGTTTCAGGTGTGTGATTCAGTCACTATTGCAGCCATAGAGATCAGCGGAAGTGCTAGGAAACATCCATATCCCTCTCAGCTAAGGTTCCCTTTAAAGAGGGGAAGGAGAAGAAGTGTTTCAGCTGCAATCCTATTTCCACTCACACCAACACCTGCCTCTCCCAGTTACTGCCAGCATCATCATCACCTTGTTACCAGTTACAACACAACACTCTGTACTATATGTTTAAACTACCCACAGATTATTCAAATACACCCATATCGGCTATTGCCAAGAATCTAGCCAGTGTACAGGTGTCATAATGGTACAAATAGAGATCAGGACTGCTGGGTAGTCTCAGTGAATGCAAAAAAAAGTGCCACTTTCATTGGTCTAGTTACAGTTTGCATAGCTTGCAGTAACACAGTGATTAGGATGCCATTCCCCATTCTTATTCAAACTTTTCAAGTCAGAAGGAAAAAGTGCAAATTTCATACAAACTACACCATGGTTATTGTATCCTTTCTGACACCAACAATCTGTGGGAAATGTTTCTATTATCACAGTGTTCCCCAACCCTGTCCTCAAGGCCCACCAACAGTGCATGGGGAACTCTGATCTACAGCAAACCCCTAATAACAGAAGCAGCCAAAGTGTGACCTGCCATACAAGCCATCGGTGACATCAGCCCAGACATGACTGGCAACATTCTGCAGCTAGAGGGCGTTACCTACTCTGAATGCCCCACAGTGCAGAAACATACAGTCTCCAAACTCAGAGCGACCTACAACTGCCATCATCTAACATTAAGACAGAATTCAGTATTTATATAAAAAAGAAAACATGGTAAATACAGTTGAAGCCATCATATGTATTACAGGGGTGTAATATTTTTTATTAGAATAACGTCTCATCTGGACATATGTAGCCGTACTGGGCAGGTATCCATGCTCCACTTATACGCCTCACAACCCAGGGCTGGTGCACACCAAGAGCGCTTCTGAGCGCATTTAAAACCGCCAGCACTTTGAATAGCGATTGACTAATGTATTTGAATGGGATGGAGCACACCAGAGCGATGAGCTTTTTCCCAAACGCGAGTCCTGCAGCATTTCTGCTGATTTCTGTGGCGATTCAGCCTCAATGTTAAGTATAAGAAAGTGGAAAATCGATCTGAAAAGCGCTAGAAGGGTGATTTTCCCAGCATGTTTTGTTACAGCTCTTCTCCTGTAACAAAACATTAAAACGCTACGCCAAAACACTCCAAAATTTACTAGGCATGTTTCGCTCTGCACATGCCTAGAATTGCTCTGAAAAACGCACAAGCGTTTGCGATTACACTAGTGCCTTTTGGTGCGCACTGGACCTTAGAGACATTCCCTCCTTGGATGTGCCTGGAAATCACAAAACATAGAGCCTATATAATTTATATTGCCCTGACCGCCCTAATGTAGGGATGGATTGGAACCAAACAAGTCTGGAGGATTTGGGCAGCCCGGTGGCGTAGTGGTTTGCACTCTCGCCGTGCAGCACTGGGTCCCCGGGTCCAATCCCAGCCAGGTCAATATCTTCACCGAGTTTGTATGTCATCCCCGTGTCTGTGTGGGTTTCCTCCAGGCTCTCCGGTTTCTTCCCACATTCCAAAAACATACAGGTAAGTTAATTTGCTTCCACCTACAATTGGCTTTAGACTACAATACATACACAGTATAGACATATGACTGGAATGGATTAGATTGGGAGGGACAGTTAGTGACAAGACAATATATTCTGTACAGCGCTGAAGAAGATGCCAGCACTATATAAATACTTAAATAGCTTTTCAACCCAGTAAAGCCAAATAAATTGAACCGGGGAGAGCTGAATGACTGAGGACCAGGATGGCTCTCTGGTATCCAGAACCTTCCCTCTACACAGCCGAGTATCTAACCTGCGGAGTTTCCTCACTTCAGGTTGACTTTTACAGGCTAGTTCACACTCGGCGCTTGGAACGCTGCTAGCCGGCAATCGAGTTTGGCTGCGCAATTGCAATTTTAACTAAAATCTCACGATTGTGTGATTTGCGCTTGTGATTCCTGTTCAATAGAATGAGAATCACAGAGCAATCACCCTCGAAACGCTGCATGTAGAGAGTTTGCGATTAATCGAAGTCACAACCGCTGCAGTGTGAATGCATCCATAGGAATACCTTGTACCAGCGCTTTGCTGATGGCCGGGGAAGGGTTGTTATGAGATGGTGTAGATTGCAGGTCAGTCTCTGTTTGGAGACAGCTCTAGGTTCTGTGACATCAGTTCTCACAACTGTTCTCTAGCCTGTAAACACAGAAATGGATTCCTGCTGACTGCCCCAGTACTGTATTCAGCTCAGTTTCTGTTTATAGCCCAGAGGTACAAAATGAAAGAACAGGAAACAGGTGGCTGAGTGAGGAGCACTAAAGTTCAGGCACCATCTGTGCTGCCCCTCCCCCCTATATTATCCACTGCATGGCAAGATCTGCCAGTGACCAAAGGGAAAGCCTCACCCATAGCTCTGCTCCTACCATCTATGGTACTAGCAGGAGTTTGGGATGCTGGGCTACAGGCAAGTGGTTGGAAAGGACATCACTGCAAAAGATCACACCTTTCCATGGTGGTAGTTGGAGCATTATGGCTGGGTTTTAAAAAAGAGAACCCAAGGCGGGGTTCTCACAACAAAATCCCCATACAGAGGCTGGGTCTGCCTATAGAGCCCAGCCTCTGTTGCAAATCAGATCTTTCCTAAATTCCCCCTGCGCTCAGCCAGACCCCATACATTACAGCCGGGCTGTGTTTACCTTTCTAACATCAGTCTTGGCGCTCCCCCACCTCCTGCAGAGCTCCGTCCCCACCCACATCCCTTCCCTCCAATCAGCAGGGAGGGAAGGGACGCAGGCGGGACTGGAGCAATGCAGGAGGCGGGAGAGAGCGGAGACTGACGTTCCGAAGGTAAACACAGCCGCTGCTGACACGCTGCGTGTCTGCAGCGCGGCTGTCATTTATGGGGTATTGCCGAGCGCAGGGGGGATTTAGAGGGAGGATCTGATTAGCAGCAGAGGCTGGGCTCTATAGGCAGACCCAGCCTCTGTATATAGATTTCGTTGTCAGAACCCCGCCTCGGGTTCTCTTTAACAACTACTCTGAAATGCACAATACTGGTCCACCTGGTTTGGATACTTTAACCACTTTACCCCCGGCGGTACGAATTTCTCCGTCCCTTTTTTCCCTCCTAAAAAACCAGGGACGGAGAAATCCGTACCTTCCGCGCTACCGCCGCTCGTGCGCGCACACCCGCCGCTCATGCACGCCGCCGCCCGCTTGCCCGGAAATCAATGAATGGGAAAATCCATTCCCGTTCGTTGATCTAAGCCCCCGCAATGATCTGCTCCCAGCCTCCTACTGCTTTCTGTAAGCTTCCTTCCGGTCGCATGTAAACATACTCGCTGTGGACATCTTGTGTCCAAATAGTAAACTACACCCTAATGCATTTTACACATACAAATAAATTGTTTTACATAATAAATTAACTCATTACCTCCCACACTCCCCAATTTTTTTTTTTTGTAATTTTTAAAAAAATATATATATATATACAATAAAAAAAAAAAATAGTTACCTTAGGGACTGAACTTTTTAAATATTTATGTCAAGAGGGTATAACACTGTTACTTTATAAACTACGGGCTTGTAATTAAGGATGGACGCAAAACTGAAAAAAATGCACCTTTATTTCCAAATAAAATATTGGGGCCAAACATTGTGATAGGGACATAATTTAAACGGTTTTATAATTGGGAATAATGGGCAAATAAAGTTCATAGGTTTTAATTACAGTAGCATGCATTATTTAAAAACTATAATGGCCGAAAACTGAAATACTTTTTTCCCACATTTTTTCCTATTTTCCCCATTAAAACACATTTAGAATAAAATAATTCTTGGCATAATGTCCCACCTAAAGAAAGCCTAATTGGTGGCGGAAAAAACAAGATATAGTTCATTTCATTGCGATAAGTAATAATAAAGTTATAGACGAATGTATGGACGGAGCGCTGAAAGGTGAAAATTGCTCTGGTGGTCAGGGGGTAAAACCCCTCAGTGGTGAAGTGGTTAAGATAAACTGCTGCAAAAAAAATCTTAAAAAGTTAAAACCTATACAAATAAGAAGTTCATTTCTTCCAGAGTAAAATGAGCCATAAATTACTTTTCTCCTATGTTGCTGTCACTTACATTAGGTAGTAGAAATCTGACATTACCAACATATTTTGGACTAGCCCATCTTCTCATAGGGGGGGGGGGTTCTCTGGGTTTTCTTTATTTTTAAAAGCACTTCGTGAATGACAGTTGCTCCGTCCAACAGCCAAAATAGTGTGCAGCAAGCAGGGAGGCGGGCCAGCATCTTTGTATAATTCTTTTTCAGGGAATGTCTTTATAAAGAATAAAGGCCATGCTGAGAATCCCCCATGAAGAGATGGGACTAACTAACAAAAACCTGTTGGTAACAGCAGATATCTGCTATCTACTGTAAGTGACAGCAACATAGGAGAAAAGTAATTTACAACTCATTTTACTCTGGAAGAAATGTACTTCTTATTTCTGTGTTTTAAATTTTAAGATTTTTACAACAGTTCCTCTTTAAAGTCAATGTTACCCATCCTAAAAAAAAAAACAAAAGTCAGATACTCACCTAAGGAGAGGGAAGGCTCTGAGTCCTAATGAGACTTTCCTCTCCCGGTGCCACTCAGGATCCCCCATAGCAGCATTCGACCAAATCAGTCAAATACTGCCACTTCTGCAGCCAAAAGGAGGTTTTGGAAGTCTTCAGGAGCACTCGGGCTTCCGAAGACGGGCCGCTCCATACTGCGCATGCGTGAGCGCCCTCTATTGCATAATCACGCATGCGCAGTATGGCGCGGTCTGTCTTCGGGAGGACTCTGCTCCCGAAGTCCCCCGCGCCAGGGGATCTGAATAGAGGATCCTGAGCTGCATGGAGGGCACCGGGAGAGGAGAGGGAAGGATCATTAGGAATCAGAGCCTTCCCTCTCCTTAGGTGAGTATCTGACTTGTTTTTTTTAGGACAGGTAACAATGGCTTTAACCACTTCAGCCTTCAGTCGTTTTCACTTTATGCATCTGAGCAATTTTCACCTCCCATTCATTAGCCTATAACTTTATCACTAACCACAATGAACTGATCTATATCTTGTTTTTCCCGCCACCAATTAGGCTTTCTTTGGGGGGTACATTTTGCTAAGAGCCACTTTACTGTAAATGCATTTTAACATGAAGAATAAGAAAAAAACTCATTATTTCTCAGTTTTCAGCCATTATAGTTTTTTAAATAATACATGCCTCCATAATTAAAACTCACGTATTGTATTTACCCATATGTCCCGGTTATTACACCGTTAAAATTATGTCCCTATCACAATGTATGGCGACAATATTTTATTTGGAAATAAAGGTGCATTTTTTCCGTTTTGCATCTATCACTATTTACAAGTTTAAAGTTAAAAAAAATTATATTTCATCTTTACATTGATATTTAAAAAGTTTAGACCCTTAGGTAAATATTTACCTGTTTTTTTTATTGTAATTTTTTTTGTATTAAACATTTTATTTGGGTATTTTTGGGAGGGTGGGATGTAAACCATAGTTTTATAATGTACATGTGTCTTGAGTTTTATTTTTTTCACTTTTAGTTGTAGTTTTACTTTTTGGCCACAAGATGGCGGCCATGAGTTTGTTTACATGACGTCACTCTAAGCGTAACACACGCTTAGAGCGACGCATGGGGTTCGTTACAGCCAGAAAAAGCGAAGCTTCCGAGAGAAGCTGTCGTATTTTCAGCGGGGGAGAGGAATCAGTGATCGGGCACCATAGCCCGATTCACTGATTGCCAGGCTAACGAACCGTGGCCGGGAGCGCGCGTACGGACGCGCACATTGCCTCCTGGGCGTAGCTAGTACGTCCAGGAGGCCAAAATAGTTAGAGAAACCGTGACCAAGAATTGAACTTCATCCCAATCAGTAGCTGATACTCCCTTTCCCATGAGAAATCTTTTCCTTTTCACAAATGGATCATCAGGGGGCTCTGTATGGCCGATAGTGGTGAAACCCCTCCCACAGTGTGATGTCAGGAACATGGCCCTGTCTGTGAACCTCGTTGCATTGTGGGAAATAACAGCTGTTTACAGCTGGGTCCAACTGCCAAAAAAAGCAAGCAGCATCTCCTTCCACAGACATCACCTGCCAGCAGTAAAACTGTCACCATGTGGTTAATGTCAGAATGTAAAAGATTTTACAATGGGAAAAGACTGACTGCTTCATTTTTACAATAATTATGTATAAATGATTTACTTTTTTTTTTTTTTAATTTCATTTTCACTGAAGTTCTCTTTAAAAAGGACTAGTACAAAGTACACCTCTACACATCCTCTGGCTTCATAAATCCAAGTGTTCAAATACCACTATTTTGTGTGGAATGAGGCCTCTGCTGCTAACAATCCAGTTTGTTTTTTGACCAGGAGGGAGGATATGCTAATAATGACAAGCTGAAGCACGGTTTCTACAAAAGTATGCAGTTTGGAAACCGCTACTCTAACTGACCATCCCCAATCATCAGAAGAAGCTACAAGCAGTTAATTTCAGGCTCTGCAGGGATTGGGCTTGTGATGCTGCAAGGATTGCATCGTCATGCCATTTAGTCCACATGTGAGCGGGGCACAGACTGAAATCTAAGGGCTCTTTCACACCAGTGCCCTTTTCCACGTTTTAACGCAAATTCTATACTTTGCGTTAACCAAGGTAAAAGGAAAGTCCATAGACTTTCCTTTTTCCTTTCACACCCGACGCTGCGTTTCGATACGTTGCGGTACGACGCGTCCCAGCGCATTTTATCGTCGGGAATCGCTGTTTCCCCCTCGGGTTAATTAACTACTACCGCTGCTACTCAGCATCGCACCGGAGTTTCCCGACGACACACCGCAACGCGTGCAGGAGCCGTTCTCCTGCACACTTTCAGTGTGTAACGGGCCTAAGAAGATTGCAGCCTGTAGAAATGTCAGTCTGTGGTGAAGGAAGAGACCAGTGTCTGGGTTGCTTTGAAAGTGACTGGACATCAGCCGATTAGAGTTTCTACGAAGACAAACAAGTTCTGGCGCTGAGTGCCAACACAGATCACAGACCTAACAAAATATTTGTCCTGAAGTAATGCTGGGAATACGCCATGACATAATCTGGCAGATAATTTCTGACAAGTCCGATCTTATTTTCAATTGGTTTTCTAATCAATTTCTCATAGAAGTGAATGGAAATTGATAAGAAAAATCAATCGGAAAACTAATTGGACAGTAAATCTGCTAATAAATCTAATTGTGTAATCCCAGCATTAGGTTTATAAATAGGCCAAAAAAAAATAGAATAAAAAATAAAAAAAAAGAGCACTTGATATAGCAGACATTAAATGCCTACTATTCTAGGTTTCTATTTCTGAAGTCTCCCCCCTGTGACTCACAAGCAAGGAGAAACCACTGAGCTGATAAAAAAAAAACCTTTGTTATTACACAATTTTAATCAAATTACCCAAGTATAAAATAAAATAAGTGTCAAGTGAGGCACACAAAGCACAGCTGTTACACAACACTGACAGAGAATTTTGTGACCGTAACAAACACACTTTATGCTTGTTTAAAGGAATACTGTAGGGGGGTGGGGGGGGGGGGAGTTGAACTTACCCGGGGCTTCTAATGGTCCCCTGCAGACATCCTGTGCCTGAGCAGCCACTCACTGATCAGAATCAGAATCACTTTATTCGCCAAGTGCGACAGGCACCGCCCCCGGAATTATTTGTGGACAAGGCATATTGGCAGGTGCAAACAGTGCAAGTAACAATTTCACATAGTACAATTAAAAAGAAGCATTAAAAAAGAAGCATTTCAACATAGCAATGATACATAGAGCGGTTGCCTCTCTATTTGGCAGAGATGGACATGAGTGTCAGCCTATGGGCGCGCATACGTCCTCCAGTGCCCCGAGTGCAGAAGGGGATTAGGAGATGGCATTGGGGAGAGGGTCTGAGTTGAGGAGAGTGATAGCTTGAGGGAAGAATGTGTTCCTACGCCTGGTGGTTTTGGTGTATATGGACCTATAGCGACGTCCCGAGCGAAGGGGACTGAAGAAGTGATTGCCAGGGTGGGAGGGATCGAGTGTGATTCTATTTGCCCTGGACCTCATTCTGGATGTGTGGAGAAGGTCCAGGGGTGGCAGGGGCGACCCAATGATCTTCTCAGCCACATTGATGACTCTCTGGAGTTTGAGCCTATCCTTTGCATTTGCTCCCGAGTACCAGACGATGATGGAGGAGCAAAGGACAGATTCGATGGTCGCCGTGTAAAAACTGGTCAGTAGCTCCCTGGGCATGCCAAACTTCCTTAGTTGCCTCAGGAAGAACAGTCTCTGCTGGGCCTTCTGATGCTCCGGCCCCGCCTCTGGTTCACTTCTGGAATTTCAGACTTTAAAGTCTGAAAACCTCTGCGCCTGCGTTGCTGTGTCCTCACTCCTGCTGATGTCACAGGGAGTGTATTGCGCAGGCCCAGTATGGTCTGTGCCTGCGCCATGCGCTCCTGGTGACATCAGGGGAAGCGAGGACACGGCAACGCAGGCGCAGTGATTTTTAGACTTTACAGTCAGAAATTCCAGAAGTAAACCGGAGGCGGGGCCGGAGCATCGGTGAGTGACTGCGCAGGCACAGGATGTCTGCACGGGACCATTAGAAGCCCCGGGTAAGTTCAACTCATTTTCCTCTGACCCCCCTACAGTATTCCTTTAACCACTTCACCCCAAGGTGGATTTTTTACCCTAACTGACAAGAGCGATTCGCACCTTTCCATGCTCATCCCTTTCATTTGCCAATAGCTTAATCACTACTAATCACATGAAATGATCTAAATCTTGTTTTTTTCACCACCAATTGGGCTTTTTGGGGTTGATATTTGTTTTCAGTAATTACTTTATTTTCTATGCATTTTAAAGGGAAAATACAAGGAAAAAAAAACACTATTTCTCCAATTTCATCCCCTATAGCGTTAATATTAACACTGCTACTGTACATAAAACCCACACATTGTATCTGCCCATTTGTCCTGGTTAGCACAAGATTTTAATTATGTCCCTAGTACAAAGTATGGTGACAATATATCATTTGGAAATAAAAGTGTATTTTGGTGGGTTTTTTTTCACTATTTTCACGCGCAGCGGCAGCAGCACTGTCCGACTTATGAAAATGTCCTGCTAGAGCCTCTTAATAGCTCCAGGACATTTTTATAAGTCAGCTTGTCATTCAGTGGTTAAAGGTGGCCGCTAGCAATCCAATCTCTAGCTAAAAAATTGAGCAATCCGATAATTCTGATCGGAAGTGAAATATTGTAATGTATTGTGCACTTCATCAACGAACCAATCCTTGCTTACTATAACAAAAATCCAATTGGACCAACATTTTATAATCGTTCATAATTGATTGTGCCCATCAACGTAGATTTACTACAAATCCAATCACATCCGATCAGAATTGACGACAATTGGCAGTTGCAAGGTGGCTCCACTAGGACCGCCTAACGCTGAAAGGCGTCAAGTCTTGGGGGAGGAGATTAGCAGGGATCACACACGGATCCCTGCTTGAGTGATGGAGCTTTGCTCAGTCAACAGTCTGCCAGCGGCGGGGTGAAACAAAACAAACAGTTGTTTATGTTGTACAGCGCTGCGATCTAATGCAGTGCTGTACTGGGGACAGCCCTGTGACTTGGCTGTCCCCCAGAGACACTCAGAACACAATCCCCTCTTATAGGCTCATGTCTATGAGAGAGGATCACCCTGATTGGCTGTCAGGGGGGGGGGGGGGGGGGAATAAAAAAACACAAAGACAAATTTATTACAAATTAAATTACAAATAAACAAAACTGCAGCAGCGATCAGATCCCACCAACAGAAAGCTTTGTTGGTGGGCAGAGAAGGTGGTGGGCATCCATTTGTGTGCAAGTTGTCCGGCCCATGTGACACTCCGAAGTATTGGCCAAGTATCTAGCCCTTGTTTTAGTGCTAGGGTTCCATGTTTGAATCTGGACTAAGACACTCTCCTCATGAAGTTTGTATGTTCCACCCA
The DNA here is from genome assembly GCF_040937935.1 of Hyperolius riggenbachi. Taxonomy (NCBI): domain Eukaryota; kingdom Metazoa; phylum Chordata; class Amphibia; order Anura; family Hyperoliidae; genus Hyperolius; species Hyperolius riggenbachi. The sequence goes on along the minus strand of NC_090656.1, from coordinate 18,305,604 downwards.
GGTTTCTATGCCACCAACGCTGTCATTCAGCTGCATTTAAAATGCACATGAATGCCACTTGTAGCCGGCGGCCTGACCTGCCCAACAAGCACACAGTTCAGCCACCCTCACTCCTACAGCAAGCTGGGCCCAGCAAGATGACTGACAAAGTCCCGCCCATTGCTTGTGCATAAATATGAATATAAATTAAATGGGCAGTGAACTGTGCAGATAAGGAAACAAAGGCGCAAAATATTAATCTCCGGTTTGTCACTGCCTTTTGCCACCACCTTCAGACCTGTTTTCTACTAGGTTGGGGAATGTACTGTAGCCTCTACTGCTCATCCTACTTTTGACATCTACAAGGCCACTTCTGATTTGGTTGGTGGGGGGGATCAGTCAGAAGGCAGGGAGAAAACTATACTAGTTTCTAGCACATTCAACCCATAAAAAGCTGGTTTTATTTATCACCTTGCTTTTACACAGGTTTAAATTCACATGATTTATCTTCAACACCAGATTTCAACAAAGAGTGGTGCGGCTATCGAAATCTGCAGTCCATTATGCCATTTCAGGCAGACCGAGATCTCCCAAGTGAAATGGAAACCCATAATGCATAGGGATGGTCAGTTAGAAAGTAATTATTCTGAGCCAATTTCTGCTGTTCAGTTAGACCAATCAAATGCAGCTACAGCTGCTGGAATTGACTGGTCCATCTCTAAGCTGCATAAATTAAAGCGGTATTAAACCAGGGCTGTGGAGTCAGTCCAAAAATCCACCGACTCCAACTCAGTTTAGGTTTCCACCGACTCAGACTCCTCGACTCCGACTCCTCTAATTTGCATATTACAATTTTGTTGATTAAACAGTATGTAACATGAAATTCGTCTCTTAACTGCCAACACTTAGGAATTTTACAAGACAACTGAAGTGAGAAGGATATGTAGACTACTATATTTATTCCCTTTAGACTAAAACTAGTCCTTGGTAAGAGTACTTGTAAAAGGTACAAACCGGAACAAAGAACATCTATCAGGCCCTAGGCAATGTAAGTGTGGGTACATGTAAGAATGATGTGCAGGTACTCTGCACGGGAATGAGGAGATTCTTCCTCTATTACACATTCTTCATGCACAATCTGAACAAGGTTTATGGGTGACAGACAAAACCTCTGTGTTCAATGTGCACAGCATTCTCAGTGAATTCCCTGCAGCTCTGTGGAGAGTGCATATGTAGAGTATAGTATTACTGTGTAACAAAGTAAACCTGAGACAGATGAAATTAAAGTTTTATACATATCTGGGGCTTCCTCCAGCCGCCTTCAGGATAATCAGTCCCTTGTTGTCCTCCTCCACCACCTGGATCTTCTGCTATGAGTCCAGGTACTTGAGCCAGTCAGGCGTAGTGCGCATGCACACACTCCGCCGGCAGGAGCATACTACACCTGTGCAGCACTATTGCGCAGGTGCAGAATGTTCCTGGCTGTGGGAGCGGCATGCGGCCGAATTACCAGGACTCATAGCAGAAGATCCGGGTGGTGGAGGACAGCGAGGGACTGATTAGCCTGAAGGGGGCTGGAGGAAGCCCCAGGTATGTATAAAACTTTACTTTTCATCCGTCTCAGGTACCCTTTAATTTGTAGTCACCAAACCAAATTTTAACAACATATCAAATTATTTGATTTCATCAGCAAAGGGAGTGCATACATTTGCATAAATCAGCATCAGTGCAGAATTTTCCATCTCGTTGACCATCTCTATTAGTGACACAGCTACACATCAGGCTTTATTCTTACAGCATAAATGTTATTTAGTATATATAAGAGACTCCTGTGTACACATCATACTGTATATACAGTCACAGATATGTATATCTGACCTTAAAAATACAGGGACTGCTTTATTGAAGCAGCACAAGTAACTAATTTTGATTGGTTTATTTCATTTTTGTGGACTAAGCACAGCTATTACTGTATATATACTGTATATATACATTATTTTTAACAACTATTATCTGAGAAATAGAACATTTTATCATATTTTCTATTTTAATTACAGTAACAAATTCATTAGGAGTCGGAGCCGGTGCATTTTTTCCCGACTCCGACTCCAGGCACCCAAAATTGCCCGACTCCACAGCCCTGTATTAAACTGACATAGTCAACAAAAATGGGTTTTCCTACCTTCTTTAACCCATACAGTTATCATATTTGCTTTTGTGCACAAGTATTATTTATTTAGAAATTACAAGTTCCCAAAGTAAAGTTAATTTGCTCTGAAAGCTGCCATTGCATTTTATTCACAGCTATAGTATTTATATATTGTAATGTACCCAGTGAATTTTTCTGAGCTGTATTTGATCTAGGAGGAGTTTCTCCACTGCCAGATAATGTTTACATTCCTCTCTTGCTACAATTACACACAAGATAATGTTATCACCTATTCGGATCTCACTGCAGGAAGTCCTGTGTTTAACTGTTTGAATGCTGTCCTGCTTAAAAAAAATATGGTAGTATATCATATGCTGTAAATCTTTTAGCGCAAAGAAGAAATGCTGGATTTCATACCGCTTTAAAACAGACCCAAACTAAACATTTTAATTCAAAATATTTAGTTGTACCACTCTGATAAGTACAAAGAAACACTCCTTCAAGCCTATGAGCATTTCAGTGCATGCTTTTCACCCTTCTCTTTTCATAACTAGGGTTATACAGGTGGCAGCCATTACTTCCGAGCTTAGGAGGTTTTAGATCATGGGTGTGTTTGTCATCAGCTATCCTCCCTCCCAGGGGCGTCGTCTATGTGAAGTCTCACATAAGCTGAGATCACCTCCCCTGTGACATCATCAGTAGCAGCCTGTGTTTTGTTTTTTATCTCCTCCAGTCTGTCAGATTCTGTCCCGGCAATATGAAAGGAAGGGAGGGGTTCTTCCAATAAATGTAAACTATAATAGCAGCCTTTTATTCAGCTGCATGAGGACAAATATAAAATAATTTAGAAAATAGATTTTATTTCTGAAATCTTGTATTTTTAATTTGGGTCCACTTTAACATAAAATTAACTTCTCAATGACCATGACTACTGAAGAGCCAAATAACTGGAGGGCTTCTAGTGATTCTCAGTCTCCACAAAGAGCAGAATTTCTCTCTTATTCATGGTTTAAAAGCAAACCTGAAACAAAAATTAACTTATGAGATAATAAATTCCATGTGTGGTACAGCTAAGGAATACAACATTAGTAGCAAAGAAAAAAATTCTCATATTGGTTTCTAGTACAGGAATAGCTAAATATCTTCAGTTATCTATGCAAAAGAGCTTCTCTGAGTTGGATGGAATACAGTCCTGTTTTCTGAAGCATGTAAATAGCCAAGAAACAGCTTGAGATAAGGTTTAACTGTAGCAGAGTTCAAAGTTTTTTTTTTTTTGCTGTATGTACCCTGTATGTATTTAGAGAGCTTAGCCTGTTTAATTCCCTCATTTCTGTCTAATCACAAATTATAATCGGATCTCTCCCGTGTCACATGACTGCCTATGGCAGATAAGCTCATTTGACAGCACATGATGTTCACTTCCTGCTTTCATGGAAGCAGACACCTTGTTAACACACTGCATATTTATATCAGCTGTAACAAAGAAATGTCTTTGTTTAAAGGTTATTATGCGGTTATGCATCTTTTAAAGCAGAGAGGATGTTCTGAGTTCAGGTCAGCTTATAAAGACAAGAGTGTGTTTTTAAAATTGAAAAGGTGACAGAATTTAACAACAAAAAAAAAAAACAAAAAAAAATTGATGATACTAACCTATAGAAATGGAAGTCTCTGGGTCTTGAGCCTTTTTGTTCTCCAGCGCTGGATCCCCGGTTCATATCCTGCCGGGGCAAGCCTCTGAAGTCTTCGGGAGTCCAAGTGCTCCCGAAGATTGGCAGCTCCGTACTGCACATGCGCAAGCACACAAGACAGCATGCTCGCACATGCACAGTGCGGAGGGCCTGGCTTCAGGAGAACTTGGACTTCCAAAGCCTCAGGCCGCAGCGGAGGTCAGTCTTTGACTGATCGGTCGGAGGCTACCAACGCGGGACCCAACGCTGGAATGCAGGGACCGTGAGGAGAATGGGAAGGCTCATTCGGACCCACAGCCCTCCCTTAGGCAAGTATCTGTTTTTTGTTTTCAATTTTGCTTCACACTCCCCTTAAACCCCCCAAAAAATTTACACCGACCCTCTTTCCAGAGAACAAGAAGGGTTGGGAGAGCAAACTAGTTAGCAGAATATAAATATAAATAAACCAAGAAAATCTGCAGAGCAAACATAGGTTATATATATCTATATACTTACAGAAAAAGGAAGTCAAATTTATTGAATGAAAAACTAGAAGTTAATAAAAATTAGCATTACACAGAAAAATGTACACAATCAGCAGCAATTCTATATATAGGTGACATACGAGTAAAGGGGACGCGGAACGCCGCGCACAATGGCTTCTCCGTCAAAAAGGGAAGGGGGGAAAAGTAACACAGACCGGATCTCACTGTACAAACTACAAACACAAAAATTAATTCAGGGGTATTTTACATGTTTTCCTTTTTTTTTCTTTTTAAATACAAAAAAAAAAAAAAAAAAAAAAAAAGATGCCCGGGTGTGTGTTTTTCAGTGGTTGAATTTTAAATATTAGTGTTTGCTTTCATTTTTTTTTTTTCCAATTTTTTTAGAATTTTTTTTTACATGCATTCACTTCCTGTAGGTGTAGGTTATGTCCTCCACATGACCCCCCCTTTCCTTGACTGCCAATAAAAAGTCAACTTTTAGATGCAGTAAGTGAAATATAAAGCAGAGGTCTTTAAACACTGGCAAAAAAAAAAAAGAAGGAGATTTGATCGCCCTTTTCATTTAACACATGGAGATGGTCACATTTATTCCTAAATTGCCATTTTCCGCAAACAGCTGTGCAATGCTCGTGTCAAACACCAAGCAGTCGCTGTTCATGATGGCGGTGGCGATGCCCTCGTGAATGGAGCGCGGTGTAGCTTCCCACGTTAGCCGTCGCCGGTGGCCGTTAAGCTCCAGGCGGTAAGCAAAGTTCTCGGCTTGCTTGCGCGTTCCTATTAGCTGCACAATGGCGAAAAACTGTTGGTGGCCGTCGTACTTCTCTTGCTTTTCCAAGACCAGCATGAAATGAAAACCAAAACAGGACTGCATCATAACCCAGTCCACAGCCCCCGGAAGGTTGATGTCCGTGGCGAGGAACACGATGTCCTCTCCTTGTAACGTTGTGATGGATTTATGCTGGTGCATGAGGTGGGGCATCACTGCATCCAGGGAGCCCTGCCACTTGCAGGAGGCCCCGGGACACGGGCACGAATACGGTCGGAACTCGCACAGCTCTTCATGGTCCGCTTTCTCCGTGTGCGGCAGCGTCACCTCGCAGCCCGACGAGGCGTATTTACAGGGGAAGAGGACAGAGTTTGCGACTTTCTCCATCGCCAGGTTGCGGATGGACCCCAGGGGACCCCGGCAGGTGGGGCAGCATGTGAGCTTGGGGCGACAGTTGCTACACACGAGATGTCCGCTTTGACACTGAAGGATGGGTGGCAAGACATAGTCAAAGCACACGGGGCATTCAAAGAGGCTCGCCAGGTCATTGTTGGAAGCCGTTGTTCCTGTCAGAGCTGGCACACGCTGGGAAGGTGGACACTTTGAGGTACCAGTTGGAATGGCTGCAGCAGTCTGACGGCTCATGTCTACAACACAAACAAAGACAAGGCAGTTAGCTTGCAGAAATGCACTATGATGGAATCACAAAAGTACCAATCTGCAGAAGAAACCTATCTCCATAAACATCACAATCTTGACTGCACATCCTTACCCAATTTAACTTATTCTACGACATAGAAAGGCAGACAGACAAGATACTTTATGTGTGTGTGAAGATTCCATTCAAACTGTGGGCAAGATTGTCCAATTAAAATTGTATTATATATATGGACACCTTCAGTAGGCAAATGATAGTGTGGAGAGCCATCTGCAGATTTGCCCATTGTATAGGATTGGAGCATCTCTGTTGGCTGTGTTTGCTCCGCCCACTTTTCCTAACCCCCATCTACACGATCAGATTCTTTGTGCGATTCGATTACGATTCTATTTACGCTCAGATTAAATCCGACATGTCCGTCCAGGATTCGATTCAATTCGATTTGCCATTGTTTTGAAAATCGAATTGAATCGAATCCCGATCAGACATGTCGGATTTAATTGGATCGTAAATAGAATCGTAATCGAATTGCACAAATAATTGTATCGTGTAGATTGGGCTTAACACAATTACTCATTGACCAAGTTTGTGAGCTTTGCGGTCTTTGGCATCAATAATTTGTAATGAAATGAAACAAATCTGATTGGCTGTTTGTGGCTCCGGCCCCTTTTCTGAATTTGAACCCCAGTCACCCAATGACCAACTGTACCAGGTTTGAGGCTTGCGCCATTAACAGTCCAAGAATGGCAGCAATGAAATATTCCGCTTGAAAATCAATAGGTGAATTTTGATTGGCCTTTGTAGACTCCTCCCACTTTTCTGAATATTAATCCCAGTCACCCAGTGACCAACTGTGCAAAGTTTGAGAACCCTGCCATTAACAGTGTAAGAATGGCTGCAGTTTACATTTTCCAGTGAAATTTGTATTTGTCTCCGCCCACTTTTTGGTTATGGGGATAAAACGTTTCCTATAGGTTATTCCAGGTATTGTACTATGTGTGTGCCAAATTTAATTCAAATACGATCAGCCGTTGCTGCATGATTGAGTAACATACATACACATCCTTGAGGACGGAGTTTGACCGATCATACTTTTGGCAGTATAACTAAGTATCAAGTCTACAGGTACCCAGCAAAGCCATCCATACACACTCCCCCCTCACCTTTTGGGGTTGACAAGGAGTTTGTACTTAGCACTGGTTTCTTTACTCTATTCACCACCTCCTTTTGGTAAGTTTATTTTCTTGTTCAAACTCCAACACCACTGGCATGCAGACTATACCCAGATCTACCAGTCTACTCTTGTCTCAACTGTCATTTCAAACTGCCTGTCAGATAAATCTCTTCATGGGTGTCAAGGTGGCCACTAATGATACAATTTGCTGAATGATCAATTACGAACGATTCTTCGTATGAACGACCGTAAATGATAAATGTTAAGCAGTCACCTCTCCCCCCACCCCCCCCCACCCCCCACCCCCCCTCCCCACCCCATTACGGTTTCCCTCTCCAATATCTTTAAGAAGGCCCTCAAAACACACCTGTTCACTCTGGCCTATCCCCCCCTCCCCCACTAGTGCTCTAAAACTGCAGCTGAACTCTGGTCCCCTACCTTTTGTGTCCCCACCTCTCCCTCTAGATTGCAAGCCTTTGGACAGGGCCCTCCTTGTGTCTCCTACCTGATCACGCACCTCCCATTACCGTGCACACATCCTATGGATCTGCGTGAACTCGATTTGCCTAATCTCCATGCTCCCATACAGTGACTAAGCATTACCTTGTACTCATACTGTGCTGTGTGATCTGGTTTTTCTTGTATTCCTGTATTGTCTTATTGCTGTATGTCACCCCTAAATATTGTCTGTAACCTTAACTAATGCCCAGTGCTGCATAATATGTTGGCGCTTTATAAATACAATAAATAATAAATAAAACAAATAAAATTCAGCGCAGATCAAAGAGGCATTCCTATGATCTTCACTGACTTAATACCAATTTTGTGGACTTTGTTCATTCTCAGCAGCGATCATATATTCTATTTCCTTGGCGCTGATAAACTGTTTGGTTGTATTATTTGACCGTAGATGATCGTTTGGGACCACTAATGGACAAAAATCTCCTAACCAATCCGATCAGATTGACGGGAGCGATCCGAAATTAAGATCATTTCATTTATTTGATCAGATTGGTTAGGAGATTTTTTTTCTATTAGTGGTCCCAAACGATCACTTACAATCATTCATACAAGGTATTGTTTGTAAACTATCGCTCAGCGAATTGTATCGTTAGTGGCAAAAACTTTGGCTGTGTTCACTCATCAGAGGTGTACATTTCCAGTCAGGTAAAACTGATAGGAAACTGATGCAAAACTGGCAGGACGAGAACCGTGCAGATTTGTGTGTGAACCAAGCTTTAAAAAGGGAACCTGAGATTAGAGCGGAGGCTGCCATATTGATTTCCCTAGGATCCTGTGACTAATACTTTTTAAGATAGACCCTCAACAAGCATGCAGATCAGGTGCTCCAACTGAAGCATGACTGGATTATTCAAATCCAGACTGAAAAGCCACCTGTTTAGCCTGGCATTTCCGGACTTATAAAATTCTTCCTCTGTACCACGATGATCTGAGCCATGCTTATGCGCTTTGAGTCCTATGAGAGAAAAGCGCTCTACAAATGTTATTTGTTGTTGTTGGATTAGCTGCATGCTTGTTTCAGGGTTTTCTGTTTCAAAGTTTTTATTGAAGTTTTTTACATTTTTGTACATAGAGAGAAATACAATGGCACATCACATAAAACTGCATTAGGCAAAAGATAGTGACATAACATCATTGTAAACAACACAAAGCAAGCCAGTAAAACAGGGATTGCTTAGGGTAATATAAAGTGTACCTGATAGATCAACGCCCAGCTATCTGGGGTATGTCGTACATCATAAGGGTAAAAGGACCTGGTATAAAGCCAGGACACACTGAGACCCCTGGGGATCATCTATCAACGAGCCACCAAAGAGGAAGAGGTCCCAAATGCTAGCACTGCAGGTAAGTTGTGAAGAAGAGCAAAATGGAAAGAGGAAGAAGCAAGAGAAGGAGAGAAGAAGAGGAAGAAGCAAGAGAAGGAGAGAAGAAGAGGAAGAAGCAAGAGAAGGAGAGAAGAAGAGGAAGAAGCAAGAGAAGGAGAGAAGAAGAGGAAGAAGCAAGAGAAGGAGAGGAGAGGAAGAAGCAAGAGAAGGAGAGGAGAGGAAGAAGCAAGAGAAGGAGAGGAGAGGAAGAAGCAAGAGAAGGAGAGGAGAGGAAGAAGCAAGAGAAGGAGAGGAGAGGAAGAAGCAAGAGAAGGAGAGGAGAGGAAGAAGCAAGAGAAGGAGAGGAGAGGAAGAAGCAAGAGAAGGAGAGGAGAGGAAGAAGCAAGAGAAGGAGAGGAGAGGAAGAAGCAAGAGAAGGCGAGAAGAGGAAGAAGCAAGAGAAGGCGAGAAGAGGAAGAAGCAAGAGAAGAGAAGAGGAAGAAAGGAGAAGGGAGAGAAAGAGGGTAATCTCGCCTTATAGCCTCGTTATTAGAGCACCTTCCATTGATGGGTGTTCAAATTGAATCCAGGGATCCCGTACTCGCTCACATTTTTTAAGGGAGTCCTTTACAACGCTACTTAATTTATCATTAATCATGAAGAAATGGAGTCTAGATTTTACTTCACTAATCTTAACTGAGGGCTTCTTCCAATTGGCAGCAATGGACATAGTGGCTGCTAGGAAAACAAAGGAGGCTAATTTGTTTTGGGACGAGGTCAATGACCGCACTTTTTCATGTAGAAGAGCTTGCCAAGGGTCTTTAGAGATAGATTTGTGAAACAGACAAAAGTAGCCAGTGGACTTGGCACCAAAATCTAGTAAGTCGCAGGCAAGTCCACCATGTGTCTAACATGTCACCAGCAGTCCTGCAACCGCGGAAGCAAAAGGGGTTATCAGCTTGTTTCAGGGTTTTGATTCAGACACTACTGCAGCCATAAGATCAACAGAGCAGCCAGGCAACTGGCGACTTTGCAGGGATGACCATGTCCAGACGCATGTGCCCAAAAGAATTGGGTGCCATATCATCTTGGGAAACGCATTGTTCTCCACCAGGCACTAAACTGTTATCCCTCCTCCACAGCAACAGAATTCACATCTGTACAGCACTCGGTCTGCTACTGTCAACCAAGAGACAGAGTGCCAATCCTCACGGGAAAGTGTCATAATACAGAAGTATGCTCCTTAAAGTGGATCAGATATAAACGTTTACACATTTCATAATTGTGCCCCTTATATATATTTTATAGGGCATTCTTCAAGTCAAATACTATTTTTTGTTTTTGTTTTAATGACCCAATTCCCTATAAGCTAAACAAGCCACACCCACAGCTCCTCCAGCGCCTAAGCATTCTGAGTCCCATGTAGCAAGTGCTCATGGGAGCTCAATCTGGGGAGGAGGCTTCTCCCTAAAGAGGAGTTATCAGCTGGGAGCTGCTGAGATTTCAGAGGCAACGGGGCAGAGAGGGGAGTGGAGTTTTGAGGCTGAGGGGTGGAGATACAGAGCAGCTTGCCTGTGTAATGAAGACAAGCAGAATATGGCTGCTCTCGTATCACAAGAAGAAATAATCATATACTGTTGAAGCTGTTTGCAGCTAGATTTACTGTATAAACCATCTAAACTTTAGATAAGATATATAGACTAGTTACTTGCTGTAGTTATTCATCTCAGATCTGCTTTACTGTGTACCAGAGACTTTAACTTCTTAAAATTTGATACTTACCCGGGGCTTCCTCCAGCCCCATAAGCCCATCTGAGTCCAACGCCATCCTCCCGCGGTCTGCCGATCAGCCCAGGTAACAGACTCAGTCGGGTCCAATCTGGGTCTTAGGAGCATATACCGATCTCTGCGCATGCGCAGTAGACCCGGACAGAGGCGACTGAGCCTGTTACCGGTGCTGATCACAGCTGAACGGCAGACTGCTGGAGGACGTGTGGGACTCAGACAAACTTATGGGGCTGAAGGAAACAGCCTGTCACGTGGATCGGGGTGTTGGCCCTAGAGCTGCGCAGCCGCACTCACCGCTATGCGGACTGCGCAGCCGCGGCCAGCTCCGGTGGCCATCTTTCTGCAGGCTGGAGAGCCCGACCCGGGCAGTGGGGGTCGGGGGGCTACTGAGCGGCTGGGAGCTGGCGAAACGGCACGGAGGGCGCGGACGGCATCCTCCGTGCCTTACAAAAAGGATGCAGGTATCTAACTTTTTTTTTTTAAACTGGCCTCATAAGTCCTTTAAAGTGAAGGTTTACCATATTAAAAAATAAAAAAGTCAGATACTCACCTAAGGAGAGGGAAGGCTCGGTCCTAATGAGCCTTCCCCCTCCTCCCCCGGTGCCCGGTCCCGCGCAGGATACCCCGTGGCAGTATTCTACCAGTTCGGTCAAATACTGCCACTTCCACATGCCTTCGGGAGCTTTCGGAAGCCTTCGGGAGCACTCGGGCTCCCGATGACGCGGCCGCTTCATACTACGCATGCGCGAGCGCCCTCTGACGCACTCGCGCATACGTAGTATGGAGCGGCCCGTCTTCGGAAGCCCGAGTGCTCCCGAAGACCTCCGAAGTCCCTGCAGCGGCGGACGCTAACGGGGGAGCCAGCGCAGCACCGAGGGCACCGGGAGAGAAGAGGGAAGGCTCATTAGGACCGAGCCTTTCCTCTCCTTAGGTGAGTATCTGACTTTTTTATTGTTAAAGTGGTACCCATTGGCTTTAAGATGCTTTGTCTTTAAATCACATGACTACATGCCCCATATCTACACACTCATTCAGGCAGCACACCCTGCACTCCAGTGACCTAATAATCTCCGCTTGTCTAAACTGGCATCAACGAGATACAAATTTCTCCTTGCATCCAAATTTTATGTAGAAGGTTATGCAGCTTGAACTTGGACCAATACAAATTGACAGGAAGTTAATCTGATTGGTCCAATTTCAAGGTGCAGATAAATTGCATGAAACGTCCATGCAAGGAGAAATTTGCAGCTCACTGATCATCTCTACTAGCAACCTCCCCCCACACAAGGCAGCAAGATTTGACAGTCACATTCCCATTCATATTCTCTAGCTCAGACTTTTACCACCTTCACCAAATTTCAACTGTTCCTCAAATCCTATCCCTGTAAAACGATTGTCCCATCCTGTAGCTGTAGGACCAGCCAGCAGGTAGGGAGGGAGCACACCGGAAATGAGACATGACCTTGGTGAAAGTGAATAGCTTTCTCAACAATTCGTTCTTTGTAAACTCAACACACAGTGTGATCTGAATCCATCCCATCCTCTGAACAAGCAGAGATCCACTCCTGAAAACGGACCATGCTAAAAAGATCTAAACACAACCCTCTCACTGCACACCTACGAAAAACAAATAGATCAGCTGCCGAGCGGATCGCTGGTAACCAGTCTTATCACCCGAACGATAGTCTGTACACACGTCGGATTTGATGCGAAAACGTCCGAACGACGGAACGTTCAAACGACGGGTCGTTCGCTAAAATCCGACGTGTGTATGGGCCTTAAATCTGACTAGGAAAGGGCAAGCTTTGGTGCTGTCATCCTGATCACTGCTTCTAACTAGCAGGTCAGCCCTGCAACATGTGGTCAATAAACAAGCTAGACGACATTGAAGAACACCGAAGATAAGCTAGGGTGTAAGTTTTCACCCAAAGTAACATAAAAGTCTAAAGGGGCCCATACACTGAGCCGATTAGCGGCCGATCGATCAAAAGCAATCGCAAAACGATTGGCGGCCAATTTCGTCCATTTGTATTGCCTATGCAGGAAATGCATGCGAATTTGCGATAGTGGAAACGGGCCCTAACTGAAAGTGCTACAAAGAGACAAGACAAATAACATTTATATTGCGCTTTTCTCCTTGCGGACTCAAAGCGCCAGAGCAGAGCAGCAGCCACTAGGGCGCGCTCTATTGGCAGTAGCAGTGTAAGGGAGACTTGCCAAAGGTCTCCTACTGAATTAGTGCTGGCTTACTGAACAGGCAGAGCAGAGATTCGAACCCTGGTCTCCTGTGTCAGAGGCAGAGCCCTTAACAGTTACACCATCAGCCAACTGCAAAGAGGGACACTGAATAAACACATTAGCAACTCACAGCACTGTATTGCTATAAGAGACAATACCCACAGAACAATGCCTCATTTTAAACAACTTTTACAACTCAAACAAAATAGCTGATCGAGCAAAAACTGAGTTATTTTGATATGGTGCAATTTAAGCACATGTAAAACAAGAACTCCCAGTTCAAAGGGATTTTGACAGGTCAATGTACTGTGTAGAATGTTGGCGTTCTATAAATACAAGATATAATCATAGATCATCCCTCGAGAACAGGGAGTTATTTCACACTTGAGCATAGGAAAACTTTAAGTAACGCACAACCACAGCAACTGACTCCAGTTCTTCTTCAGCCTCATACATTGCAGAACGAGAACCAAAACTGGACTGGCTGCTTCGAACACAGGTGCCAATGTGGTAGGTAAAATAAATAGTTATGGGAATGCAGAAACTTGACACACAACTTGAATAGTTATGGGAATGCAGAAACTGTTGACACAACTTGCAGCGTCATTTGTAAAGTTAATTCTGTACAGGCGTAAGCTAGTGCACCTGCCCCTCCCGTCAGCACCACATGTTCAGCAATTACAGTCATTGTATTTAACCCACAATCCAGTCACCAGACCAGGCCCTGCAGGGTCGAAGAGCAACCTTCAATGCATGGAGCAATGCTAAATGGATACTACCAGCCATGGGGCAGAAGGAGGGGGGGGGGGGGGGGGTGCACGACCAATGAGAGAGGATTAAGGTGCCCATACACTCGTCAGATTGGCAGCAGATAGATAAGAAATGCATCTGATGATCTATCTGATGCGTTTTTAGAACATTTTTTACCAGGATAGAATTCAAATAGTTTTCAGTTTGAAATCATTGAAATTCGATCTGATGGCATTTTTTTGCCATCAGATTTCCATTAAGGCCAATGCAAACTGATAAGCAATCTCATCAGATCGACCTAAATTTTCCACCCTGCAAGTTCGATGGAAATCCATCGAAATCGATTGAAATCGGCCGTCGATCGGTCGATTGGCCAACCGATTTGCAATCGATCGGGATCGATCGGTCGGCCAGAAAATCGGCTGAGTGTATGGGCTGCTTAAGAGAATGACTATCTGGGCAATCCATTTCCCCACAAGGCTAAAGTCACTGAATCCTGCAGAGACCAGCGGCAATCACATGACTACACAGCAGAGCTCCGAACCTACATTCTTCATGGTTTGAACTGAAAAAAATCATTTCATGTAATGGCTTCAGCTTTGAACCACCCAGTAATTAAAACTGCCAGAGTGTATAACCCAGTCATAAGACAAGCACTGATGATTATCAAGAGCAGACATGCGAAATAGCCGCCACACACAGTATGGATGTATCCAGTTACTAACATTCACAACCAGCAACGCAAATGTACTCAATCTGTCATTTTACAAGAGCTTCCATAAGTATCTGCACAGGAAGCGGTGCCCCCTCCAAACACACGCTCTTTTCTGCAGTTTCTGCAAAACTCTGGAAACTATGCACATGAAGAATGCCATTTTCAAGTTCATTTAAGTTTTCTCTGAACTTCTGGGACCCCCGAGACTTCAGCTGTGACTCACACACACTGAGAACGTCTAGGAACTCCCACTGCCCAGAGCATATTCTGCAAGTAGATCTCTAATGTTGCATGGTAATTAGGGCATATTTAAGTCAATGCTTTAAAGCAAGTTAACCCAATCATGCAGGCAGTAGTAATGACAAGACTATATATACACACTAAATTACAGCAGACAAGCAGGTTTATTATTCTATTTGCAGTTTTCTACATAGCTACACAACAAAATGATAAAACTTCACACTTAAGTGACTTGTCTATGTTGCACGCTGTACAGCAGGGAAGATAATGACCCTATATATACAATTAACTCAAAGCCATAGGTCCATACCATATGTGACTATGACTAGAGGAGGATCCACAAGTTTTTACTTTATATATTTTTTAAAAATGTAACAGGCACTGCAGAATCATCACTTTTTTACATCTGATACACTATAGTTACATTAGTGAAACACCACATTTCTGTTTGTTTTGGCTGCACACCACATTCCAAAGTAATGTTACTGCTGAGATAGGAAGACCTAGTTAAAACTAAGACAACATCGAAAATAAACTCCACAACCTGAATAGAAGCTCAAAATAACAAAATTGCTTGGGGTCAAAAGTTCTGCATACTTGTACTGCAGATTTTAGCTAGCTTTTAAAATACAAGCATGCTGCAGCTATTGTTTACATCACACAAATGACTCATCACTAGTTTGTAGTCTACAATTGCTGGTAACATTTACAACCAGAATGGGGAAGGGAGGTACTTACAAACCAGTAAGAAGAGCATGGCATCAGCACAGACTGCAGCTAGTCTACTACCAGTATAGGCAGACTGCACAAACTGCTTATACTGTACATACTGGGGGTAGCACAGATCTGAACACACTGAAGGCAGTCCACCATCAACATTGGCACAGAGTAACAGCATCATTTCTGGACATCGCAAAGATCACTGATACCAACAAAATATCGATACTGTTGCAGTAACTGCTTACACTGTGCATTGCTGCTAGTTTACTATCAGTATAGGCACAGAGTAAAAACGTATAACTTACACACTGAAGGTACCACAACACACTGCAGCTGGTTCACAATCATACATCCACACTGTGCATACTAGGAGAAGCAAAGATCACCACACACTGCAGCCAGAGTAACTACTTTTACTGGTCATACTGAATGTAGCAATGATCAACACACACTGCAACTAGTTTACTATAAGAATAAGCAATGTACAGGGAAGAAAAAAAATTACAAGCAATCATTGCACTAATCTGACTTCAATGTAATTAAGGGTCACTCTATCCAAAGTTAATTTTAGATGCAGACTAGAGAAACTTCGCACAGAGCAACAATAAAAAAAAATCCAACAGGTTACACTTGCTCATAACAACTTGGAAGCAAGATGCGCTGAGATAATGAAAGGCTGTGGTTCCTCCACATAACATTAGCAAGTGAAGTAAGAAACAAGCAGCAACCATAGAGAACAATACAGCTTACTCTGCAGCAGGGACACACCATGATGATGATTACACACACAGATGACAGCTCCCTTCCCAGGAGAATGTGCAAGTCACACCATTATTACAGAGGACAGGTTGTGGGACAGCAATAGCCAGGCCTGAATGGATCTCAGCTCTGCTCTCCCCCTGCCTCTCTTCCTCTATTCCTCTGCCTCTCTCACCCAGTCACTCTCCCCACCAGTCTCTCTGCCTCTATCCTCCTGCTCTCACCCCGCCTGTCTCTCTGCCTCTATCCTCCTGCTCTCACCCTGCGCGTCTCTCTGGTTCTATCCCCGTTCTCACCCTGCCAGTCTCTCTGCCTCTATCCCCCTGTTCTCACACTGCCAGTCTCTCTGCCTCTATCCCCCTGTTCTCACCCTGCCAGTCTCTCTGCCTCTATCCTCCTGCTCTTACCCGGTCTTTCTGCCTCTATCCCCCTGCTCTCTCTTCCTGTCTCTCTGCCTCTATCGCCCCTGCTTGTCTCTGCCTGTCCCCCTTCTCTCACCCTGCCGTCATGCTGTCTGTCTCTCTGCATCTAGCTCCTGCTCTCACCCTGCCTGTGTCTCCCTCTGTGCCCTCTTCAGCAGTCACCCTGCCTGTCTCTCTGCCTCTATCCCCCTGCTCTCACCATGCCTGTCTCTCTGCCTCCACCTCCCTGCTCTCACCCTGACCATTGCTCTGCCTCTACCTCCCTGCTCTCACCCTGCCTCTATCCTCCTGCTCTCACCCTGCCAGTCTCTCTGCCTCTATCCCCCTGCTAGTCTCTCCCTCTGTGCCCTCTTCCTGCCTCTAACCTCCCTGCTCTCACCCTGCCAGTCTCTCTGCCTCTACCCCCTGCTGTCACACTGCCTGTCTCTGCCTCTATCTCCTGCTCTCACACCCTGCCTGTGTCTCCCTCTGTGCCCTCACCCTGCCTGTCTCTGCCTCTATTCCCCTGCTCCCTGCTCTCACCCTGCCTGTCTCTGCCTCCACCTCCCTGCTCACACCCTGACCATCTCTCTGCCTCTACCTCCCTGCTCTCACCCTGACCATCTCTCTGCCTCTACCTCCCTGCTCTCACCCTGCCTCTATCCTCCTGCTCTCACCCTGCCAGTCTCTCTGCCTCTATCCCCCTACTAGTCTCTCCCTCTGTGCCCTCTTCCTGCCTCTAACCTCCCTGCCAGTCTCTCTGCCTCTATCCCCCTGCTCTCACCCTGCCTGTCTCTCTCCCTGCCCCTCTCACTCTTTGGGAAGGTGTGCAGGCAGCACGATGTCAGCTATGCCACCTGTGAGCGCTGATTACCTTTCCTTTTCTTGGGGTCACTCCCTGACAGGCATGTGAAGAGCACCCCTTTCCACGAGTAGAGCACGCTGTGGGTGGCTTTGCCAGTCATGAGTTGGGCAGTTCATAGCGGAGTCCCGGGTAAAGCCTCAGCTGTTGTCGCGGGGGAGGCTGGGTGGGGGTGAGTGAAGGACGCGGCTCTCCAGACTCGGTACACGCAGCGATCACCTCCCAGCAGCGGCAGCAGCAGCTCGGGTGTCCGGGCTCTCCCCATACACTGCAGCGGCCGAACTCCTCCACGCTCACCGACTCACAGGCGGCAGAGGAGGAGGCGGGTAGCCGGGGGATCCTCCCAGCTGGCCTCCCCGGGACTCACTGCAGCTCTCATCAAGCGACCACACCCGCAGGAGACGGACGGCGCATGCGCGACAACCCCTCCCCGCCCCCTGCAATTATCTCACTGGCCAGAGGCGGGCGGGTTACCCAACAGCGCAGATCATCATCATGTGCTGCTCTCCCGTCCATAGGATGGATCTGTCCTCTGCTGGCCATCAGTACGGATCCATTCCCAGCCATAGAGCCTGCTGTGCTTTACCCACCATTTACCCACCATAGGATCTGCCTGTCTACTCTTCCTATAGAGATCCCCTCCATCCACAGATCATCCTGTGCTCTCCCTCCATACGATCTGCCCCCTGCCTGCTGTCTACTCTTCCCATAAAGATCCCCTCCATCCACAGATCATCCTGTGCTCTTCCTCCATAGGATTAGGATAGAGCGGTCCTCTGCTGGCCATCAATACGGATCCCAGCTATAAAGATCCTGCTGTGCTTTCCCTCCATAGGATCTGCCCCCTGCCTGCAGTCTACTCTTCCCATAGAGATCCCCTCCATCCACAGATCATCCTGTGCTCTCCCTCCATACGATCTGCCCCCTGCCTGCTGTCTACTCTTCCCATAGAGATCCCGCTAGCTGCATGCTACTCTCCCCATAGAGATCCGCTCCATCCACAGATCATCCTGTGCTCTCCCCCCATAGGATAGAGCTGTCCTCTGTAGGCCATCAATACGGATCCCAGATATATAGATCCTGCTGTGCTTTCCCTCCATAGGATTTGCCCCCTTGCCTGCAGTCTACTCTTCCCATACAGATCCCCTCCAGCCATAGATCATCCTGTACGCTCGCCTCCATATGAAAGCTCGATCTGTCCTCTGCTGGCTATCTACACTCCCCATCTATAGATCCTGATGTACTTCCCCTCCATAGGATCTGTCCCCTGCTAGCTGCCTGCTCTCAATCCATCTTTGGATCCTCGTGTGACCTCACTTCATATGGACATGCTCAGTAGCATGTGTATGCTATTCTGTCAAGTATGCTAAAATGTTGTAACACCGGTCCCCTGGCCGTCTGTCGTCTACTCTTCCCTTACAGACCCCATCCATCCATGCACTTCTTATACAGACAGACCCAATGCTACGGACATCTCAGACAAGAGTGGGCCCAGCCATTGCTCTTCATAACAGGTGCCTGGATCTGCTGCCCCTCTGCATGTAATGCAGACCTCTGTCATGTGTGTCCAAAATACAAGGAGTCAATGGGATGATGGGTTTTTTGTGCACTAACAGGCCCTGTCTGCCCATGATGCAAAGTGAGGAGACTTCCTCAGGCGGCAGAAGTCTGGGGACAGCACCAGGCAGAAACAGGAAGAGATTGCCTGGCCAACCTATACTGGGTGCAACTGTGGGCAACTGTACCTAGCTACCTATACTGGGGGCACCTATACTGAGCTATAACCTCTGGTGCAAGCTGTCGGGGCTGTTCGATCATTCCAATCCTGGGGGGGGGGCACATCCTCACAAGTTTGCCTCATGCAGTAAATAGTCTGGAACCGGCCCTGTGCACTATAGGTTCCTTCTAAAACTGTGCACAGATGTCTGTTCCCTGCTTTCTGTCTTCCTCCGTGTACCCGAGACAGACCATTCCCCTAAAACCTTGCCCCCTTTCCAACTGTCATTTGTACAATGCTGCTTTGCAAATTAAATTGGTTGCCAAGGACAACCAGCATACTTTCCACACAGGTAGTGTACAGCTTCACCCCACTCTCATACAACAGCTATGATAATTAAAATAAACCTGAGACAAGTCAACCACAAGGTATTATACTTACCTAGGGCTTCCTCAGGCCCCTGTAGTCCATGGCTTACCACGGAACCGGACACACACCGAGGAAGCCCATGGACTACTGGGTGCTGGAGGATGCCGCAGGTAAGTATAAATCCTTGCATTTGATAAATTTCCGGTACACTTTAAAGAGGATCTGTAACGTCAAAACGTCCCCTGGGGGGTACTCACCTCGGGTGGGGGAAGCCTCTGGATCCTAATGAGGCTTCCCACGCCGTCCTCCATCCGTCAGGGGTCTCGCTGCAGCCCTCCGTACAGCGGCGATGTAAATATTTACCTTGCCGGCTCCTGCGCAGGCGCTCTGACGGCTGTCGGCTCCGAAGTAGGTGGAAATACCCGATCGCCGTGGGGTCTGCTCTACTGCGCAGGCGCAAGTTTCCGGCGCCTGCGCAGTAGAGCGGACCCGACTGAGATCGGGTATTTCCGTCTACTTCGGAGCCGAAAGCAGCCACAGCGCCCCCGCTGGAGCCTGCAAAGGTAAATATTGAATTTACAGTCGGGTCTGTCGCCGGCTGTTCAGAGGGCTGCAGCGAGACCCCTGAGGGACGGAGGACGGCGTGGGAAGCCTCCTTAGGATCCGGAGGCTTCCCCCACCCGAGGTGAGTACCCCCCAGGGGAGGTTTTTGATGTTATAGAGTCTCTTAAAGAAAATGTGACATACTTCAGAGGTTTTCCCCCCATCCTCCTCCACTCCAGCACTGGGACTCCTTATGCTCTCAGCAATGTTCCTGTACAAGGAACGAGCATGGCTGCACTGCACAGAATGGCTCGCATAAACGCAGTAGCATGGAGCAGCTGCTCATGCTTGGCAGAGAAATCAGAACACGTTCAGCTCCATGCTAGTGCACAGACGTGAGCCATCTACACCTGCAAAGTGTGGTCGGCCTCAGTCATTGAGCCCTTGGTGATGGGCTTGCGGTGGTCTCCGTGTTGGAAGAACGAGGAGGGCGACAGAGGAACCCTCCGGAGGATACAGGAGATTTCTTCTCTCAAGGCAAGCACCTAAATTCGGTATTTTTGCCTATTCAGGGCTTGTTCACACCTAGGGCGTTTTGCGTTTTTTTTTTTTAAGCACCAGCGATTTTCAAAAATCGCCCTAAAAGAACTTGTGCAAGGATTCCCTATGAGTGTTCACATCTGAGCGGTTCGATTCTGATCTGCTCAGCAAAGCGTTGCATGTACCATTTTTAGGGCTATTTTGCTACAATGAAAGGTATAGGAAAACCGCAAAACTCACAAAATAGTTTTGTGCGTTGATTGCGTTCACGCTTTGAAGAATAAATACACTGTATTTATTATTTTCCGGGTCAGAGTTCACTTCCTGACTTGCGTCAGGAAGTGAAAAGAAATCGCTCTGCAAAAGCGCTTTGAAAAATGCTTTAAACAAAATCGTAGCGCTCTACTTACCCAGGGCTTCCTCCAGCCCCTGTCATCCAATATGTCCCTCGCCACAGCTCCAGTGTCCTGGGATCGCCTCTGTTACAGATGCCAACCTCACCAGGTCCGCATCTACTGCGCGAGTGCTGCTTGCGATGGCACTTACGTGGTCTGGACTACTGCGCCTGTGCAGAATGTTTCAAACCACCGGAGCGCAATCATGAGTGGTAGATGCCGACCTGGCGAGGTCGGCATCTCCAACGTAGGGGATCCCGGGACACCAGAGCTGCGGTGAGGGACATATCGGCTGTCAGGGGTTGGAGAAGGCCCCGGGTAAGTAGAATTGTTTTATTTATTTTTTGTAAGCTCAGATGTATCCTGTAAACTAGTTACTGCACAGCGTGTAGTATATCTATGCCCTGCAGGGCTTCATCTGAAGTCCCAGGGACGTAAATATTCATATGCCGCTGTGCGCGTTCGTCGCCACTCATTAGCGTGGAGCTCAGTGAATGGAAACAGTTTCTGGTGCGATTTAGACACTACTGCAGTGAAAGATCAGCAGGGCTGCCAGGCAACTGGTATTGTTTAAAAGCAAATTAATATGACAGCCTTCATACCCCTCTCACTTTAGGTGTCCTTTAACTACCTAAAGACCACGTAACCCAATTGGCGTGAATGTGGTGGCAGCCCCAGGACCGACTAACTCCAATTGGCGTCAAGTCCTGGGGCGGGGTTTTACGGGAGATTGCGCACGCAGATGCATGCACATCTCAGCTTGGATGACGGAGCTCTGCCATTAGACTCCCAGCAGCGATTGCCGTCTATTTACTCTGTACAGCACTGCGATCTAGCTGATCGCTGTCATAGGCAGGGGGAGGGTTACAAACAAAAGTAAAAATTAAAACACACACACACACACACACGGAGATCACTGCTGAGTAGTACGCCCTGCAGCAAGGCCTTAAAGCTGCAGTGGCCTAATTACTGAAAAATATCCTGGTCACTAGGGAGGTGTGAGCCCAAAGTCCTGAAGTGGTTAAGCATGAGGGAACTGTTCTCCCCTTTTGTTGTTCCCGGGGGAGCAGCAGTTAATGCTGTACCAACTTGACTGATCAAGTCTGGAGGCTGCACATGGTCCACCTGAAGTTCAGATATTTGTTCATAAGCCAAGCACACAGAAGGGAAAGAGTCAAACTGTGCAAAAAGGAGGGAAGAGAACAAGTAGTAGTCCCAGCAGCAGCAGTAAACTGAGGCAGCAGGGGACCAATCCAAACCACCCAAGTGTCCAGTTTGTATTGCTTACAAGTGCCAATACAGTCTCTGAATAGGTCCATAATCAATAATGCAGCTACACTGCATTATTGATCAGGGCCTCATTATGTCAGATTACTTAGAATACAACTGTTAATTCCAGGTACACTTTAATACTTCCTGAACGACCGACCAAAAAGGCGTATGGGAGTAGGTTACCATGAGCAGTAGCTGCATGCTTGTTCCAGATGAGTGACTCACTAATGAAGCCAGACATCAGCATGACAGCCACACAAAAGTGGCAGCCTTCATATTCCTCTGGCTTCAGGTTTCCAGGGGAGAGGGAGAGGGAGAGAGAGGGATCTCATCTGGAGCACAGAGACCTTACTGCACAGCTGTCTGTCTCACTGCTCACCCAGAGAAGGATCAGAGCTAGATAAGACTATGGTGCAACTACTGCTGGAAAATGGCCTACTCTGCATGTCCTCACACTTGTGTGTTCAGGATCCCTGGCAGGCATCTGAAAAGGCAATACTGCTGCACAATGTAAGCAATTAGAAATCGCCAGTAGGAGGCTAATAATTCAGCTTACATGCAGATTTAACCTCTTGCCGATGGGCGTGGACGCGGCGGCAGCCCCAGGATTGCCTAACACCGATCGGCGTAAGGTCCTTGGGGCGGGGATTGCAGGAGATCGCGCGTACCTCTCCATATGAACGTAGCTGAGCTCCGCCATCAGTCTCCAAGAGGCTATCACCGCTGGGAGACTTAGACGGCAAAACCGCCATCTAATAGACCTGTACAGCGCTGCCTTAGATCGCATGTCTGTCCCCTCCATTGGCTCAAGGGTGATCCGCTGTCATAGGCTGAAGCCTATGACAGCCGATCACAGTTACAGTGGCAGAGGGAGGGGGCACTGCCAAAATAAATACAAAATATACAGTTTTATTTAAAAAGAAAACAAATATTTATAAAAAGAAACAAACATTGGCTGTGCGATCAGACCCCACCAAGAGAGAGCTCTCAGTGGGGAGAAAATTGGGGGGAGAGGGGACACTTGTGTGCTGTGCGGCCCTGCAGCGAGGCCTTAAAGCTGCAGTGGCCCTTTTTGTGAAAAATGGCCTGGTCTTTAGGGGGGGTTCACACTGCGGTCCTCAAGTGGTTAAAGGAAACCTAAAGTGAGAGGAATTCGGGGCAGCCATCTTTTCCTAAACTAGGTCAGTTGCGCTAGGACGTCTGCGCTGATTCTCTGCTTTTAATACTATTAGGCCTCGTTCACATCCGGGCTGTTTGTGTGCGCCTTTCACAGCGCATTGCCCTGTGCGTTCTGCAAGGTATTGATTTTCCCATGTAATGTGCCTGGTTCAGATCTATGCGCTGAGCTGCGTTTTACAAAAACCTAGTGTTGCATGCGTTTGTGCGTCAAGCTGTAAAGCACAAATCAATGCAAGTGAATGGTTGCCCCTTTTTTAGTGCATACAAGTGCATGCGTTTTTTTTTACCCTGAATTGAAAAAAAATAAATTTTGCTATGAAAACAAAGCTTTGTTGACAACTGCTACAATGAGCAAAACATGCTTAAAGAGGAACTGTAACGACAAAACGGCCCCTGGGGGGTACTCACCTCGGGTGGGGGAAGCCTCAGGATCCTAATGAGGCTTCCCACGCCGTCCTCCGTCCCTCAGAGGTCTCGCTGTAGCCCTCCGTACAGCCGTGACGCAATATTTACCTTCCTGGCTCCTGCGCAGGCGCTCTGATGGCTGTCGGCGCCGAAGTAGGCGGAAATACCCGATCGCCGTCGGGTCTGCTCTACTGCGCAGGCGCAAGTTTCCGGCGCCTGCGCAGTAGAGCGGACCCGACGGAGATCGGGTATTTCCGTCTATTTCCGTGCCGAAAGTCGCCACAGCGCCCCCGCTGGAGCCAGCAAAGGTAAATATTGCAGCTACAGTCGGCTCTGTCGCCGGCTGTTCGGAGGGCTGCAGCAAGACCCCCGTGGGACAGAGGACGGCGTGGGAAGCCTCATTAGGATCCGGAGGCTTCCCCCACCCGAGGTGAGTACCCCCCAGGGGAGGTTTTTGTTGTTACAGAGTCTCTTTAAAAAAAAAAAAAAAAAAAAAAAAAGACATGCGTTTCGGTGCACTTTTTTTTTAATCATGCGCTTTTACAGGTTTCTCAATGCACCCAATGTGAATGAGGCCTAAAGACCTTGTTTATACGGCAGTGTTCTCCGCAGGCTCTTTTAGCCGGGTGCTCCACCCCGCCAATTTAGGTGAGCATCCGGGCTGTCATCGGCTTGCCTCATCAACCTCCCCCTAAACTGTAAGTAGAGTTGTGCATTCCCCCCATTATGCCCCACCCGGCTACTTTTTCATGCCACCCGGCTGGGGAAAAAAAAAAAAAAATCTGGGGAGACCACTGCACTGGCACGGATAGAAAAAACAGCCTTAAAATATAAAAACGATCAGTGTAAAAAGTAATCCGTAGCACGGATCGGTTTTCCATCCGTGAACCTCCACTCCACTGGTCAGTTCAGTTTTCCGCCGGTTTGGAAGAGAAAAAAAAAAAAAAAAAAATCACAGCAGACCCAAACTTGTGGTCTGTTCTACGGGGAAGTTGCCAAACGAATCCTTTGGTTAACATTGGATCTATTCGCATCCATATCATTACGGTTCCCCAATTTTTGTTTTAGGCCAATGTGAACCAGGTCGCTGGCCCGAAATTAGCATACAAACCAGATTCTGTGATGACTAGCGGCATTGCTATGCACTTCAAATACACAGAAAAAAAGACCTCTATTGGAATGGGAAACTGACCTACTTGGAGGAGGCACCCTAATTGAGATAAAATGCTGATCAGTTTAACCACTTCCCAACCAGAACGATTTTTATATCGTGCTCCACCAGGTAATTTGCCAATAACTTTATCGTTACTTATCACATCGAAATGATCTATATCCATCTAAACTATTTCCATAACATTTGCAAGCAAGAATTATTTGCAACCCATTGACCATCTGTACTCTTAATAGGCTCAGCATGTGTTATTACTGTTTAACCTCCTTGGCGGTAACCCCGTGTGTGACACGGGGTAAGCCGCCGGAGGGTGCCGCTCAGGCCCTGCTGGGCCGATTTACATAATTTTTTTTTTTGCTGGACGCAGCTAGCACTTTGCTAGCTGCGCCAGCACCCCGATCGCCGCCGCCGCGCGCCCGATCGCCGCTATCCGGTGCGGCGCGCCCCCCCCCCCCCCCCAGACCCCGAGCGCTGCCTGGCCAATCAGTGCCAGGCAGCGCCGAGGGGTGGATCGGGTCTCCCAATGACGTCCCGACGTCGCTTTGAACGGGATTTCCTGATCGGTGATCGCCGAAGGCGATCGAAGCGGGCGGGGGGATGCCGCTGAGCAGCGGCTATCATGTAGCGAGCCCTCGGCTCGCTACATGATTAAAAAAAAATTTTTTTTTAAAAACTGCTGCGCTTCCCCCTGGCGGTATTTTTCATACCACCAAGGGGGTTAAAACCACTAGATGCATACATACCCTACTGGAGAAATCGTATCTGGCACCTTCTCCTACAGCAAAGCATCTTATCAGGCTACTGGGAAGTTTGGAGAAATCCCAAACACCTGGGTTATGATGTTGTACCCGATCCCATACAACATCATAACCCAGGTGTTTGGGATTTCTCCCCCCCCCCCGCCACCCTTTTTTTCCCCCATTACCACTTATAGGGTCTTTATGGAAATTGTGGATGGGATATGGTCATCAGGACCAGCATACATATCAAGACAACATCTGACAACTTAAGGTGGCCATACATAACTTGATGTGTGGCCAGATCAATAGTTAGATCCCACTCTGATCAAATCTGATCAGAGAGGGATTCATTTCCTCCCACTCACAGCTAGGGATGATGAAAGACATGCAAAGTCTTCCAAGGTAATGCAAAGTTATGCAGGATTAAATTGATTTGGTCCTTTTTCAAGCTGCATATATTTGCATACAAATTTGCATTATTTCAGAAGTATTCGCATCTCATTGATCAGCCCTGTACAAGTATCACCCTTGGAAGTGTTAGGGCCCGTTTCCACTAGCGCGAATCCGCATGCGGATTCACTTAAGCAATACAAGTGGATGGGACTGTTTCCACTTGTCAGTTTTCATTTGCGTTTTTCTGTGCAGGATTTTTCTGCATGGTAGACCCTGCAGAATTCGCCTGCGTGTGGAATGCAGGCGAATCGCAGGCAATTTATTTAATAGGGAAATCGCATGCGTTTTTTTCCCGCGATTTCGCATTGAAAGTAATGTAAATTGACACAGGCAGTGACATGGTTAAAAATCACATATACCCTGCCTATGCGAAATCGCGGCAAAAAACACATGCGGAATCGCATCCGCATACAATTTTGTCAGCCGTAAATGTGTGGCGATTCCGCACCGCAATAGTGGAAACGGGCCCTTAAAGGTTCTCCTGCTCCGTCAGCACAAATCCAGGCCTCGGGTGTCAATGGGACTTCACAATATGTGCCTGTACCACAGGCGCTCGCGGTGACACCAAACACCGGAGGAGGCCAAGACTCACACCAGCATGACAGGTGAGCTTTTCACGCTAATGTCAATTTCTGTGCTTTGATAAAGGGGACCCTCTGTGGCCCCAAAACAATTGTCAGCTGGCAGTATGGACTAACTGATTGGAATAAAGGCAATATTATTGCAAGATATCCTGGACTTCCTATACATGATATTTTGGTACCCACTATACTCTTGGTAACGGTGTGCTGCTTTGTACCTACTACTGGTTTAAACACTACAAAAAGGGGGAGGAGTCAGGATATCAGGCGCCATTACCAATGCACACCTGGCCAAGCCCTTGTGACCAAAATTTTCCAGCATTCTTGATCAATCCTCTCTACTTCAGATGGAAAAATATCAAAATATTGATCGTGTGGCCATGTTGCAGCACAGGATTTCTTCCGATTTAATACAAATTATCAAACCAGAAGGTTGATTGGCTGGTAATATAGAGTACTGTATGAGCACCCTTAGCCAATTTAATACAAATCCATATCAGCAAGTATAAAAATCTTCCAGGCCCAGCAAGATAGCATTTTACCTGCTCAGTTTCAAGGTGCCCATACTCTGGTCGATTTCAGCAATCGAAGGATCGATCCATTCTATCGAATCGATCAGAAATAGATTCTATTAAATTTATCGATTTGCGGACGATTTCGATCAATTTGATCTGACAGGAAGGAAAACCTAGGTCGGTCTGCTGCTGGCAGCAGATCGATGGCCCATACAGTTGCATTTGATATAATGGTCCAATAATGCATTTAGATAGATTTCCAATCTGTTCCTAGTGTGTGGCACACATCAGATAGATTCCTGCTGCAAATTCTATAAGTGTATGGCTACTTTTAGTCACATGCTGAAAAAAGAAAAACGAACAAAAAAAACCTTTCAACAGAGTACAGCTGACCAGGGCTGTGCAGTGGGTACAAAAATTATCTGACTTTTTATGAAACCACCGACTCCAGGTACCCAAAATTGCTCTGACTCCTCAGCCCTGCAGCTGACATATCTAAACAAAGTCCCACAGCTGAGAACAAGACATAAATCCAACAATCAGGCTGCAGTTCTACATTCTGTAATCTAAAATCATGGATTATTCACACGGTCATATTTTACAACTTCTGAGAATAAAAACCCTATCCACCTCAGCCATTGTCATCAAGCACTCCGAGAACCCTCCCTTCCTCAGACATGTCTCAAGGCATGTACCCATCAGGGCGCACTTGCTCTTAAAACCGAAAATACTCATTCATATTGAACACTCAAGCTTGGAGATTTCCCAGCATGCTTTGTTATCCGTACACAGTTTTGCAGACATTACACTGAGCTAAAGTCTAAAGCTGCTCCACATATCAACAAGCACCGCAGAACGTAGCAGCCTGCAAACAACAGATGGATGTAGAGATGAGAAAGCATTTTTTATGAGCTTAATTATTCAGGATCGGAAACTCGTAGCAATGCGTGCAGTTCTAATCCACACAACCGTAGCACTAGGAGGTAGTAACAGAGCAGTGCTTCGGTATTTGTAGCAGAGGAATAGAATCTGTGGGTGAAGGAAGCTGAAAATGGGCCAAGGCAATCAAATTGTGCATGGGGGGAGGGGGTTTTCATATCAGGCATGCCATTCTTTCTATTTTTGTACTTTTGTGGGCCGATTTATTTTGGGTTCCAAAACAACGACAGAGGAATGCCTTTCGGCCACAGACAAATTCAACACGGGTGCTTGAGGCAAATCATAAATAGAATGAGAGCAGAGGGTCTGCAGGATACAGTTTAAAAGGGAACTTGTAGTGACCACAACAGTGGTATGCTACAGGTGGCCCCCTCCTCCTAGGGCTTTTTGCCAAATTGATCTTGCTCATCTCTGGTGTGATGATCAAACGTTTTATACATACCTGGGGCTTCCTCCAGCCCAATCCGACCCCCGGGGCCAAATGAAGGCAAATGGAGAGTGAGAAGAGAACGCCGTAGGAGCTATCGGGTCGGAGGGGGAGGAAACCCCAGGTATGTATATTTTATTGTGGGGCCCCGTCTCAGGTTCCCTTCAAGTCTGCCAAAGCTGTGGCCACCCCCACCGGTGTCACCTAAGAGGCCCTTGTTACGGGTCTATGGATAAATGTATTAGAGGCAAAGGATCAGCAGGATAGCCAGGCAACTGTTATTGCTTAAAAGCAAATAAAATATGGCAGCCTCCATATCCCTTTCGATTCAGTTGTCCTCTAACCTAAACATGGCAATCACCTACAATTTTCAGACTACTTCCTTAGATACAGCAGAATAGCATCAGCATGGCATCTTATGTTGGCAGTAACTGAATCCATTGCGTAGTGTGGGTGACATCAGAATCCCCTCCGTGTGCTGAAGTGTTGTACAAAGCTGACAGCACTCTGGACAGGGCTCAATCCACAGCAACTGGAGCCATTCACAGCACAACGTGTGCCTCAATCAAATCTGTAATGCTGCTATTCTGATTATGCAATCTAGGTTATGATTTGGCAGTTTAGATTAAAAAAAAGCTGATGTAACTGTGCAATATGAAATACTAGGGGGATAAATGTACATCAATTAGCCCCTACAAGTTAGCATTATTGTAGATAAGCTGGCTCCCAGGTAGGTTCTGGTGCTGGACAGGTAGGAGCAAGAACGATTTCACGAAAATCAAAATAGTCCCGGAATGTGTGGGGGATGCAAATAACGCATTCGTAGTTTACTTCGCAATACACATGAGAAACACACGTAGGGGCGTAAACTTCGCGTAACGGTACTTCACTATGCGTAAAATCATAAGCGTAGTTTTGAGACTTCGCCTACGAACTACGATGCGAAAATTCGCACTGGCGTAGTTTCTGCTCATCCCTGGATGGAACGCAAAAACAGGAAAAAAAGTCAGTACACGCATGCAGGACCCGCCGCAGAGTATTTGTATCCTCGCCGCTGCGTCCCCCCTCCCTGGCTCTATACTGCGGGCACTTATCCTGGTTACCTATGCTGCGGCCACCTACTACTGGCTACACCTATCCCTGGCTACCTATGCTGCGGCCACCTACTACTGGCTACACCTATCCCTGGCTACCTATGCCGCGGCCACCTACTACTGGCTACACCTATCCCTGGCTACCTATGCTGCGGCCACCTACTACTGGCTACACCTATCCCTGGCTACCTATGCCGCGGCCACCTACTACTGGCTACACCTATCCCTGGCTACCTATGCTGCGGCCACCTACTACTGGCTACACCTATCCCTGGCTACCTATGCTGCGGCCACATATTACTGGCTACACCTATCCCTGGCTACCTTTGCTGCGAGCACCTACTACTAGCTACACCTATTCCTGGCTACCTATGCTGCGAGCACCTACTACTGGCAACACCTATCCCTGGCTACCTATGCTGCAGCCACCTACTACTGGCTACACCTATCCCTGGCTACCTTTGCTGCAGCCACCTACTACTGGCTACACCTATCCCTGGCTACCTTTGCTGCGAGCACCTACTACTGGCTACACCTATCCTTAGCTACCAATGCTGCGGCCACCTACTACTGGCTACACCTATTCCTGGCTACCTATGCTGCGGCCACCTACTACTGGCAACACCTATCCCTGGCTACCTATGCTGCAGCCACCTACTACTGGCTACACCTATCCCTGGCTACCTATGCCGCGGCCACCTACTACTGGCTACACCTATCCCTGGCTACCTATGCCGCGGCCACCTACTACTGGCTACACCTATCCCTGGCTACCTTTGCTGCGAGCACCTACTACTGGCTACACCTATTACTGGCTACCTATGCTGCGAGCACCTACTACTGGCAACACCTATCCCTGGCTACCTATGCTGCAGCCACCTACTACTGGCTACACCTATCCCTGGCTACCTATGCCGCGGCCACCTACTACTGGCTACACCTATCCCTGGCTACCTTTGCTGCGAGCACCTACTACTGGCTACACCTATTACTGGCTACCTATGCTGCGAGCACCTACTACTGGCAACACCTATCCCTGGCTACCTATGCTGCAGCCACCTACTACTGGCTACACCTATCCCTGGCTACCTATGCCGCGGCCACCTACTACTGGCTACACCTATCCCTGGCTACCTTTGCTGCGAGCACCTACTACTGGCTACACCTATTACTGGCTACCTATGCTGCGAGCACCTACTACTGGCAACACCTATCCCTGGCTACCTATGCTGCAGCCACCTACTACTGGCTACACCTATCCCTGGCTACCTATGCCGCGGCCACCTACTACTGGCTACACCTATCCCTGGCTACCTTTGCTGCGAGCACCTACTACTGGCTACACCTATTCCTGGCTACCTATGCTGCGAGCACCTACTACTGGCAACACCTATCCCTGGCTACCTATGCTGTGGCCACCTTCTACTGGCTACACCTATCCCTGGCTACCTATACTGCGGCCACCTATTACTGGTTACACCTATCTCTGGCTACCTATGCCGCGGCCACCTACTACTGGCTACACCTATCCCTGGCTACCTATGCCGCGGCCACCTACTACTGGCTACACCTATCCCTGGCTACCTTTGCTGCGAGCACCTACTACTGGCTACACCTATTCCTGGCTACCTATGCTGCGAGCACCTACTACTGGCAACACCTATCCCTGGCTACCTATGCTGTGGCCACCTTCTACTGGCTACACCTATCCCTGGCTACCTATACTGCGGCCACCTATTACTGGTTACACCTATCTCTGGCTACCTATGCCGCGGCCACCTACTACTGGCTACACCTATCCCTGGCTACCGATGCTGCGGCCACCTACTACTGGCTACACCTATCCCTGGCTACCTATACTGCAGCCACCTACTACTGGCTACACCTATCCCTGGCTACCTATGCTGCGGCCACCTACTACTGGCTACACCTATCCCTGGCTACCTATGCTGCGGCCACCTACTACTGGCTACACCTATCCCTGGCTACCTATGCCGCGGCCACCTACTACTGGCTACACCTATCCCTGGCTACCTATGCTGCGGCCACCTACTACTGGCTACACCTATCCCTGGCTACCTATGCTGCGGCCACATATTACTGGCTACACCTATCCCTGGCTACCTTTGCTGCGAGCACCTACTACTAGCTACACCTATTCCTGGCTACCTATGCTGCGAGCACCTACTACTGGCAACACCTATCCCTGGCTACCTATGCTGCAGCCACCTACTACTGGCTACACCTATCCCTGGCTACCTTTGCTGCAGCCACCTACTACTGGCTACACCTATCCCTGGCTACCTTTGCTGCGAGCACCTACTACTGGCTACACCTATCCTTAGCTACCAATGCTGCGGCCACCTACTACTGGCTACACCTATTCCTGGCTACCTATGCTGCGGCCACCTACTACTGGCAACACCTATCCCTGGCTACCTATGCTGCAGCCACCTACTACTGGCTACACCTATCCCTGGCTACCTATGCCGCGGCCACCTACTACTGGCTACACCTATCCCTGGCTACCTATGCCGCGGCCACCTACTACTGGCTACACCTATCCCTGGCTACCTTTGCTGCGAGCACCTACTACTGGCTACACCTATTACTGGCTACCTATGCTGCGAGCACCTACTACTGGCAACACCTATCCCTGGCTACCTATGCTGCAGCCACCTACTACTGGCTACACCTATCCCTGGCTACCTATGCCGCGGCCACCTACTACTGGCTACACCTATCCCTGGCTACCTTTGCTGCGAGCACCTACTACTGGCTACACCTATTACTGGCTACCTATGCTGCGAGCACCTACTACTGGCAACACCTATCCCTGGCTACCTATGCTGCAGCCACCTACTACTGGCTACACCTATCCCTGGCTACCTATGCCGCGGCCACCTACTACTGGCTACACCTATCCCTGGCTACCTTTGCTGCGAGCACCTACTACTGGCTACACCTATTACTGGCTACCTATGCTGCGAGCACCTACTACTGGCAACACCTATCCCTGGCTACCTATGCTGCAGCCACCTACTACTGGCTACACCTATCCCTGGCTACCTATGCCGCGGCCACCTACTACTGGCTACACCTATCCCTGGCTACCTTTGCTGCGAGCACCTACTACTGGCTACACCTATTCCTGGCTACCTATGCTGCGAGCACCTACTACTGGCAACACCTATCCCTGGCTACCTATGCTGTGGCCACCTTCTACTGGCTACACCTATCCCTGGCTACCTATACTGCGGCCACCTATTACTGGTTACACCTATCTCTGGCTACCTATGCCGCGGCCACCTACTACTGGCTACACCTATCCCTGGCTACCTATGCCGCGGCCACCTACTACTGGCTACACCTATCCCTGGCTACCTTTGCTGCGAGCACCTACTACTGGCTACACCTATTCCTGGCTACCTATGCTGCGAGCACCTACTACTGGCAACACCTATCCCTGGCTACCTATGCTGTGGCCACCTTCTACTGGCTACACCTATCCCTGGCTACCTATACTGCGGCCACCTATTACTGGTTACACCTATCTCTGGCTACCTATGCCGCGGCCACCTACTACTGGCTACACCTATCCCTGGCTACCGATGCTGCGGCCACCTACTACTGGCTACACCTATCCCTGGCTACCTATACTGCAGCCACCTACTACTGGCTACACCTATCCCTGGCTACCTATGCTGCGGCCACCTACTACTGGCTACACCTATCCCTGGCTACCTATGCTGTGGCCACTTACTACTGGCTACACCTATCCTTGGCTACCTATACTGCGAGCACCTACTACTGACTACACCTATCCCTGGCTACCTATGCTGCGGCCACCTACTACTGGCTACACCTATCCCTGGCTACCTATGCTGCGGCCACCCACTACTGGCTACACCTATCCCTGGCTACCTATGCTGCGGCCACCTACTACTGGCTACACTCATCCATGGCTACCTATGCTGCGGCCACACCTATCCCTGGCTACCTATGCTGCGGCCACCTATTACTGGCTACACCTATCCCTGGCCACCTATGCTGCAGCCACCTATTACTGGCTACACCCATCCCTGGCTACCTATGCCGCGGCCACACCTATCCCTGGCTACCTATGCTGCGGCCACCTATTACTGGCCACACCTATCCCTGGCTACCTATGCTGCGGCCACCTATTACTGGCTACACCTATCCCTGGCCACCTATGCTGCAGCCACCTATTACTGGCTACACCCATCCCTGGCTACCTATGCCGCGGCCACACCTATCCCTGGCTACCTATGCTGCGGCCACCTATTACTGGCTACACCTATCCCTGGCTACCTATGCTGCGGCCACCTATTACTGGCTACACCTATCCCTGGCCACCTATGCTGCAGCCACCTATTACTGACTACACCCATCCCTGGCTAC
The DNA here is from genome assembly GCF_040937935.1 of Hyperolius riggenbachi. NCBI lineage: Eukaryota > Metazoa > Chordata > Amphibia > Anura > Hyperoliidae > Hyperolius > Hyperolius riggenbachi. The sequence continues at coordinate 18,271,644 of NC_090656.1, read as the reverse complement.
CTATGCCGCGGCCACACCTATCCCTGGCTACCTATGCTGCGGCCACCTATTACTGGCTACACCTATCCCTGGCTACCTATGGTGCAGCCACCTACTACTGGCTACACCTATCCCTGGCTACCTATGCTGTGGCCACTTACTACTGGCTACACCTATCCTTGGCTACCTATACTGCGAGCACCTACTACTGACTACACCTATCCCTGGCTACCTATGCTGTGGCCACACCTATCCCTGGCTACCTATGCTGCGGCCACCTATTACTGGCTACACCTATCCCTGGCCACCTATGCTGCAGCCACCTATTACTGGCTACACCCATCCCTGGCTACCTATGCCGCGGCCACACCTATCCCTGGCTACCTATGCTGCGGCCACCTATTACTGGCTACACCTATCCCTGGCTACCTATGGTGCAGCCAACTACTACTGCCAACACCTATCCCTGGCTGCTATGGCCACCTACTACTGGCTACACCTATCCCTGGCTACCTATGCTGTGGCCACCTACTACTGGCTACACCTATCCCTGGCTACCTATGCTGTGGCCACCTACTACTGGCTACACCTATCCCTGGCTACCTATGCTGTGGCCACCTACTACTGGCTACACCCATCTCTAATGCCACCAGGACTTTTGAACCAGTTGACAAGCTATACGTGACCTTTCCCTCTTGATTACTTTCAAGCATGTTTACTGGCATTTATACAGCTATATATTTTATAGTGGCTGATTCTGAAATGCACTCCTCTGTGGTAACTGTTATACTTGCACTCATTTGGGGGAACAGCATCATTAACTCGTATGATAAAAATCATCCACACAGAAATTGAGAGAAACAGGAATATGTTTAAACGGAACCTGAAGTGAGAGGGATATGGAGGCTGCCATATTTATCTCCTTGTAAACAATACCAGTCTAATCACACACCTAAAACAAGCATGTGGTTAATGTAGTCAGACATCAGACATCTGACATGCTTGTTTAGGGTCTACTGCTCAAAGTATTAGCAGGATAGCCAGGCAATTTGCATTGTTTAAAAGTAAATATATATGGCAGCTTCCATATACCACTTACTACAGGTGTACTTTAAACCAGGGCTGTGGAGTCGGTCCAAAAATCCACCGACTCCGACTCCTCAGTTTAGGATTCCACCGACTCCGACTCCACTACTCCGACTCCTCTAATTTGCATATTACAATTTTGTTGATTAAAAGTATGTAACATGAAATTCGTCTCATAACTGCCAACGCTTAGGAATTTTACAAGACAACTGAAGTGAGAAGGATATGTAGACTACTATATTTATTCCCTTTAGACTAAAACTAGTCCTTAGTAATAGTACTTGTAAAAGGTACAAACCGGAACAAAGAACATCTATCAGGCCCTAGGCAATGTAAGTGTGGGTACATGTAAGAATGATGTGCAGGTACTCTGCAGGGGAATGAGGAGATTGTAAACAGACAACACCTCTGTGTTCAATGTGCACAACATTCTCAGTGGATTCCCTGCAGCTCTGTGGAGAGTGCATATGTAGAGTATAGTACTACTGTGTAACAAAGTAAACCTGAGGCAGATGAAATTAAAGTTTTATACATACCTGGGGCTTCCTCCAGCCGCCTTCAGGATAATCAGTCCCTCGTTGTCCTCCTCCACCACCTGGATCTTCTGCTATGAGTCCAGGTACTTGAGCCAGTCTGGCGTAGTGCGCATGAACACACTCCACCGCTAGGAGCATACTACACCTGTGCAGCACTATTGCGCAGGTGCAGAATGTTCCTGGCTGTGGGAGTGGCATGCGGCCGGACTGCGCTGACTGGCTGAATTACCAGGACTCATAGCAGAAGATCCGGGTGGTGGAGGACAGTGAGGGACTGATTAGCCTGAAGGGGGCTGGAGGAAGCCCCAGGTATGTATAAAACTTTACTTTTCATCCGTCTCAGGTACCCTTTAATTTGTAGTCACCAAACCAAAATTTTAATAACATATCAAATTATTTGATTTCATCAGCAAAGGGAGTGCATACATTTGCATAAATCAGCATCAGTGCAGAATTATTTCCATCTCATTGACCATCTCTATTAGTGACACAGCTACACATCAGGCTTTATTCTTACAGCATAGATGTTATTTAGTATATATAAGAGATTCCTGTGTACGCATCATATATACAGTCACAATCAGATATGTATATCTGGCCTTAAAAATACGGGGACTGCTTTATTGAAGCAGCACAAGTAACTAATTTTGATTGGTTTATTTCATTTTTGTGGACTAAGCACAGCTATTACTGTATATATACATTATTTTTAATGACTATTATCTGAGAAATAGAACATTTTATCATATTTTCTATTTTAATTACAGTTACAAATTCATTAGGAGTCGGAGTCGGTGCATTTTTTCCCGACTCCGACTCCAGGCACCCAAAATTGCCCGACTCCACGACTCCGACTCCACAGCCCTGCTTTAAACTTGTATCAAGGCAATATTTATGCTTTACAACATTTAGAAAAAAAAAAAAAGAAAGGATTTCCTTCTTGAATTTGACAGATTGTTTCTGAATGAGCTTCCTGCCCATACGTGGTTCTCAAAAGACTGAACCACGCATGCGCAGGAGATTTTTGGCGATGGGCGACTGATCGAGTCGGGTGTGCAGACAGGCCACACAGGCGCAGCTGCTCACAACTTCAGCTAAAGTCGCCAGCTGGACCACAGAGCAGGCCCAGAGGACGCCAAGGGACCTCACGGGCTATGTGAAGCCCCAGGTAAGTGCAGATTTTAATTTCTATGCACTGCTCACGGTCCCTTTAAAATGTCCCTAAATGAAAATACATTAACTATTAACTTTTTTTTTTATCTCCTCCTGCTCTCAGAAGTTGTCGTACCATGTCGGGAATATAGTAATCATCACTAATACAAGACAGAAGCTGTCACTTCCATGCCTAGGAATTAACTCTTTCAGCCTGGTTATTAATATGTTTTGCACTGTACATACACGTTTATCTCATCATGTCACCTCAGGTACACTTTTATCACTCATCTTGGGAACATTTTTTTTTCTGTTGTACAGCAGATATATTAGTGATATGCTAATAATTTAAGCTGCAAAGTTTTATGCAGCTTGGAATTGGGTCAATTAAAATCCTCAGCTACTGCATTTGGAAGGTCCAAGTACAAGAAGCATACATTACCGCCAAATTATTACCATGTTATTGACCAACTTTATTACAGGAGAATCCATTTATAGTACACTTACAAGAGACCTGGCCAAGTAGTTTACTATATATACACACTTTACTACTGTATATCAGAATTTGCCCTACACTGTATATCCGTACAGGTGCATAACGCACACAGCCAGAGGTCTGTGATATCAGAATTTACTGTAACAAGATTCTACTGTAAATGGTTTTGAAGGACAACTGTAGTGAGAAGAATATGGAGGATGCCATATTCATTTCCTTTTAAACCATACCGGATGTCTGGCAGCAGTAGTATCTGAATAACAGCAGAAACAGATCTGACAATGTCAGAAACATCTTATCTGCTGCATGCTTGTTCAGGGTCTAGGGCTAAATGTATTAAAGGCAGAGGATCAACAGGATAGCCAAGGCAACTGGCATTGCTTAAAAGGAAACAAATATGGCAGCCTCCAAATCCCTCTCACTTTAGTTGTCCTTCAAGATAAACTTCTGCAACACACCGTCTCTGCTTTTAGTTCAAATAGCACCCCAACCAGGTCCCCATTTCACACTCTTCCCTACTGTCCTTAGAAAACAATTTAGAACCAAAGACTGGAGATAATAAAGAAAAAAAGTTACTTTGATTAAAAACCATTCAATATGGTGCAGAAGAAGAAATGAAATTTTATGTACATAGGATTTTTTTCCCCAAGATTTCTGCTAGGTGATATTTTCGCTTTCAAGGGGCCCATACACTGGTCGATTTCAGCCATCGATCCTATGGAATCGATTGATCGATTTTCAGCCGATTTTAATCTAACAGGATGGAAAATCTATGGCCGGCAGAGTTGCAATGTAACCAATGGGCCAATAATGCATTCAGATGGATTTCCAATAGCTTTCATTCTGAAATCTATTGGAAATCTGTTTCTAGTGTGAAGCACACATTAGATAGATTCTTATCAGATTCGACTTGGACAGAAATCTGATGGTCGAATCTGCTGCAAATCTATAAGTGTATGGCCACCTTAAGTTAAAACGCCTTTTAAAAACCACCAGCAAGCAAGAAAAGTTATGTTAAATAGATGAAAGTCATCTCTTAGGAGAAACATTTTCTGTAACTGACTCAAGCCCAAAGTGTGTGTAAATCAAGCCAAAGGCAACTATATACACATTTGCTGTAAATGTCATTTTCCCATAACTACAATGCAATGCAGGTTAGACAAACAGATATACGGTACAAGTCAGGAGCCAATAGACTAAGGTTTTAGGAGCTGGTTCCAAGAACAATAATAAAAAAAAAAAAAAAAAAAAAAAAAAAAAAAAAACCACACACTTTGACTTTTACCCTTTGGCTAATCAGTCCCTTGGGATAGATCAGACTCCTTGCTAGAGCGCATGCAGACACAAGACAAAAGTTACTTACCGTACCTAGAACCCCCTTCAGTCCCGCAGTAGAAACATCACTCTCAGTTCACGTCTGAACGTTGAATCATCTGAAAAAGCGAAGACAGTTCTATTCACCGACGGCACTTCTGTTTCATACAACACCCCACCCTTCCTCCATGTCAGCTCGCAGCCCTGCCGCTGCCAATGGCCCCGCAAAGGCCAAACTTGCCCATCTTCTGCACAAGCAGCACTGCGAGGCTATGACACTATATGCCACTTTTAGAAATCTAGCATCCATCTTGCCAATAGAGACCGTTGGCTGAACTACCTGAAGACATCTGATCTGTTCCACAGTAATACTAGCCAGGAAGAGCCGTGTTGGAAAATCTTCTGCGGCCAAGCTACGGACGCAGGCAATACTGCAAAACGTGTCCAAAGTAAACTTAGAACCTCCAGAAACACTGCTAAACACAAGGGCTCATTTCATCTATTGATCCAATTCCTTAATGCAATGCTGAGAGCAGATGGACTTCAGGGGAAGGGAAAAAGGAACACAACAACAACAACAACATGGATAGTGGAGAATAGAACGTCCGCCCCTAAAAATTCCACCATGCATGTAAATAATATCAGTAACATCACCCAGAAGCAGCCTATGACGCCAGCACAGTAAAGAGGTGAGTGTTGTGCGAAACTGTGCCACTCAACAGCTATCCAATAGCCAGGCTTGTTTTGGGGAGGGGTAGCTGCTTATTTTGGAGGTCTGTATGCACATACAATTTTCTACGCCAAATTTTAACACTTTCATGTATGAAGGCCAGATTTTGAATGCTATGTAAAGATTGTTTAAAGGGGTTCTGTGGGGTGTTATAAAAAGCAAAAAGTCACCGGGGCTTCTACCGGCCCTCTGCAGCTATTAAGCCCTACGCCGTAACTGAAGCCTCCGCCTTTTGCTGCTGCAGGTGACCTGCTAATTATTCATCTAACTAGACGAATAGTACTGCGGCTGCGCATGTCCTCGGGAGCTTACTGCACAGTACAAGAAAACTTCGTACTGCGCAGTAAGCTCCCCGCGATGTGCGCGGGAGTGAATACTATTCGTCTAGTTAGAGGAATAATTAGCAGGTCACCGACGGCAGCAAACGGCGGAGGCTTCAGTGACGCAGGGGGGCTGGTAGAAGCCCCAGGTAAGTGGCGCTTTTTTTCTTTGTTTTAACACCCCACAGAACCCCTTTAACAAAGCACTCCTACTGCATAGAAATTGTAAAACTGGCCAGCCACTAACCAATCTAAATTGGATGTGTGTACTGTACATACCCTAAGCCAATCAAGGAGGAGAGGGGGAGTAAAGGGGTGCATGTTTTGGGTCACAATGACAATCCACGCACACTTGCTGTTCTATAGAGGGGACGGGAGGAGAATAAGTAATTTATGGCTCATTTTACTCTGGGGAAAAAAAAAAAAAAAAGAGAAAAGGTACTTATTGCCTACTGAGTGCGCTCTAGTGGCTGCCTCGCAAGAGCTTTGAGTCCGACAGGAGAAAGGCGCTATACAAATACTGCAGTAATAATAATAATAATAATAATAATAATAATAATAATAATAATAATAATTATTATTATTATTATTATTATTATTAGTCTATGTTTGCACATATTTTAACCACTTTACCCCCACACGTACGGATTTCTCCGCCCCTTTTTTCCCTCCTAAAAAACCAGGGACGGAGAAATCCGTACCTTCCGCGCTACCGCCGCTGTCCGCGCTCCCGCCGCTCGTGCGCGCGCACCCGCCGCTCGTGCACGCCGCCGCCCGCTCGCCCGGAGATCAATGAACGGGAAAATCCCTTCCCGTTCGTTGATCTAAGCCCCCGCAATGATCTGCTGCTTCTTTCAGAAACAGCGAGATCATTGTGAGTCTCCCAGCCTCCTACTGCTTCCTGCGCATGTAAACACTCTGTGGCCATCTTGTGGCCAAATAGTAAACTACACCCTAAAAGCATTTTACATATACAAACATTACATTTACACAATAAATTAACTCATTACCTCCCACACTCCCCAATTATTTTTTTTTTGTAATTAAAAAAAAAAAATACAATAAAAAAAAAAAAAAAAAAAAATAGTTACCTTAGGGACTGAACTTTTTAAATATTTATGTCAAGAGGGTATAACACTTACTTTATAAACTGCGGGCTTGTAATTAGGGATGGATGCAAAACCGAAAAAAATGCACTTTTATTTCCAAATAAAATATTGTCGCCAAACATTGTGATAGGGACATAATTTAAATGGTTTTATAACCGGGACAAATGGGTTAATACATTTCATGGGCTTTAATTACAGTAGCATGCTTTATTTAAAAACTATAATGGCCGAAAACTGAAAAATAATAATTTTTTCCCACATTTTTTCCTATTTCCCCATTAAAACATTTAGAATAAAATAATTCTTGGCATAATGTCCCACCTAAAGAAAGCCTAATTGGTGGCGAAAAAAACAAGATAGTTCATTTCATTGGGATAAGTAATAATAAAGTTATAGACGAATGAATGGAAGGAGCGCTGAAAGGTGAAAATTGCTCTGGTGGTCAGGGGGTAAAACCCCTCAGTGGTGAAGTGGTTAAATTTAATATTTTTTTCGCCATAGTGCCCCTTTAATCAGAACATGATTAACAGAGGTGGTAAACGCCGGGATATTAAGATACTTTTACAACATCCACGAACACTAACACTTCACGCATTTCGGTTCATTATGGCCTAACAGCAGTAAGGATATCCAAAAGTTGAACTTCTGCTAGGCATGGCCGATGAGATGCATGCAATTCTAAACTGATGCAGGATTATGCAAATATATGCAGCATGAAAATGAAGAAATTGAATTGGCTCCTAAACATTCCTAATTACCCATTGACCTCCAAGATGTTCTAAATTGATACTATTGCGCACTTGATCGAAGTTTAAACATAACTGTACATTAAAGAGTAACTGTCAGGCTGCAGAAGCTAATTTAAACCTCTATTCTCCTGTGTTAAACAGTTTAGAAGGAAGCCCAAAAGCCATTAGTGAAGATAAAAATCTCAGTTACCTTTGATGCGTGCTTATCAGCAAGGCTGTTAAAACCCAAGAGGACGCAAGCCGCATACTATACTGCAAAGCATTCTGGGGCCCTCCCCTCGGCTGCTAATGAGACGTTACAGCAGCGTGTAATCAGTCCAGCGCGTAGCACTGAAATCTCCGGGCAGAGTACACTGCAGGAGTCAGCTATTGTTCCTAGCCACATGGCTCATTAATATTCACTGCACACTGTGTTGTTCAAGTAAGAGCTTTTCTGTGATCAGGAAGCAGGCAGGACATGACGACACATTTGACAGAAAAACATGGAGCCTGCCATGAGCTGTCAGGAGCATCTATCTCTGCATATACTATATACAAATTCTGTGAAATCCAAACGTGGACAGTGAAATGCATATGTAATGTAAGTACAGCCAATCTTTAGCTACTGATATATGTGTTTATTTTCTCTGAGACCTTATACCTAACAGCTCCTCTTTAAGCCAAATATGAACTACCGTAAATCAAAGTCATGAAATCAAATACATTTTAATCATTACAGTCAGCATCTCCAGTTCCTAATGGACTTGTGGATGAGTACGTTATCCCACCTTCGCCTACTGTGTGCCACATTGCGTATTGTACATGCGCCGGTTCCTGACATGCCCAGTACGCTGCAGCACAGCCTGCAATTTGCCTTTGGAGGACTGATTACAGCAAATAGTGCCGCTTCCTCTGATGCTCCTGTGGTAACTGTGGAGATAGATGGAAAGAGCCAACGTTGCTTTCACAGCCTCACACGAAGAATTAGATTTGATTCAATAATCTGCTGCTTTTATTCTCACCTGTGTGAGAATGTATTCATCCACAAGCATGTCAGAAACTTGATCTCACAGTGGGTAGTGTTTGTTGTTTCTTGGGGGTTCTTTAACCACTTCACCACTGAGGGGTTTTACCCCCTGAGCACCAGAGCAATTTTCACCTTTCAGCGCTCCTTCCATTCATTCGTCTATAACTTTATCATTACTTGTCGCAATGAAATGAACTATATCTTGTTTTTTCCGCCACCAATTAGGCTTTCTTTAGGTGGGACATTATGTCAAGAATTATTTTTTTCTAAATGTGTTTTAATGGGAAAATAGGAAAAATGTGGGGAAAAAAAATAATTATTTTTCAGTTTTCGGCCATTATAGTTTTTAAATAATGCATGCTACTGTAATTAAAACCCATTAAATGTATATGCCTATTTATTCCGGTTATAAAACCATTTAAATTATGTCCCTATCACAATGTTTGGCGCCAATATTTTATTTGGAAATAAAGGTGCATTTTTTTCATTTTTGCGTCCATCCCTAATTACAAGCCCATAGTTTATAAAGTAACAGTGTTATACCCTCTTGACATAAATATTTAAAAAGTTCAGTCCCTAAGGTAACTATTTATGTATTTTTTTTTAATTGTAAATTTTTTAATTTTTTTTTAATTACAAAAAAAAATAAAATGGGGAGTGTGGGAGGTAATGAGTTAATTTTATGTGTAAAAGTCATTTATTTGTATGTGAAAAATGTGTAGGGTGTAGTTTACTATTTGGCCACAAGATGGCCACAGTACTTTTTTGTTTTAATGCGACCTCCAAGCTTCCTTCCGGAAGCTTGGAGGAAGTATAAGGAGGCTGGACACGTGAGTTTTTTCTCACAATGATCGCGCTGCCCATAGGAGAGCAGCTGATCATTGCGGGGCTTAGATCAACGAACGGGAATGGATTTTCCCGTTCATTGATCTCTGGGCGAGCGGGCGGCGGCGTGTTTACGAGCGGGAGCGCGGGCAGCGTCGGGAACGCGGAAAGTACGTGTTTCTCCGTCCCTGGTTGTTAAAGGATGGAAAAAGGGGCGGAGAAATACGTACGCGCGGGGGTAAAGTGGTTAAAGTAAACCTTGGACAAGTAAAATAAAAAAAAGTTTTATCCATCACCGGGGTTTCCTCCAGCCCACTTCAGGCTGATCAATCCCTCGCCAACTTCCCACAGCGTCTGGATCCTCCGCTAGCGGCCCGGTAATCCCACAAGGCACATGTGCGGCCTGGAGAGTTCTGTGCAGGCTCAATATTACTGCGTAGGCGCAGAATGCTCTTGGCCACAAGAAAGCGCACGGACGCCGCCGACTTGCCGAATTACAGGCCCGCCTAGTGGAGGATCCAGGCAGTGTGGGAAGACAGCGAGGTAACGATCAGCTTGAAGGGGGGTGGATGGAGGAAGCCCCATGTATGGATACATTTTTATTTTTTTTCGTAGACTCGCCCCAGGTACACTTTAAGCTCACATTTTTAAATTTTGAACAATTTCACAATAACGACCCTTTAGGGCTGGTTCACACAGAAGCTTTCCCAGTGTTTAACACAACATTTTAGACAACTTTTTTTCACAACTCGGAAAACAACATGCAGCTTTCAGAAGGTGGTAAACCCGAACCACTACCCTTGAAGGCTTCACAAAAGCCCTCAAAAAACTAGCATTTAAACATGGTGACAAGCAAAACCTTGACAGACATCCGTCTATACCAGCCCTAAGGTCCCTAAAAAATGTCCATAAAGGACAACTGTGATTAAAGGTGCATGGAGGCTGCCATATTTCCTTTTAAGCAATACCAGTTGCCTGGTAGCCCTGCTGATCCTCTGCCTCTAATACTTTTAGCCATAGACCCTGAACAAGCAAGCAGCAGATCAGGTGTCTGACATTATGGTCAGATCTGACTAGATTAGCTGCATGCTTATTTCTGGTGTTATTCAGACAATACTGCAGCCAAATAGATCAACAGGTCTACCAGGCAACTGGTATTGTTTAACAAAAAAAATAATTATAATATGGAAGCCTCCATATACTTCTCACTTTAGTTCACCTTTAAAAAGTAGACGCCAGTAAGCGAAGTAACAAAATGATCAGTCACATGAATGAACCTCATCTGTCATACTATATAAAAGCAGTTGTGAACAGATAACACTTGAGCCGGACTGTGCGTCAGCAACGCCCGATACAATCTAGGAGGGAACAGCAATTTACAGTTAGAATTACAACTAAATAATGCAGCACAGTATTATGGGAGAATGAGGTCACTTCCTGGAAGCTTTTTTCCACCATGGTTACTGGTTGTAAGATCTGAAAGTGAGGAGACAAGAGGATTCAGCACTGCAGTATAAGTAACAGACATAGTAAAACCATGCTGAAGGAATGCTAGGGAATAGGGAAAGTCAATGAGATGCCACAAATGCTGCCCTTTCATGAAACTTTGGATTGTAACAATCCAAAACTGACAGGAAGTGCATTTGAGTGGACCTGCTCCAAGCTGCACACAAAGATTCTGGCAAGCGAGACTAGAAGTGGTCAATGAAATGCTAGTAATGCAGAGATGATGCAAATACCCTACTGTTAAGCTAATTTATAAAGCATGGAAAAGGTCCAATAAAATGCCAGTAATCGGTAGGATGGGAAGAGGCGAGTGCAGATGTGTTTAAAGGGAACCACAGATGAACGTTTCACACAAAACAAACATTTCAGTCGATAGCTTGTAAAGAATAAATGCTCTACCTGATAATTTCGCCGCTCTGGTGTGCCTTTTTTAGTGTTTTTTTTATCCATTATTGCTCCAGGAAAAATCAAATATGGCCGCCGGCTCAAATCCCTTCTGATTCTGTTGTTCTGGATGTGCTGTCTAGGCTATATGAGACTAGGCTGCTATCTAGGCTATATGAGAAAGGCTGCTGCAGCCTTTCATCTGTGTGCTTTCATTTTGGTATGATGTGCAGCTGCCTGTAGGAAGTCTATCTCATAGGAATTAAACTGCAGTCATCAGTATCTAGTGCACACAAAGCACACAGGGATCATATTGCAGCCACACTTGTCTGTTTCAGAGCTTCTCTCTCAGCAGCAGCAGCCCCTCCCATGTCATCACAGCTCTCAGTATGCAAAGCAGGGAATCTGAGCCAGGAGGTGGCAGGCTTGGGCTTGAAAAGACTCCACAGAAGAGTGACTCAGCTATGATTCCAGGTCAAACCTAGACTGAGCCAGTCGGGGATTCTTATCACAGCTGCTAATAGACTAATTAAGCAGATAAGAATGAAACTAAAAAGCAGGGTAGGCGTTTACTGTCATGTTCCCACTGATAAATGTAATAAAATACATGAGGGTGCTTCCTCTCTGGTTCTCTTTAAACATTCTTTTTGTGCAGCAGTCAAGGAAACAGTTTACTTGAAGAGTCTCCTGTCAGTTGTCCCAAATGTCTGGGTTGTGATTTCTGTTCTGTCCATTTCAGAGCTCGTTCACACTACAAGAACTTTTCTAAGCGCTTTGCAATTTTAAAAGCTCTTGCTAATGTTTTTCTATGTGTGCAGTGTTCTCCCCAGAATTTTTTTCCAGCCAGGCGGCATGATAAAGTAACTGGGTGGGGCGACATGAGAGAATGCAGGGCCGGTGCTTCTCTGCACAACTCTGGTTACAGCATAGGAGGAAATGAGCCGATGACAGCCTGGTGCTCACCAAAACTAGGCGGGTGGAGCACCCGGCTAAAAGAGCCTGGGGAGAACACTGGTGTGTGTTCACACTGGAGTGATGTGATTTTAGACAAATCCCCCCCCCCCCCCCCCGTAGGATTGCATTAGGAAGAGCTTTTAAAATCCTTAGCATTTAAAAAGCAGTTGTAGTGTGAATCAGCCCTCAGATCAGCTATGGATTGCTGTGGAAGTCCTTAGTTAAAATGACTCTGAAGACTTACAAAATCTCTCTTTTTAATTAAAAATCATCTTGAGCATTATGGTAGTAGCTGAAACGCCGCTATCCCGCGGCTGAACGAGTCCTCTTTGTCCCCCAAATCCCCGGGTCAAAATCCGAGGAACGCTTCCTACAAGAGGCAGAGCTTTCCGTTGCAGCTCTGCCTCTAGGCGCTTCAATCTGCTCCGATCACCGTCTTTCCCCGCCCCTCTCCGTCTTCCTTCACTGAGAGGGGCGGGAGGAGGCGGAGATCCACGCTCAGATTGACGCGCTTGAGGCAGAGCTACAGCCGAAAGCCCTGCCTCCTAGGCAGCAAAATCCACGACCAAGAAAGTCATGGATTTTTGCCCCGGGGATTTGGGGGAGAAAGAGGACTCGTTCAGCCGCGGGATATCAGCGTTTCAGCTTGTACCATAATGCTCAAGAGGATTTGTAAGTAAAAAAGGGAGATTTTGTAAGGCTTCAGAGTCTCTTTAAAAGGGAACCAGAGATCAACGTTTCACACAAAATAAACAAATCAGTCGATAGCTTGTAATGAATAAATGCTCTACCTGATACTTTCGCCGCTCTGGTATGCCCTTTTTTAGTGTTTTTTATCCATTATTGCTCCAGGAAAAATCAAATATGGCCACCGGCTCATATCCCTTCTGCTTCCGGGTTATGAGTTGTTCCGGATGTGCTGTCTAGCCTCTAGGAGACTAGGCTGCTATCTGGGCTATATTAGAAAGGCTGCCGCAGCTTTTCATCTGTGTGCTTTCATTTTGGTATGATGTGCAGCTGCCTGTAGGAAGGGTCTCTCATAGGAGTGAAAACTGCAGTCATAATCAGTATATATGCAGACAGAGTGCACACAGAGCATATTGCATATTGCTCTGAAAACTTGTCTTTTTCAGAGCTTCTCTCTCAGCAGGAGCAACCCCTCCCATGTCATCACAGCTCTCAGTATGCAAAGCAGGGAATGTGAGCCAGGAGGTGGCAGGCTTGGGCTTGAAAAGACTCCACAGAAGAGTGACTCAGCTATAATGATTCCAGGTCAAACAGACTGAGCCAGTCGGAGATTCTTATCACAGCTGCTAATAGACTAATTAAGCAGATAAGAATGAAACTAAAAGCAGGGTAGGCGTTTACTGTCATGTTCCCACTGATAAATGTAATAAAATACATGAGGGTGCTTCCTCTCTGGTTCTCTTTAATTGACTCATTAATTTGAATGGTGTGGCAAATAGTCTGTGCGCTTGCAATCACAGGTAAGCTGTTTCAGTGACTGTTGTAGCAGAATAGCAGTGAATAGAATTCTCCTTTAAGCCGGGCATACACAAGGCAATGCCTGCACAATGCCAGATCTGATAAATACTCTCCATCGATAGCCTGATCAGGAAGTACAGACTGTCCCAACACAACGCATAAACAATGACCAGCTAGAAGTCTACTCAGTCATTGCTTACCCTGCCAGAAATGTCATCTTACATTTTCCAACTTGATCACCATTTCCTCAAAAATCAAACATTTGAATTTTTATGGGGACATCAATTTTTATTAAGGCTTGGTTAACATAGCACTATTCCTGACGTTCGCAGTACAGCGGAGGCGCAGTCACCAACCATGCCACGGAGTTTGTTCACAGAGTTGATGTAAGCCTGGCTTCAGGGGCATAAAGAGATAATCTGCATATTCAGTACTGATGCATTGTGGGAAACCACAGCTTCTTGCTTAAAACCGAATTATAGCAAATACCGCCTGTTTTAAAAATGAAATTAAACTGAGTGTTGCTTTTTGTTTCGCTTTTCATTACTATTATACAAGAAATAATTGTGATCCGCTGATTCTTACTGACAGCAGGTAACTTACTACACTACAAGGTTCTCCTTTGTCATTTAAGCCGAGCCAGTCCCTAGGTTACCAGATCTCCCATTTATGATAAGAGAACAGCATAAAGTGCTGGTAATGTGATGTGGCAGTTAGTTGTTAATACCCTCAGTTACTTGTTGCATTAAAGGAATACTATCGATTCACATATTTTTTCTCAATTGACACAGGAATTTTTTGGGAAGTGCTGCTAAGGGCTCTTTCACATCAGAGCTTGCGTTGGAGAACGCTCAAAGCATACGTTTTGTTGTATGCCTTTTACTGCGTTTTGATATGCGTTGCACTGCAGTGAGTGTGCGTTTTTAATCCGTTTTCAATGCGTTACTGCACATAGAAAAACGCAGGTAATTTTTTTTTCTTTTAGTTGTCAACTTTCTACATTGTTCCTCTGTTGCATTCTGGGACTGATTGCCTGCGTTAACGGATTAAAAACGCACATAGTGTGCGTTTTACATTGACTAACATTGTAACGCATAAAGCTTAGCGTTGGCCAAAAAACTGCGCCTGGGTGCAGTGGAACGCAACGCACAAAAAGGCTGCGTTATATGTGAAAGCTAAAATGAAAGTCTATGGACTTTCATTTCACCTTGGGTAACGCAAACCTTATCCTTTGCGTTGAAACGCAGAAAATCTGCCCTAATGTGAAAGAGCCCTAAGTACTGGTGTATACATTTTAGTAGCAACTTCTTTGTTTATTGTTAGCAAAATACATTCAAAGTTTACTGACAAAACTGATGGCTGACTGAGCCTTGAGGAGAGGGGAAATTCCCCTCACACTTGATCAGTTAACTCTATGTGTAGCTCTGTGTGACAGAGAGAACAGCTGCAGCTCCTGTGTCCTGTGTTTCTGACTGACGTGTCTGAAGAGAGCAGAGGAAATGTAACTAATTGCCACAGCTTTCATACTGTTATTGCTTTCAGAGTTTGATATGTTTGATATTTGCTTTCTGTAGTCTGATATGCAACTCTGGCTGTGCATTGAAGCAGACACCCCTTCTGCAATTGATTTGTCCCAGTATAGCTAAATCCTACCCTTAATTACAGTTTTTGCCTCTGATATTTAACATGAAAAGTAGGAAAATGTTTACACAGCTACTTAGACATTATTTCTACATTGTCATTTTAGAACACTTGGGCATTGATAGTATTCCTTTAACAGATGGTCACTTGTATGTCAGGTTTATGCAAATCACTCTCCATATAATATGCATCCATCTTTATTTGGTATCAGGTTTCCTTTGGGTATTCTAGGTTTCCATAAATACTTGGACAGTGCAATCCATTCGGCATGCTTTTATTTTATTACACTATTAGGTTTCTTTGATAAAATGACTATTAGTTATCTGCTCCGCTTTACATCTTTTGCAAAGCTGTCCTGCTAACGTTACAAAAAAAAAAAAAAAGTGATCCTGGCATAGTGATTGGCCAAACAGACTGCTTGTCACATGACATCACTTGACAGGCAGTCTAGTGGGCCACTCAGAGCGCTAAGATCACTTCCTTCACAGTTACTGGACCAGAAGAGGTCCAGGGCAGGATGTTCACAGCTTGATAATGGGCAATAGCCGGCATTAGCTACAAGTGCTCGCTATGATGGGCATAGCCTCAGGATCCCACATTGAGGCTTCCCTCCCTGTGTTGTCCCCCGACCTTGAGCACGGCCCCCTGGAAGATTAGCGACAAGGCAATGTCACTAATCGTATCAGGGCCGCGCAGCTCCTGTTCCTGCAGCATGGCTGTGCTATAGCCAACAGAACCCGCCCATGCGCAATAGGCTGGAGCTGCAGGCTCCATGGTACTGCCCATGTGTGGACAGCTTGTTTGGCCACAGTTTAGGAAGAGGAGCTTGTAAGGCCCCGATCCGGAGGGGGGGGGGGTCGTGCTTAGCAGCGGGGGGCAGCGGAGTAGCAAGGGAAGTATTAAAGGAAACCTTAACTGAGAGGGATATGGATGTTTCCTTTTAAACAATACCAGTTGCCTGGCAGTCCTGCTGATTTCTTTGGGTGTAGTAGTGGCTGAATCACACACCTGAAACAAGCATGCAGCTACTCCAGTCCGACTTCAGTCAGAACACCTGATCTGCATGCTTGTTGAGCGGTTGTGGCTAAATTATTAGAGGCACAGGATCAGCAGGAGAGTCAGACAACTGGTGTTCTTTTAAAAGGAAAAATGCATATCCTTCTCAGTTTAGGTTCCCTTTAACGGGATCCTGACACTTCCCTCTCTGAAGTATCTGATTTTGATCCCGAGCTTCAGCTTGGGATCACATTAAGTATACATTTATAGCAAAGTATCTAAAAGGGATAGGTGTAGTGCAGGTCCAGCACTGGTTATGCATATAATAGTAGAAAAGGAGAGAAACAAACCAGTATATGCCGTTCAAAAAACTGCACAATTTATTTGCAAAATCACAACACCATTCCCTAAGCGTAGGAAAAATGTGCCACAGTTTCAATGACACAATAGTAAGTTGTCGACAGGATACATACAAAAGGCAGAGTACAGTAACTATGAATAATAGACATTAACCACTTAACGACCAGCTAACGCCGATAGGTGGCGCCTGGTCGTTTGTGGTTTTGCTTGGAAACGGCCGCTCCTTTCCATGCCACTTCACGGAGGGTGTCTCCGTGATCAGTGTGCGAGCAGCCGATCGCGGCTCGCACGTGTAATGTAGACACCCGGGGAAGAAATCCCCGCTGTTTACATCAATACGGCGCTGCTGCGCAGCAGCGCCGTGGCGGAGATCGGCAATCACCGGCCTCTGATTGCCCGGGGATCGCCGTCATTTGATAGGCAGAAGCCTATCCTATCCGGCACAGGACGGATATCCGTCCTGCGCCGCTCAGAGGGGAAACCAGAGGGAGGGAACGGAGGTGAGGGCAGATAACGCTGCGGAGGGGGGCTTTGAGGAGCCCCCCGCAAATCAATAGTCGGCGGCGATCAGACCCCCCCAGCAGGACAGCCCCCTGGTGGGGAAAAAAAGGGGGGGGGGAGGGGTTTGGAGGGGTCGGGGGGAGTCTGATCGCCCTGCCATTAACACGATCTGTGCTGCGGGCTGGAGATCCCACGCAGCACAGATCTTTGAGAAACAGCCTGGTCGTTAAGTGGTTAATATCTGGACATGAATATAATATATGCCATGCATTGTAGGCATTTTCTGTCAGGGCTCGTTTCCACTATCGCGAATCTGCATGCGTCCAACGCATGCAGATCCGCACATGAAATACAAGTGGATGGGCCTGTTTCCACTGTAGCGTTGTTGAGGTGCGTTTTTTTCAGCGTGAAAAAAACGCACAAAAGAGCCAACGATTTCGCCTGCGTCGGGAATCCGTGCGAATCGCCGCTAATGTATTTAATAGTAAAAACGCATGCGTTTGTTACATGCGTTTTTACCCGCGATTTCGCGTGCGATTTCGCACCTTTTTCAATTATATTTAGCCCTGGCAGTGTCATGGTTAATTTCGCATGGCACCCTGCCATGCGAAATCGCAGGCGAAATCGCGGGTAAAAACGCATGTGGAAACGCATCCGCATGCGTTTTTACAAGCGTCGGAATGCGGCCGAAATCGCGTCGCAACAGTGGAAACAAGCCCTCAAGGTAAGAAGGTCATACTGTGAGCGCCCAGCCATCACATAAGGAGGCAATCCATATTGTGGCAATCAAGTTCAAGGATTATAACCACTCACAGAGGATAACCGGGTATGACCAATATGATGAATAATCTACTATTCATAGAATAAAAACATTGGGGATCCATGAATAGTGGTATGCCCTAGGGATTAAGCCGATACAATAATCCTGAGATCTATTTCTGTAAACACCGCATATCTAATCCATATCTCCTTAATATAGCCAAAGTCCGTTAAACCTAATATTTGGTAATAGATGCAGCTCCACATAAAGAGTTCCTGATATAGATAATTGCAGCCAGAATAAAGTTCAAAGGAATATATCCATAAAAAAAATCATGACTGTGGCTGTCAGACCCCCGCAATGCATTGTGAGACTTGTGGTTCCTTACCCTCCCTGGCGGTAAGCCTGACCTAAGTTCAGGCTAGCCACCGGAGAGGATAACATGGCCCCCTGAGGATTTTTTAAAGATAAAATTTGTTTTAAATTCTTAAGCTAGCACTTCGCTAGCTAAATATGCCCCCCAAGTGCCTCCGGCTCTCCCCCCGATCACCGCAATTATACATACCTCCCAGGGAACCCGCGATGGTGCAGCCTCCCAATCAGCTCCAGGCTTCGCTATGGGGAGGATCAGGACTGCGCATGACGGCATGTCCAATCGTCGGCATAGCGACGACTGAAGCTAAATAGTGAAGATGCGGCTCTCGCGGGATTGCAGACAGGTGAATATTGCCGGTGGCGATCGGGGGTATCAGAGGGGTGCCGGTGGACTTGGGGGGCATATTTAGCTAGCGAAGTGCTACCTTCAGCATTTAAATCAAATTTTATCTAAAAACATCCCATAGACTTGCACTGTATGCATTTTCCACTATTCAGCCCAATGCTGGAATGGTGAGGAGAGGACGGGAAAACCTCTGCATTATACAGTGGCTTCCCTCTACTGAGGTATGTAGCCATTTGGGGCACTACTTTCCACTACAGGTACACTTAAAGCAATCTATACTGGATATCTTCTAACTGCAGGGAGGACAATGTGAAGAGAGGTACACATGGCTTTTACAAACATACTGGTGATGGTTAAATGGCTTTTACATTTAAAGCAGGGGAGAGGAACTGGACTTGACTATGAAAATATCAAGCTGTAATGCTGTCCACAAAGCTCATCTCAGCAGCAGAGGGAGGAGGTGGGCGAGGCAATAAAAGTACTTCACACAACTTCTGCTCCCAGCATGCGTACTAGGCATTTCGTCTCCAGTCAAGTGACAACATGCCCTAATAAGCAACATCACCATCTTGAGGAAAAACTCCCACTTTTGTTTTAGCTGTCAGTTTTCAGAAGGAATCTCTGCATCAAAGGGGAATTTCGGCATCAACTATGATAATGGTGTCAATGAAAGTCACAAATCCTTGAAAGCCACAAGAGAAAAGGGAAGACTCCTATGGATACACTAACAATTGTTTGTACAAACTCGTACATATAATACTTATCCCCCCTTCTTCTGTATTTGTCTGGTAGAATGATATATCACAAAATATAGGCCATTCCTTCATACAGGTAAAAATTAGGAGAGATTCCAGGGCGCTCCATTTAGCAGCGTTCCATAAGGTTTTATGTAGGTCAAATGCAATGATGCCAGTAGAATCCAGCGGAAAAAGAATAAAAGCTCATGAAACTAAGGTCATACGCCATACTACTCTGATAGCATGGCTCTCCAGATAAATGACACTATGTCAGGGTGAGAAGGAAGAAAAAAAAACAAACCAAAAAGACACACAAGCATTACAAAGATTCTAAAGTTATCAAAATAAATAAAATCCACGTCAGCAGGATAATTGATTCCAATAACTCTGCAGAACAAACATTGTACACATTCTAGTGCCGCAGTAGAGTTGGTTTAGTAGCGTTCTTTAGATTTGATAAGCATCACTGGATCTATAAAAAAAAGAAAACAGCAGCCTATGCAGCACTAGGTAAGCATGTCCTCATGATAGTAATTGGATACGGCAGTTTACGGTCCACTGTCCAAGTTGTTACAGTTACATGAGAAAATGGAACATTCCAAAACACCATTGCCGATTTAAAGCTACATACACCCAGCTAAGGTGTATCATCCATACTTATCACTATGATCGACTTATTAAGAAGACAGGTAGGGAAGTGGACACGGATAGTCTCTGCTGAGCCTTCTATAGCAGTTGAGGCTTTAAGGCATCCAAAGACAACTGGGACTTCATTTGCTGCAGTTTTGAAACGAGACCTAAAATTTCCATGAAAGTATATAATCAGACTAAACCATAGTAATGAAAAATGACCAGTGTGGCTGTATTAACCGCTCTCCACCCCCCCCCCCCCCCCCAATAATTTTACCTTTCAGCGAGTGCCCCTCCCATTCATCGAACAATAACTCTATCACACCTAAATGATCTATAGCTTTTTTTTTCTTCACCACAAATTGTGCTTTTTGGGGGTTATTTTTTTTTTTGTAATTACTTTACTTTCTATGCATTTTAAAGGGAAAATAATTGGAAAAAGCAACACTTTCATCCTATATATCTTTACAATAAACAGTGCTAACTATAGGTTAACCCAGCGGTAGGGAACCTTGGCTCTCCAGCTGTGACAAAACTACAAATCCCAGCATGTATTAAAAAAATAAAAGTTTTCTTTAACCACTTAAAGGGATACTTAAGTCAGGCAGAAAAAATGAGGTCAACTCACCTGGGGCTTCCCTCAGCCCCCTGCAGCTGAAGAGTCCACGCAGCACCGATCAGAAGAAAATCACGTGGTCCTTAAGTGGTTAAGTACCCCTTTAGGGCTCTTTCACATCAGGCAACGCGAACAGGAGCCGTTCTCCTGCACGCGTTGTCTGCCTGCGGCGTGTCGTCGGGTATCTGCGGTGCGACGCAATCAGCGGCGGTAGCTGGTAATTAAACCAGACGGAAAACGCCGGCTCGTGGGTGCGTTGGAGGAAAAACTGCGCCCGGGTGCGTCGGAACCGCAACGCATCGAAACGCAGCGTCGAGTGTGAAAGGTAAAATGAAAGTCTATGGACTTTCATCTTACCTTGGTTAACGCAAACGGCTTCAGTTTGCGTTAACGCAGAAAGTCTGCCCTAATGTGAAAGAGCCCTTAAGGACTGCAGTCTTAAAGAGAGTCTGAAGCGAGAATAAATCTCGCTTCAGACCTCAGATAGCAGGGGCATGTGTGCCCCTGCTAAACAGCCGCTATCCCGCGGCTTACCGGGGTCCCTTCACCCCCAAACCCACCCCCGTACAGAGCAGAATCTCTTCCGCATTGAGGCAGGGCTTACCGCCGCAGCCCCGCCTCCCGCGCGTCTATCAGACGCGTACCTCCGCCTCTCCCCCGCCCCTCTCAGTCTTCCTTCACTGAGAGGGGCGGGGGAGAGGCGGCGATGCGCGTCTGATAGACGCGACTGGAGGCAGGGCTGCAGTCGTTAGCCCTGCCTCATTTCACGACCAAGTCTTGCGGGGTGGGTTTGGGGGTGAAGGGTCCCCCGTTTAGCGGCGCGATAGCGGCGGTTTAGCAGGGGCACGCGTGCCCCTGCTAACTATGAGCTCTGAAGTGAGAATTATTCTCGCTTCAGAGTCTCTTTAAAACCCCTTAATGACCAGACACTTTTTCCATTCAGACCACTGCAGCTTTAACGATTTATTGCTCGGTCATACAACCTACCACCTAAATTAATTTTATCTCCTTTTCTTGTCCCTAATACAGCTTTCTTTTGGTGCTATTTGATTGCTGCTGTGATTTTTAGTTTTTATTATATTCATCAAAAAAGACATGAATTTTGTCAAAAAAAATGATCTTTCTGTGCTGACATTTTTCAAATAAAGTAAAATTTCTATATAAGTTTTTGTCCAAATTTATTGTGCTACGTCTGATTAAAAAAAAAAAATCCAATAAGTGTATATTTATTGGTTTGGGTGAAAGTTATAGCGTTTACAAAATATGGTGCAAAAAGTGAATTTTCCCATTTTAAAGCATCTCTGACTTTTCTGAGCACCTGTCAGGTTTCATGAGGTGCTAGAATTCCAGGATAGTATAAATACCCCCCAAATGACCCCATTTTGGAAAAGAAGACATCCAAAAGTATTCACTAAGAAGCATGATGAGTTCACAGAAGATTTTATTTTTTGACACAAGTTAGAGGAAAATGACACTTTGTGACAAAAATAAATAATAATAAAAAAAAAAAAAAAAGTGTCATGTGGTATCACCGTACTCAGTATAATGTGTTTTGGGGTGTATTTATCACACATACCCATGCTGGGTGGGAGAAATCTCTGTAAATAAGATTTTTTTGATTTTATTTTATTTTTTACATAATTGTCCATTTACAGAGATCTCCCACCCAGCATGGGTATGTGTAAAAATACATCCAAAACAAATACTATTTCTCCTGAGTACGGGACACCACATGTGACACTTTTTTGCAGCCTAGGTGCGCTAAGGGGCCCAAAGTCCTATGAGTACCTTCAGGATTTCACAGGTCATTTTTAGGCATTTGGATTGAAGACTACTTCTCACGGTTTAGGGCCCCTAAAATGCCAGGGCAGTTTAGGAACCCCACAAGTGACCCCATTTTAGAAAAAAAAGACACCCCAAGTTATTCCGTTAGGAGTATGGTGAGTTCATAGAAGATTTTTTTTTTGTCACAGGTTTGCGGAAATTGTTTATTGTTTTTTTTTCACAAAGTGTCATTTTCCACTAACTTGGGACAAAAATAAATTCTATGAATTCCCCATACACCTAACTGAATACCTTAGGGTGTCTTTCTAAAATGGGGTCACTTGTGGGGCTCCTATAGTGCCCTGGCATTTTAGGGGCCCAAAACCGTGAAGAGTAGTCTGGAAACCAAATGCCTCAAAATGACTGTTCAGGGGTATAAGCATCTGCAAATTTTGACGACAGGTGGTCTATGAGGGGCCGAATTTTGTGGAACCGGTCATAAGCAGGGTCATAAGCAGGGTGGCCTCTTAGATGACAGGTTGTATTGGCACTGAAGTGCAGGAAGCGCAGGCTGTTCTCAAATCGTGACCTGGACATGGCAGCAGAGAACATGGGCATGTGATGTATTGGGTGCGTAGACCAATAAGACCGCAATACATTCTTTTTGACTAGACCCATGTTAAGGAGAAGGTCCCAAAAAATGTTCCGTTCGGAAACTTGGACTGGTTTCCACCAAAAAGGCTGGGCATGGTAGCTTCTTGAATTGGCGGTTGCGTATGGTGCGGCATAGCGGTTGGTCTCAGCCACAATTAAGTCGTAGAGACCAGCAGTGATCAGAAAACTGCGAGGGGCGGGTGAAGGTTTGGCCGGGTGATCAGAAGCCCGCAGAGGGCAGATTAGAGCCTGATCTGATGGATAGGAGTGCTAGGGGGTGACGGGAGGTGATTGATGGGTGTCTCAGGATGTGATTAGAGGGGGGGGAAATAGATGCAATCAATGCACTGGGGAGGTGATCGGAAGGGGGTTTGAGGGGGATCTGAGGGTTTGGCCAAGTGATCAGGAGCCCACACGTGGCAAATTAGGGCCTGTTCTGATGAGTAGGTGTGCTAGGGGGTGACAGGAGGTGATTGATGGGTGTCTCAGGGTGTGATTAGAGGGGGGGGGGGGGGGAATAGATGCAAGCAATGCACTGGGGAGGTGATCAGGGAGGTCTGAGGGCAATCTGAGGGAGTGGGCGGGTAATTGGGTGCCTGCAAGGGGCAGATTATGGTCTGATCTGATGGGTAGCAGTGACAGGTAGTGACAGGGGGTGATTGATAGGTGATCAGGGTGTGATTAGAGGGGAGAATAGATGCAAGCAATACACTGGCGAGGTGATCAGGGAGGGGTCTGAGGGCGATCTGAGGGTGTGGGCGAGTGATTGGGTGCCCGCAAGTGGCAGATGAGGGTCTGATCTGAAGGGTATGATGGGTAGCAGTAACAGGTGGTGACGGGGTGATCAGTGGGTGATTAGAGGGGAGAACAGATAAACAATGCACTTGGGAGGTGATCTGAGGGTGGGCCTGCGGGCGATCTGCGCGTGTGATCAGGTGCCCGCAAGGGGCAGGTTATGGTCTGATCTGATGGGTGGCAGTAACAGGGGGTGATTGATGGGTGATTGACAGGTGATCAGTGGGTGATTACAGGGGAGAATAGATTTATACAGTACACGGGGGGGGGGGGGTGATCAGGAGCCCCAAGGGGGCAGTTTAGGACCTATTCTAAAATATAGCATTGGCAGATAGTGACAGGGGGTGATTGATAGATTATTAGGGGGGTGATTGGGTGCAAACAGTGGTCTGAGGGGGTGATCGGGGGGGTCTGAAGGGTGCTGTGGGCGAACAGGCAGTCTGTATACATTACAAATCGTATTATACATTTTCTAGCAGCAGATCGAGGGTTAACAACCCGCCGGCGCAGTCAATTGGCTGGCGGGTTGACGTTGCAGGTGGGCTGAGCCTAATGCCAGCGGATGTGAGATCCCCGGTTAATCAGTCCCCCAGGTGACACCGATCGGCGTCAGGCGGTCCTGAAAGTGCCACTTCGCCAACGCCCATAGGCAGTGGGCGGTCGGCAAGTAGTTAAAGGGAAGGTTCAGGGAGGGTGGGTAAAAAATAAAAATCAATTTCCACTTACCTGGGGCTTCCTCCAGCCCGTGGCAGGCAGGAGGTGCCCTCGCCGCCGCTCCGCAGGCTCCCGGTGGTCTCCGGTGGCTGACCCGACCTGGCCAGGACGGCTGCCAGGTCGGGCTCTTTTGCGCTCCAAGGCCCGGAACTTCTGCGTCCCACGCCGGCGCGCTGACGTCATCGGATGTCCTCCGGGCTCTACTGCGCATGCGCAGTAGTTCTGCGTTTGCGCAGTAGAGCCCGGAGGACGTCCGATGATGTCAGAGCGCCGGCGTGGGACGCAGAAGTGCCAGGACTTGGAGCGCAGAAGAGCCCGACCTGGCAGCCGGCCTGGCCAGGTCGGGTCGGCCACCGGAGACCACCGTGAGCCTGCGGAGCGGCGGCGAGGGCACCTCCTGCCTGCCACGGGCTGGAGGAAGCCCCAGGTAAGTGGAAATTGATTTTTATTTTTTCCCCACCCTCCCTGAACCTTCCCTTTAAGAGGCTACACAAGCCTGCAAAGGGCATGCCAAAGACCAGACTGAGTTAGCCAACATCCCTCAAATACACTATAAAAAAAAAAAAAAAAACAACCTTCGCTTCTTGGCCAAGAGGGTGACTGTGGAATAAACCACAAAACTGGGCATACGATAGCTATACTGTAACAGCAACATTGTATAGGTACTTTGTGATGCACACAATTCTTCCTAACCACCTAGTTGTAATGCAATTAAACAGAGTTATTTGCTCTGAAGAACATTTGGATCTTCCCCTTTTTCCAAAGAACAATCTTCACTGATCCCACTTAAAGAGTCACTGAAGCGAAAAAATGATGATATTATGATTTGTATGTGTAGCACAGCTAAGAAATAAAACATTAAGATCAGACACATCAGTGTAACTGTTTCCAGTACAGGAAGAGTTGAGAAACTCCAGTTATCTGTATGCAAACAAGCCATTAAGCTCTCCTAAGCGCCCGGCGGATCGCTCAAACTCACTCTTATCAAACGAACGATAGTCTGTACACACGCTCGATTTAGCGGGCGAACGACGGAACAACGGGACGTTCAAACGACCCGTCGTTCGCGGAAATCCGACGTGTGTATGGGCCTTTAGTCGTGGAGAGGGCGGTTATCTGACCTATCTCAACTGTTCCTGGACTATTTACTTTTCCTCTGCCAGAGGAGAGTTCATTACTTCACAGACTGCTCTGAAAGACTCTTTTTGAATGCTGAGTGTTGTGTAATCTGCACATATTAGAGAATGATGCAATGTTAGAAAAAACACTATATACCTGAAAATAAAAATATGAGAATATTTTCTTTGCTGCTAATCTTCCAGTAATTATTCATAGTACACAACCAATTCACTATATCATTTTTTTCGCTTCAGTGTCTCTTTAACAGCTTCAATGACAAAGTATAACAATGACGGACAATTACCCTGACAAAGCTCTTGTTACCAAGTCTGCCTGTGATGAAATAGTAATGGGTTAACCTGCTATTTAGAGTATTTGTTAAATGTTTATGCTGCCCTTATATGGGTTAGGAGTACAAGGATCTGTGCAGAAGCGTCTGGCTGCGTGAAAATATTAGCTCATCGTCCAGGATAGTCATTCTTGGCATGCAGGAAACTATGGAAAACAGTTTGCTTATGTGAAAGTCAAATAGTTTGCAAATGAGCACAATTACACAGACTGCGGATAAACAAGCCTGAACATGGACAATGATCTGTGTGCTTCAGCCAGGCCTGACAACAAAAAACAGCTGGTGCACGTGGCCAGCCACAAAACAGTTATTTGCTGCCGATAGCTACAGAAACGTACATTGAAAATGGCTGCTGGCAAATTTGGGCCTTGGTGGAAGCCGTAGGACGTCTCACCTTGCTCCTACTGCAACCGGGGACAAGCTAGATGCTATTCCCAGGGCTGTGGCGTTTGTACAAAAACCATCCGTCTCCAAATCAGACGCCTCAGTTTAAGAAACCTCCAACTCCGACTTCAGGTACCCAAAATGGCTCCGGACTACTCGACACCTTAGTCTAAGGCCCCGTTTACACTTAATCAGTTGGTCTCAGTTATAACTGAAAGGACAACTGATTTTCAAAGTAATGCCCATGTTTTCTCCTATGGCACAGTTCACACTTAGGGCTCGTTCAGACTATGCGCGCTGCCATGCGCATTTTTGGCAGAGCGCATAGTGTGCAACACGCAAGAACGGAAGAAGGGCATAGACAGCCTTTCTACCGTTCCCATCATATGTGCTGTGCAGCAGTACGATGCGCTATCGCACCGCTGCATGCATTTTCGGGAATTTCAGTGGGATCTGCATGTTGCGGTTGCACAGCCATCTGCACTAAATGATTGTTAAAGAGGCCTTAAGTTTAACTGAAATCTTTTTCACAATGCACTGCTATATGGAGAAGGGAAAAAACGCGTACAACCTGATTGACTGTAGACGGGGCCTTATATTTACCAGGGCTGCGGATTCGGTACAAAGCTCATCCAACTCAGACTCCTTAATTTGTGAAAAACACTGATTCCAACTCAAAGTACTCAAAATTGCACCAACTCCACAGCCCTGGCTATCCCCCCTTCGAGTCGACGTAATCAGGGAAATCACTGGCACCCAAATTAGTCAGAGCGCCGATGTAGCCGTAAATGATCACGCCGAAATGAACTGATCTGCCACAAAGGCCTATCAAAACAAATGAGGTTTTTTTCACGTATACAATCCACGTTGGCACGCTTTTCTGTGAGTAAGTGCACATTTTCACACATGTGCAACACAAAGAAAACGCAAACACAACCGCTGGATGAACGCTGTAGGCACACTGGAATCTCGGCCGACAGCCACAAATGCACGACTCAGGTCACTGGTTGACTTCCATCTAGCATACACCATGCCGTTTTCACCAGGGCTGTGGAATAGGAGTTGGAGTCGAGTCGTGCAATTTTGGGTACCCGGAGTTGGAGTCGGTGATTTAATAAACGGAGGAGTCTGAATCGGGAGTCGGATGATTTAGTACAAAATCCACAGCCTTCATAAGTATTAGACTAAGGAGTCGGAGCCATTTTGGGTACCCGGAGTTAGTGGTTTCATAAACTGAGGAGTCGGAAGATTTTTGTACCGACTCCACAGCCCTGGTTTTCACTTCAAGTCCTACTCAAGTGAGAGATTCAATCGATACTCCTTTCGAACATCAACCAATATAGAAGATACCATTTACACTTTTTTCATATTTCAACCAATTTTCCAACTGGATATTGAGAAAAAATGAGAGGAAAAATGTTACCAGAATCTGACACAAAATGATGGCTGATATTTCGATCAATATTTTCCTGGCTTGGGATCAGACCCTGACAATCAATAGTTTTTAGATTTTTTAACATGATCCAGTCACTTGCTTAAGCCCAAGTAGCACCTGTAATGAAAAGTGCATGGCGTATACCAGGCCTAATGCTGGGCATACACGGGGTCGAGGCAGGCTTATCAATCGAGCCGCTGATGGTTAGATTGATAATATCCGACAGGTCCGATGACCCGCCGGATAGATTCCCCGCTCGATCCCTGCGGGAATCGATCCGGACGGCGACGGGGAAAAGCGAGGACGCGGCAGGGGTCGATCCGGCGGCTAATCGAGCCGCCGGGCCGACCCGTGTATTCCCAGCATAAAGCTGGGCATACAAGGCTCGTTTTTAATTATCAATCGAGCCACTGATGGTTTGATTGATAATATCTGATGTGTCCGATCACTGCACTGATACTGCGCTTGATCCCCGCGGGCCGACAATGCAAAAAACGAAGCTCTGATAAGGATATCGATCAACGCACCCGTGCAGACGAGCGGGTACACGCCGGCATCGAGCCGCTGGCTTGATACCGGCGCATTATTGAGCCGTGTATGCCCGGCATTAGGTGTGGGACCCAGGGCTGTGGAGTCACAGTAGAGAAGACGGAGCAATTTTATGTACCTGGAGTCGGTGGTTTCATAAACTGAGGAGTTGGATGATTTTTGTACCGACTCCACAGCCCTGCTGGGACCCACTCAAAACACTTTGGCTGCACTTGCTGACCACCGGCAAAGCGCTATGCCAGTGGATCCTTATGGGGGTGGACCCACTAGCAGAAAACTGTTTGCAGCATTTTGAGGGCGGTCCATCAGTGGCTACAACAGCCAAGTCATGGCACTTCCAGAAATGTGAAAAGCGTGGCTGCTTGGCGACTCTGCAAAGCCCCCATAGTGGGTCCCAGCCCTTATAGATAATAAGCAGTGGCCTAACCAATTTCTATGATAGTATTGTGATTCTGCATATTTTACAACTAATTTATTGCTGTGTAAATTAAGGTTATATATAGAGAATAATAAGGATCTCATTTGCTTGAGGCTTCCTTTAATAGCAAAAGCACAATGACCTTTGTAGCACTGTACCTTTGTAAATAAGTCATTACACTGGTACCATTTCTCAGGCAGCGGAACAAGACCTGATGAGATCACCCTGGAAAAAGTTAGCCAGTATTATGATTGCTACTGTACAAACCTCCAGTGAATTCATGATGCAACACAAATGAAACAGTCTTATGACAAGCTGTGCCTATACTAAGCCAAACAAACAGAGGGTTCTAAAGTCATTTTACAAACCGTCTCAAGCAAACCTGAAATGAAATACAACTTCAAAATAAACTAACAGTGGGGCAAAGCACTTGATGCAAAAGCTCTTCTGCCTGTGTACAGCATCCCAGAAATTCAGGTCCTGTGAAGAAGCCCATACTGACCCTTCCACCAGGGCTGGGGAGTCAGTACAAAAATCATCCGACTCCAACTCATAACTCCTCAGTTTATGAAACCACCGACTCCAACCCCTGGTACCCAAAATGGCTCAGACCCCTTAGTCTAAGGGCCCCGTTTCCACTACAAAATGATGCAAATGCGGCTACCTAGCCGCATCACTTCCGCATCTCCCAATTCGGAAGTCAATTAAGGAGATGGGACGCGGCTGCGGGCAGATGCAGCCATGCGAGAATCTGCAGCATGCTGCAGAATCTCGGATTGCTCCGCACCACATGCGCGCAGTGGAAACTCTTCCATTGCCGTGCATGTGTTTCAGCACACCTGTGGTGTGATGTGGCTATGTAGCCGCATCGCACCGCTCCTAGTGGAAACGGGCCCTTATACTTGCCAGGGCCGTGGATTTGGTAGAAAAATCATCCGACTGACTCCTGACTCAGATTTCTCAGTTTGTGAAACAGACTGACTCCAACTCCGGGTACCCAAATGTGCTCCGACTCAGACTCCCGACTCCACAGCCCTGCCTTCCACCTCTCCATGCGATTTCCGCTGCACCTCTCGTCTTGTACCAGTGGTTCTACGACCACAAAAACTTGATGTGGGCAGAAAGGGGTGTGGCTAGAATTCCAAGCCATGAAATACCACAGACTCTGGGGAGCTGCTGGTTGGTTATCTGTAAAGGTTCCTATTAACCGTACAATTTTTAACAATCCTGATTTTGATCAGATTTCTCAGATCCTATTCTGCGTGACTGCAGAAGTTTCAAGCATATAAGGACTGATATTTTACTGCACACATTAGCAAAAAGCAAACTAAAGCTTTCATCAGCCGGGGAGGGGGGGGGGGGGGGTTTAGAATACTGCACTTTAAAGTGAACCTCCGGACTAAAAATCTACTCAACAGAACTGAAAAGGCTTGGTGTTTCTCTAATAGTTTCACAGCATCAGAAATTTGTTTTTTTTACCAAAGCATCATTTTAGCTGCATTTTTACCTAAGCTCCACTCATCAAAGAAAAAAAGCCCGGGCTTTTTTCCCTGATGCTGTGCAGAGCATGATGGGATTTCCTATGTTGTTCACGTTGCCTAGCAACTGGGAGAGGTGCTCAGGACACAGGACAGTTGGAACTGTGTCTCATGCTCAGTCACCTCCTTTCAACCAAAAAGATGGCTGCCACCATGAAATCAAACATTTGCCTGTTCTTTTAAAACAGGGTGGGTAAGAGATTATATTGTCTGTTTTAATTAACATAACTAATGTAACTTAATGACAGTATGTTTGTTTAGGCTTGAGTTCCTCTTTAAGAGGTTTACACAAGTCACAGATGCTATATTCACATCTCCCCCAGGATAAATAATAGGCAGCTGGAAGGGGGGGAGGGGGGGGGGGGGGACATGGCAGCTCTTGTAGCTATTAGAAATCAGGGGGGAATAAAGTGGCACTTTGTTTCCTTTTAAGAAATGGTGGATCATTGTGGGGTATTTTTTCATATATACAATCCTAATCCTAATGAGTTTAGATATGATGGCCAGTTGGATTTTTTTAATGTTGTGGATTAAATATGGCATTTTCTTTCAATCTGGATGATTTTATCAAAAATAAGATTGCTCACTACAAATCCAACCTTCAATGTGCATTTTTAGGCAGTCTGCACAGAGTTTTTGAAATGGAGAAAAAAAATAAAATTCACTGTTACACATTTAGTGTTCTGTCCATTACTATTTCATTTGTGAGAGCAGCAGTGTAAATAACTTGAAAGGCATCAGTCCTGGATCAGAGGCTGCATTAATGACCAGTTTCTAAAAATAGCACACGCAACAACATTGAAGTAATCAGCAGCAACATGGCTCAGTTACAAAGCCGTAATGCAAATGATTACACGCACCAACAGTTAGGAAGGGAGCCCGAGCCAGAGCCAGTCCTGAGCATATAAAAGCCTGTCCTCAGCTGCCACATGCCACAGAAAAGCTCTGAACAATGGATTCAAAGGGGCAGGACTCCCTACACTGCAACAGCCCCCTGCAGGATAGAGGCCAGGAATCAACATGCTGCCACAGGCAACCCTTCTCTATTAAACACCAAATCGCATCTTGCAAGAACTACTGTAAAAGGGACACACATTATTAATACTCCAATCAGCTGATTGGTTGTGGCTGACCATAGTCCTTTAAAAAAAAAAAACAAAAAAAAAACAATGTTTATGTAAGGCAACAGGGCCAGCTTCAAATGGGGAAGAAAAACTTATACAAACACCTTTCAGATGGGAGGCTGAACTGCACACAGCACCGTTCAGAAGCACAATTCGGATGCAATTTATATGCAGCTGAATGGCAGTGGTTGTCACCATTGTATTCACCGCATGACAGCGGTCAATCTGTAAGAAGCCTCAATGAGTTTGTCCACACAACACAAGTACCACATACAGTACGCAGAAAGTATGCTTCGCTGCAACCGTTACCATGCGTACGTTATGTGGCACAGCACGCATTGCATAATGCCAACAGATTCACCACACTACTAACGCACTATTACAATCAAACTGCATCTGTTAGCAACACGATAATATTGTCTGACGCAAAGCACTGCACCAGTGTGAACGTAGCCTAAAGCTAAACGCACTGCAGTCTAACCTTAACCCCTGAAGTGAGAGGGATATGGAGGCTGCCATATTTATTTCCTTTTCAGAAATACCAGTTGCCTGCCTATCCTGCTGAACCTCTGTCTCTAATACTTTTAGCCACTGACCCTGAACAAGCTCGCAGCAGATCAGGCGTTTCACAGATCTGACAAGATTATCTGCATACTTGTTTCTGGTGTTGTTCAGGCACTACTGCAGCCAAATAGACCAGCAGGACTGCCAAGTAACTGGTATTTTTTAAAATATGGCAGCCTCCATAGCACTCTCACTTCAGGTCCCCTTTAAAACGTGAACAAAAAAAGGAAAAAAAGAAAGAAAGAAAAACACATCGTTACATACTAACCTAGTCAGAAGGCAGCCTCTGGGTAGTACGCAGGTTTCCTTGTCTTCCTTGGTCCCACCCCGTTGGATGAACCCTCTGAACATATTGAATAAAATCTTGTCGGATATGCTCCTGCGGCCGCGCTCCCTGCCCTGTACAACCACCGCCATACTGAACCTGCACAAGTCCAGCTGTGCCTGCACAGGAAGCTGCTTGCCCCATGTGGCTCCCTGCTACGGCACAACCATACTCGAGCGTGTGCGACCGCAACCTTTCAGAGATTCCTGGGCAGCAGTGGCGGTTTCTAGGAGTATGTGGGAAACATCTGGAAAATTCAGAGTCTTAACCTCTTTTTAGGTAAACTATTTGTAGCCAGCTTGGGTACACTTTAAAGCGGATGCGAGATGAAAAACCTAACTATAACAAGTAACTTGTCTATATATTTTTTCTAAAATGTACATAGTTTACACAGCATATCTAGCTGCAAACAGCTTCAACAGTTTATGATTATTTCTTCCTGTGATACGAGGGCAGCCATATTCTGTTTGTCACTATATTGTCACAGGGTAAGGGCATGAGATGCAATCAGCTTGCCTGTGTGTAAATGCAGTCCCCTCTCCTCCTCCTCCTCCTCCTCCTCCTCCTCCTCTCTGCCTCTGTAATCAATGACTAGTAACACCTTCCCTCCTCCTGCCCAGACTGAGCTCCTGTAAGCCCTTGCTACTGTCTGAAAATGCCAAGGCACTCTGAAAAGCTGTGGGCAAGGCTTGTATAGTTTATAGGCAAGTATTAGAGTATTAAATCAAAAACCAAAAAGTATTTGGCTTGAGGAATGCCCTATAAACTATATGAAAGGAACACAACTATGCAATGAGTTTATCTCGGATCCACTTTAAGGTTTTCTAAACAATCTAAAAAAACCATCCAATTCATATACTATGCATCAAAGTAAAAAATTGAAGAGTAAGCTTCAACTTCCTCCTCCATTGTCCAAATAGTTTATTAGTATCCATTTAAAGGACAACTGTAATGACAGTGATATAAAGGCTGCCATATTTATTTCTTTTTAAGCAATACCAGTTGCCCAGCTATCCTGCTGATCCTCTGCCTCTAATACTTGCAGCCATAGACCCTCAACAAGCATGCAGGAGATCCAGTGTTTAAAATTTTTTTCAAATCTGACAAGATTAGCTGCATGCTTGTTTCTGGTGTTATGTAGACACTACTGAGAAGAATGATCAGCAGGGCTGCCAGGCAACTGGTATTTTTAAAATGGAAATAAACATGCCAGCCTTCATAAGGCCCATACACACGTCGGATTTCCGCGGACGGGTCGTTCGAACATCCCGTCGTTCGCCCGCTAAGTCGGGCGTGTGTACAGACTGTCGTTTGCTTGATAAGAGTGAGTTTGAGCGATCCGCCGTTATCAAGCGAACGACAGTCTGTAAACACGCCCGATTTAGCGGGCGAATGACGGGACGTTCAAACGACCCGTCCGTGGAAATCCGCCGTGTGTATGGGCCTATATTCTTCTCACTTCAGTTGTCCTTTAATTTTCAGACTCTCCTGGCTTGTACACACTACTGCAGTGTTCTCCCCAGGGCTAATTAAGTGGGCGGGCCGCCCGGCTGATTTGAAGCCCCGCCCGCCTGTTGCCATGTGCTTGCCTGGAGCTTCTAGTAAACTTCACATAGGAGCGCTCCATTGCCTGCTTTCAGTCAGCGCCAGCCTCGCACAATAGCAAAGGCTGACACTACACTGCAGGAGCGCTCCTCTGCCTGTCAGCTCATGTGTTCTGGTGAGACAGGGAGGGATTGGCTGGGCGGGTTGTAAGGGGCGGGACTCCTGTTCCGATTCTCCCTTTTGCTCTCCGAGTATTAGGATATATTTTATTACAGTGCCTCTCACTCTCCTGAATGAAAACAGAGAGAGCAGTAAAGCAACAACAACAAAAAAAAAAAAACGATACAGCAGCAGCTTCCAGGAGTGAGATAAGAGCCACGTGGGTCTCCAGGACAGCCTCAGAGCGGCTCATGTAGTCTCTCCTTCTCCTCCAGACTGCAGGTAAACAACATGCCTGTGTAGTTGAAAACGGCAGCTGCACGTTTAATCCGGCTGGAGGGAGACACGGAGATCAGGAGAAGTGATGACCCTTTACACCTCTGCATGTTTATTTATTTGCTGTGGGGGCAGAGGAGACACAGCCATGCAGAGCATCTGTCTGTAAAAAGGCAGCCCCCTGTGCACTTGTCTCCTGCTGTGTGTAGTGTTGTCCGGATCATGAACGATTCGGATCTTTGATCCGAATCTATTTTATGAGTCGATCATCCGACTCATCAAAATGAGTGATTCGGATCGCAAAAGGGGCGGGGCCAGGAGCGACACGCCCCCTCTCAGCGGGCAGCGGGGTCTTGGAAGCAGAGCAGAGATGGATCACTCTGTTGGAAGGGAGGCAGCCTTGCAAAGCCACAGGTAGATGAGAGAGGGGACATGGGTGCCACTGCCAGATATGTGTAGAGCACACATACTGGCTATAACGTGCTGCCCATTATAGGCTGGCTGTTCCGTAGTGCTGCACAGTGAACACATTGGAAGCTTTTGGCTCAGCACAGCTCAGTAACTTTGCAGACAGTGTGATTGAAAGGCAATATAATCCTCCTGCACTCAGCACTAAACAGCTGCACTTATCTTCTGGGAATGCTTTCTTTCACTGTGCGACCTTTTCTTTCAAAGTGTACAGATGAACATATAGGTGAAATATATGTAAAGCATATGACTTCAGCATGTGGGTATTACGTGCAAACATTTCTGCTCTCTGCTCGTCCCTCCTCCCTTCTCTGTCCACTCCCTGCCCTCTGTCCATCTTCTCCCCTTCTCTGTGTGTCCACTCCCTCCCCTTCTCCTGTCCACAGACCTGTCCTGCTGTTCATTTCACCCCGGAATGCTTCAGGTAGTAAAATGATCCGAGATTCGGATCAAAGATCCGGATCTCTTCAATGATCCGATTCGAATCATCCGGATCATTGAAAAGATCCGAACTTCCCATCTCTAGCTGTGTGTGTTTCCCCCTGGCCCCAGCTTGTATCGTGTCTGTAGTGCTGCCCCTCCCCCTGCACACTGGGGACACTTAGTGGAGCTGAACTCTTGCACAGGACAGAAGGAAAACAGAGAAATGCACCCTGTATTTACACAGTTTAGCTTGTCTTATTTGATCTCTCTGTGTCACATGGATGCAGAGAAGCTCATTTGAAAAGCACTAAATGTTAACATGTCTGCTTCCAAGAAAGCAGGAAGTAGACACACTGCAGATTTATTGCAGCATTTGTATCAGCTGTAACAAAGAAATGTTTTTCTTTAAAGGACAACTGAAGTGAAACGGATATGGAAGCTGCCATAATTATTTACTTATAAGCAATGCCAGTTGCCTGGCTGTCCTGCTGATCCCCTGCCTCTAATACTTTTACCCTAGCCTCTGAACAAGCATGCAGCATATCAGATGTTTCTGATCATATTGACAGATCTGACAAGATTAGCTGCATGCTTGTTTCTGGTGTGATTCAGACACTACTGCAGCCAAATATATCAACAGGGCTGCCAGGCAATTGGTATTGTTTAAGAAGAAATAAATATGGCAGTCTCCATATTCTTCTCACTACAGTTGTCCTTTAAAGGTTATGCTGTTGTGCATCTTTTAGAGCAGAGAGGAAGTTCTCTGTTCAGGTCTGCTTAAAAAGGGACCTGAGCACCTTAATCTGAAACAATCTGCTAGGTACACACAATGCAATTTTCTGACAGATCTACTGTCAGATCGATTATTCCCAACGTGTCCTATCTGATTTCTGCACGGTTTCCTATAGAAGTGAACAGAAAATCGGAAATCAGATCAGGCATGTTGAAAATTGTCGATCTGACAGTAAATCTGTCCAGAAATTGCATTGTGTGCACTTAGCAGGTCCATCGGCTTGTCTCCTCATCCTCTTGTTATTCTGTAAGCAGAGTTGCATTCCCCCCTCGCACGCCACCCGGCTACTTTTTCATGCCACCCGGCTGGAAAAAAATTCTGGGGAGAACACTGCTACTGTGGCTCCAATATGGGGGAACTACAGTGGATACACAATAGGCATTACAGTGGCCTGGATTGATTATGCCATGGAGTGTCACTGTAGCAAAGTTAATTCGCTCTAATGGAAAAATCTATAAAGCCAGTTTGCAGACTCGCACTATTCTGATCAGATCAAAGGAATATTCTGTTTAGGAATCAAACCCACCAATGCAGTGTCCTCTCCAAGCTCTTTTAGCCGGGTGCTGCACTTGGCTAGTTTTGGTGGGTGCCCGGCTGTCATCAATTCGCCTCCTCATCCTCCTTCTCCTATGCTGTAAGCAGAGTTGCGCAGAGAAGCACCAGCCCTGCATTCCTTTGTTGCGCCCCACCCGACTACTTTTTCATGCCACCCGGCTGGAAAAAAAAAAACTGTGGCGAACACTGCATCAGCTTTACACTGTTCAGAGAGGTACAAGCTAAACGCTTGTCAATCGCCTGCTGTGCCTCACCACACATAACTGAGAATGATTAACACCTGTCAAGATCAGCAACTGAAAAAAAAAAAAAAAAAAAATCACACACACCTAAAGGTTGCCATACATCAGGCGATGATGGGCAGATTTGACCAAGAGACAAATCTCTCAAACCTGATTAGAGAGAGATGTCAGCTGACCATACACCGCAGGCCAATCAATCCAATCAAGCAAATCAGCCCTACATCTTGCACCCAGCAGATTAACCACTTAAAGAGACTCACATTTTTCAGCCTTAGTTCTTGTATCCTATAAGTTCCTATGCCTGTTCTAAAGTGCTCTGGCTTACTGCAGCCTTTCCTAATTGCACTGTCTCTGTAATAAATCTTATCTCATTTCCTCTGTCGGGCTAAGGCTTGAATGTGTGGAATGTGCAGGGCTGATTGTGATTGGATAGAAGCGATACACACCCTCTCCAGGCCCCCTGCAGGCTCTGTATGACTCACACACTCTGCTTATGTGAGCCTATCACAAGCTGGTTAGTTTGTTTGTAAACACTGCCTAAAACTGTTAATTACAAGGCAGGATTGCAGCAGAGAGTGGCAGAAACAGCACAGAGGGGCCCAGGAGAAAATAAGGAATAGAACGGTATGCTTTTTAGTGTAAGAATATTAGAGTACAGATTCTCTTTAAGGACCAGGCTATGCTGCTGGAATCTGTGCTGCGTGGGCTCTCCAGCACACAGCACAGATCGTATAATAGCCAGGGTGACCAGACTTTCCCCCTTTTTTACCCCACTAGGGGGATGTCCTGCTGGGGGGGGGGGGCCTGATCGCTGCCGGCTTGCTGCGTGTAGCAGGGGGCTCCTCAAAGCCCCCCTCCACAGCGATAGCGGGCCTCCCTCTCTTTCCCTCCCTCCCCTGGGTGGCACAGGACGGCGATGCGTCCTGCACCGCATCTGATAGGCTTAGAGGACGGCGATCCCCGGCCAATCAGAGGCCGGGGATCACCAATATCCTTTACGGCGCTGCTGCGCAGCAGTGCCGCATGATGTAAACAGCTGGGATTTCTCCCCCACGCGTCTACAATGAGCGGCCGTTTCCATCAGAAACCACTTGCGACCTGCCGCCGCCCATCAGCGTTAGGCGGTCGTTAAAGAGACTCTGTAACAATTTTTTCAGCCTTAGTTCTTCTATCCTATGAGTTCTTATGCCTGTTCTAATGTGCTGGGGCTTACTGCAGCTCCTCCTAATTACACTGTCTCTGTAATAAATCAATGTATCTTTCCTCTGTCCTGTTTGTCGGGCTAAGGCTTTGATTGTGTGGAATGTGCAGGGCTGCTTGTGATTGGTAGAAGCGATACACACCCTTTGCAGGCCCCCTGCATACTCACACACTATGCTTAGCTGAGCCTATTAGAAGCTGGTTAGTTTGTTTGTAAACATTGCCTAAAACTGTTAATTACAAGCCAGGATCGCAGCAGGGAGTGGCAGAAACAGCACAGAGGGGCACAGGAGAAAATAAGGAATAGAATGGTATGCTTTTTAGTGTAAGAATATTAGAGTACACATTCTCTTTAAGTGGTTAATGCGACCAATTTTGGCAAATTGGTCGCATCGTCGGCCAGGCATGCACTTGGTGGCAGAGATTTCCATCCGAATATATTCAAATCAGATGGTTGTTCAGCCGCCTGATGTATGGCCACCTTAATTTTTCATCAGTTTTCCTCCAATTCGATCCTTGCATTGAACTGAAGTGAATTTAGGGACGAACTAATGTGAGTTAAAGCTGAAGGATGCGCCAGACATCAGCAATTGTTGCAAAAACAATTCATTTACTCAAGTGGCGAGATCAGGACAAAAAACATGCGGATCATTCTCCCAGTAAGGTTGGCCCCGGACACAAGCTCATATTTATACAGACGCATTCCCACCCTGGTCTAACCACGTGTGGCTGGAACCTATGACAATCATCTTATGCACAGATGTGCTTGTACTACATAAACTGTAGCGGATTTTTTTTTAATGACTTTCTGCCCTGAGTTTGAGAAATATTGTTAATCCAGAGGTCTGAGGATTCTGCACATGCGCAGGGGAGGTTTAGCTATTCACCATCGTCACATTCAACACAAACATTACACAATGAAAACTACAAATGTCACTACCTTGTCAATATAACTACACTCCCCATACTGAGGGCCAGTGCACACCAAAAAGCGCTCGCGTAATTGCAAACGCTCAGAGAATTTTGAAGGGATTTTTGCAGAGCAATTCTAGGCATGTGCCTAGCGATTTTCTAATCATGCCTAGCGATATTCGGAGCGTTTGGTGTAGCGGTTTTTAATTTTTTGTTACAGTAGAACAGCTTCTGTAACAAAAACACATGGAAAACTGCTCTCATCTAGCGCTTTTCAGAGCGATTTTCCACCTTCCTATACTTAACATTGAGGCTGAATCGCTTCAGAAATCAGCAGAAATGCTGCAGGACCCAAGTTTGCGTTTGGGAAAACATCACATCGCTCTGGTGTGCTCCATCCCATTCAGATACATTAGCCAAGCGCTTTTCAAAGCGATAGCGTTTATAAAAGCACTCAGGAGCGCTCCTGGTGTGCACCAGTCCTCAGAAGAACTTGGGGATAGGAGTGCTTCCAAGGAGTCCCAATGACAATCGGTGGAAAGAGGAGACAGAGGACCCAGAGCCATAGGAGAGTATCCAAGACTTTTTAAGGTCGCTTCATGATTGTTTTAAAAAGGTTTCAGCCTCCATATCCCTCACTTCAAGTGTGCTTAAAGGGAACCTTAACTGAGAGTGATATGGATGTTTCCTTATAAACAATACCAGTTGCTTGGCAGTCCTGCTGATCTCTTTCACCAAAGTAGTGGCTGAATCACAGACCTGAAACAAGCATGCAGTAATCCAGTCTGACTTCAGTCAGAGCACCGGATATGCATGCTTGTTCAGGGGCTGTGGCTAAAAGTATTAGAGACACAGGATCAGCAGGAGAGTCAGGCAACTGGTATTGTTTTAAGAGGAAATATCCATATCCTTCTTAGTTTAGGTTCCCTTTAAAGGGGAACTTAAGCCTAAACCAACGTAGTTATCAAGTTACATTAGTTATGTTAATTAAAACAGATAGGTAATATAATCTCTTACCCACCCTGTTTTAAATTAACAGGCTAAGGTTTGTGATTTTATGGGGCAGCCATCCTTTTGGTTGAAAGGAGGCAACAGGGAGCATGAGACAGTTCCAACTGTCCTGATCACCCCTCCCAGCTGCGCGCGCTAGGCTTCAAATCTCAAACTCAATATATATATATAAAAAAAAAAAAAAAAAAATTGCACCAAAACGAGGTCATCATCAAAAATCCCATCATGCTTTGCACTGCAACAGGGGGAAAATGCCCGGTCAGTTTTCTTCTGTGCAGCTAAAAGTTAGGCTCGGGTAAAAAAAAACAGTTCTGCTGCTGTGAAACCGTTAAAGAAACACCAAGTCTTTTCAGTGCTGCCAAGTAGATTATTAGTCTGGAGGGTTACTTTAAAGGCCCGTCAGTTTACCGCTAATCACCAGCAAAGCGCTAGTGCATTGTTAAGTACAGTGGAGGAAATAATTATTTGACCCCTCACTGATTTATTAAGTTTGTCCAATGACAAAGAAATGAAAAGTCTCAGAACAGTATCATTTCAATGGTAGGTTTATTTTAACAGTGGCAGATAGCACATCAAAAGGAAAATCGAAAAAATAACCTTAAATAAAAGATAGCAACTGATTTGCATTTAATTGAGTGAAATAAGTTTTTGAACCCTCTAACAATAAAAGACTTAATACTTAGTGGAAAAACCCTTGTTTCCAAGCACAGAGGTCAAACGTTTCTTGTAATTGATGACCAAGTTTGCACACATTTTAGGAGGAATGTTGGTCCACTCCTCTTTGCAGATCATCTCTAAATCCCTAAGGTTTCAAGGCTGTCTCTGTGCAACTCTGAGCTGGAGCTCCCTCCATAGGTTTTCTATTGGATTAAGGTCCGGAGACTGACTAGGCCACTCCATGACCTTAATGTGCTTCTTCTTGAGCCACTCCTTTGTTGCCTTTGCTGTATGTTTTGGGTCATTGTCGTGCTGGAATACACATCCACGACCCATTTTCAGTTTCCTGGCAGAGGGAAGGAGGTTGTCGTTCAGGATACATGGCTCCGTCCATTTTCCCGTTAATGCGATTACGTTGTCCTGTGCCCTTAGCAGAAAAACACCCCCAAAGCAAAATGTTTCCACCCCCATGCTTGACGGTGGGGGGCGGTGTTTTGGGGGTCATAGGCAGCATTTTTCTTCCTCCAAACACAGCGAGTTGAGTTAATGCCAAAGAGCTCTATTTTGGTCTCATCAGACCACAGCACCTTCTCCCAGTCACTCACAGAATCATTCAGGTGTTCATTGGCAAACTTCAGACGGGCCTGCACATGTGCCTTCTTGAGCAGGGGGACCTTGCGAGCCCTGCAGGATTTTAATCCATTGCGGTGTAATGTGTTTCCAATGGTTTTCTTGGTGA
This sequence comes from Hyperolius riggenbachi, assembly GCF_040937935.1. NCBI lineage: Eukaryota > Metazoa > Chordata > Amphibia > Anura > Hyperoliidae > Hyperolius > Hyperolius riggenbachi. The sequence continues at coordinate 18,230,339 of NC_090656.1, read as the reverse complement.
CTGTGGTCCCTGCTAATTTGAGGTCATTCACTAACTCCTCCCGTGTAGTTCTAGGATGCTTTTTCACCTTTCTCAGAACCATTGACACCCCACGAGGTGAGATCTTGCATGGAGCCCCAGAGCGAGGTCGATTGATGGTCATTTTGTGCTCCTTCCATTTTTAAACAATCGCACCAACAGTTGTCACCTTCTCTCCCAGCTTCTTGCTAATGGTTTTGTAGCCCATTCCAGTATTGTGTAGGTCTACAATTTTGTCTCTGACATCCTTGGACAGCTCTTTGGTCTTTCCCATGTTGAAGAGTTTGGAGTCTGCTTGATTGATTGATTCTGTGGACAGGTGTCTTTTATACAGGTGACTAGTTAAGACAGGTGTCCTTAATGAGGGTGACTAATTGAGTAGAAGTGTCTAACCACTCTGTGGGAGCCAGAACTCTTAAAGAGGAGCTGTTAGGTATAAGGTCTCAGAGAAAATAAACACATATATCAGTAGCTAAAGATTGGCTGTACTTACATTACATATGCATTTCACTGTCCACGTTTGGATTTCACAGAATTTGTATATAGTATATGCAGAGATAGATGCTCCTGACAGCTCATGGCAGGCTCCATGTTTTTCTGTCAAATGTGTCGTCATGTCCTGCCTGCTTCCTGATCACAGATAAGCTTGTACTAAATAACACAGTGTGCAGTGAATATTAATGAGCCATGTGGCTAGGAACAATAGCTGACTCCTGCAGTGTAGTCTGCCCGAGATTTATCAGTGCTACGCGATTACAAGCTGCTGTAAGGTCTCATTAGCAGCCGAGGGGAGAGCCCCAGAATGCTTTGCAGTATGGTATGCGGCTTGCGTCTTCTTAAGAATAACAGACTTGCTGATAAGCACACATCAAAGGTAACTGAGATTTTTATCCTCAATAATTGCTTTTGGGCTTCCTTCTAAACTGTTTAACACAGGAGAATAGAGGTTTAAATTAGCTTCTGCAGCCTGACAGTTACTCTTTAATGGTTGGTAGGGGTTCAAAAACGTATTTCACTCAATGAAATGCAAATCAGTTGCTATCTTTTATTTAAGGTTATTTTTTCGATTTTCCTTTTGATGTGCTATCTGCCACTGTTAAAATAAACCTACCATTGAAATGATACTGTTCTGAGACTTTTCATTTCTTTGTCATTGGACAAACTTACAAAATCAGTGAGGGGTCAAATAATTATTTCCTCCACTGTATATGGCAGTGATCTCACTGCAGTGATTGCCGGCGACTCACAATTAGCACTAAACGCAAACATGCTACATGCAGCATTTTTAAAGCTTTGAGGGATCGTAATGTACCGTATATACTCGCATATAAGCCGACCCCCCAACTTTTACCTGAAAACCAGGGAAAAATGATTGACCCCCATATAAGCCAGGGGTAGGAAATGCTGGATTGGTGCAGGCCGCGTGATCCCCACAGTATAGTGCCCAGTATGGGTAGGTAGTGCCTCAGTATAGCTAGTATAGTGCCCAGTATAGCTAGTAAAGTGCCCAGTATTGGTAGGTAGTGCCCAAGTATAGCTAGTATAGTGCCCAGTATAGCTAGTATAGTGCCCAGTATAGCGCACCCCCCGCTGCTATTACCTGCTTAGGCAGCGGCTTCCTAATCCACGTTCCCCTCTCATGTTGCGCATAAGTGATCACAGTGCGCCCGGCGCTGCTGCTTTGACGATGCAGGGGGCAGGAAAGAACGCGGCTCCCTGTAGCGGCGATGTGTATCGCCGTTACCAGGGGAACCGCTCTTTCCTGCCCCCTGCATCGTCACAGCAACAGCGCCGGGCGCACTGTGATCACTTATACGCAACATGAGAGGGGAACCCGTATTAGGAAGCGGCCGCTGCCTAAGCAGGTAATAGCAGCGGCGGCGGCCGCGGGGGGAGGGGCGCGGACCACCGACCACCAGGAAAGACTCGCATACAAGCCGACCCCCCAACTTTTGACCCCCTTTTTGGAAATTCGGCTTGTATGCGAGTATATACGGTATTTCAATCACGATCGCTCAAAAAATGGCCAGTGAAATATAGGTGTTAATTGCGTAAAAATCAGCGACGAGCATTTTGCGATCAAAAGTGACATAATGAGTGCTTCTTCGAGTCAATAACATTAAAGTCTGTTCCCACATTGGTCTACCATGAACCAATGGGAATCCTTCCTGTTGCTATGGCAAACTGATCTTTTGTAAAGCAAAGGGGAGCCACACATTCATTACAGCCTCCAGTCTGTTTACCGACTTTGGGACCGTGCTGTGGAGTCAACGGCAGCAGAAGCAGAGCACACGTATTTGTGTGGCATCGGACAGCGGTCTGTAAAGCACACGCAGCAACCAGCCTAGTGAGAATAGACACCTCCTATTCTCAGAGGTTATCACTGCACCCGTGCACCTACTGCTTTGCTGTCAGTTCCTAAAAAAATGCAGCAGATCGGGCCTGCATTCCGGGTCTTTAAGCGGAACTCCAGTGAAAATAATTAAAGTGCTTAATTTTTACAATTCTGTATAAATGATTTAGTCAGTGTTTGCTCATTGTGAAATCTTTCCTCTCCCTGATTTACATTGTGACATTTTTACTGCTGGAAGGTGATGTCAGTGGAAGGAGATGCTGCTTTTTTTTTTAAGCAGTTGGAAACAGCTGTAAACAGCTGTTATTTTCCACAGTGCAACAAGGCTCCCACAGTGTGATGTAAATATTTCTCATGTAAAAGGGGGTATCGGCTACTAATTGGGATGAAGTTCAACTCTTGGTTACGGTCTCTCTTTATTAATATGATCTGATTCCTGCTTTTAATTGGAGGTGGGAACTGGTACGTTTCCTGTACATGTGGGAACAGAGCACTTTTAAATTGACTGTTGTATCAAATTATAAAAAAAAGTTTAGGGCCAGTAGCGCTACGTGCGGAAGGGGATAACCGCGTCATGATTACGTCACAGGCAGAGCGCTCCCGGCCACCCACTGAGGAATGCGCGCAAGCCGGGTTAGCGCCTGCGCAGTTGAGCCGAACCATAAAAGGCCGCCAGGGATTGGGGGGGGGTTTAGACGAGAAAGAAGGGGGACAAAGAAGAACAGGGTCAGCGGTGGCCATCAGGACAACTCCCTAGTTCTCTCTGAAGATTTTTAACTCTGGTACACGTAACACAAACTGCAATTTTTTTTTAGACGAATGTAATTTGCTTGACGCTCATCATATCACTTCCCCCCCCCCCCCCCTCCCTTCACAGAACAAACTGATTGGCTGTAGCTATGTCTGTAAGAGATAATTCTTGAAAACGGTCTTAAGCCTTATACACACGGACTAAAGTTAAAAAACATCTGAACGGATATAGTCATATCAAATATCAGTATAAAAAAAAAAAAGTAGCCAAACGATGGTAAACGGCAACAACAAGCAACAGATTTCACTTATTCTGGCCAGTGTGACTGGCTGATCAGCTCAGACAGATATCGTGCAGCCAGCCCCCACGATGTCAAACAACATTGTTCTGGAGCATGCGTACATACGTCGTGCGCGCAAGTGACATTTCACGCAGTATTATTATTATTGTATTTATAAAGCGCCAACATATTACGCAGCGCTGGAAATTAGTTTAAGTTACAGACAATATTTAGGGGTGACATACAGCAGTATGACAATACAGGAATACATGCAAACCACAATCTAGAGGGAGAGGTAGGGACACGAGAGGTAGGGGACCAGAGTTCAGCTGTGTTTAGAGCACTTGTGAGGGGTAGTAGGCCAGAGTGAAAAGGTGAGTTTTGAGGGCCTTCTTGAAGAGGTTGAAGGAGGGGCTGCCCTAATGGGTGGAGGTAGGGAGTTCCATAGTGTTGGAGCAGCTCTTGAGAAGTCCTGGAGGTGTGCATGGGACTGGGTGATGCGGGGGGGGGGTTCATTGGAAGAGCAGAGTGAGCTGAGCGGCTAGGTGTGTACCTCTGAGTAAAGGCCCGTACACACGCCTGACTGCAGTCAACGACGGGTCCGCTGTCACCTCCCGCTGGGCGGGCGTTCCAGTGATAGTCTGGTGGATCGCTCAGAAACAGCCTTATCAGTCTATCGACAGACTGTACACAAGCCGGACTGTCTACCGAAAACCCGCCCAGTGGGAGGTGACGCCGGACCAGTCGTTGCCTGCAGTCAGGCGTGTGTACGGGCCTTTAGATCAGAAATTTAGGTTGGACAGGTTTTGTGGACAGATTTGTAGGTCAGACAGTATTTTGAATCTGATTCTAGACTGGATAGGAAGCCAGTGGAGGGATTCAAGGAGGGGATCCGCCGCGGTGGAGCGATGGGAGCAGTAGATAACTTTGGCTACCGCATTCATGATGGACTGCAGCGGGGCAATTCGGGTCATAGGGAGACCAGACAGAAGAGCATTGCAGTAGTCAAGGTGGGAAATTATGAGGGCATGGATGAGGAGTTTGGTGGTGGCAAAGGTCAGGAAAGGACGAATCTTACAGATGTTACGAAGGTGGAAGTTGCAGGGCTTTGTGAGGTTTTGGATGTGGGGAGTGAAGGAGAAATAGTTTGAAACCTCAGTGAGTGTACGTGTGAATAATATAATGTAAACTGCCCGTCGTTTCTGCAACAGCGCTCATTTATCATACCGGTGACTTTACCGACCACTCAGCATAATCCCCATTCATAAAGTCTCTTTCCGCATGAAAAGCTGACAGAGCGATACATTTCCGCCTTGTCCGGAGTTTTTCTAGATTAATCTAGAAAAAGTTACAAACACGTCCATTCATAAAGATTAGAGCAAGCGGTATCCGGAAGGAAAATACCGCTTGCTCGACAGTAGCGATAGGCGGGCGGATTACATGTAAATGAATGGGACGGACCTCCCAAGCAGCATCAGGCAGAGGAGCGCACGGAGGGAATCGGGCAGCTTTTATGTTTCTGCATGTCTTCCGCCACGCTGCCGCCAGCTTCCTCCAGAAAACCTCCGCACTTCTACCGCAACAGGCAACTTCTTTATGAATGGCCACCCAGAAGTCTTAATTACCGGTTGCGGAGAAGAACGGTGTTTTCCCGCACTACCGACAGCCTCTTTATGAATGATACCCATAGCGTGCATAAACTTGAATCTAGTGCTATCCTCTACGCCACCGTGCGTAGTGGGTAGCACTCTTGCCTTGCAGCACTAGGTCCTAGATTCGAATACCAGTCAGGGCACTATTTGCACAGAGTTTGTATGTTCTCCCTGTGTCCGTGTGGGTGCACTCTGGTTTACTACTACATCCCCAAAAAAACAGTACAGACAATACAGACCTGCTAATTGGCTTCCCTCTAAACAAATTGGCCCTAGACTAAGATGGACATAAGACTTTGGTAGCAAATAGTTTGTGAGCTCCTCTGAGGGACAGTTAACGTAAACCTGAGATAGGCACACTGAAAGATTTTATACTTCCCTAGGCCTTCCTCCAGCCCCATGAGCACTGATGCCCATCTCCGGGACACTTTAACCGACAAGACTATATTCTGGGAAGATGTCGCCCATTGTTGCCAATGTATAAATACTAAATAAAAGAGCGACCCAAATCACATACTTTTCCCAATAAAACTGAAGGATCAACTTAGACAGATTCAAAATATATCATACAGTCAGCCAGGGTGTACAAGATCATTAAAATAACATTGTTCCAGAGCATGTGTGCATATCTCATGCACGCAAATGACATTTCAGCCTGACCATCACGTATACTACCCATCGTTTATTTTTGCCAGGCCGGGTAATGTCACTTGAGCAACATCGCCGATTTGTTCACATCAACTTCTTCTGTGGAGTCCTGCAATAAGCCAAAACAGACACTTACCTGGAGCTTCTATCAGTCCCCTGTAGCTGTTATGTCACACGCTATCCTCCCCCGATCACCCGTTCCCCACCGCCGGCACCAGTCAATTACATAGAATAATGCGCGCTCCCGCTCGTGTCTCCGGGAGCTTACTGCACAGGCGCAGTACGAGGTTTTCTTGCACTGTGCAGTAAGCTCCCGGAGATGCGAGCAGAAGCGCACGCAGCCACGTGACATGCATAATTAGACTAGGACCGGCAGCGAGGAACGAGTGATCAGAGGACGACGGCGCAGGACATAAAAAGCTACAGGGGGCTAATGGAAGCCCCAGGTAAGTGTGTTTTTGTTTATTGCAGGACTCCAGGGAACCCCTTTCATCTAGCACGTGAACGGACCTTTAGGGCTGGTTCACAAGCACGATTGGCAGTGTTTAGCGGATGAGTCCCGAACCATTCAAGTGAATCGGAGCGCTTAGAATCGCGTGGTTACCATAGATTGTGTTCCGATCCCGATTTAACGCGTCATTTCAGCCGCCCCTAAAAGCCGCATGCAGCTTCTGGGGTCGCTTAGCCGACGCGTCTTTATGTCCCCTTGCGGGGGATGAGAAATACCAGTTGTGACAGGAAGCCTCCAATCACCATTCCGCCAGCCCCAAACCCGCCGTCACAGTACGACATGGCTTCCAGCCGCCGCCAAGCGTCCGTGTGAACCAGCCTTCACAGGACGACACAGCTTTCAGCCGCCCTGACACCGCCAAGCGTCTGTGTGAACCAGCCCTTAGGAGGTTGGTGAATTTATATCCGCTGTCACACATGTGATGCAATTCTAATTTGACTTGTACTGACTCAGATGAATATATAAATAAGCTTGTTGGATAGATGGATCAGCTCCAGAGAGGACACAGAAGGAGAGACAACACGATCCCAGCAGTCACAAATGACACACACACAGCTTGTAAACCACACACACACACACACACACAATCCCAGCAGTCACAAATGACACACACACAGCTTGTAAACCACACACACACACACACACACACACACACACACTGTACACACACACACACACACACACACACACACACACACAGCCTGTGTATATATAACGTGTGTACTGCGTCTATAGGTCACACGCATTAGTGAGACGTCCACATCCTGGGCACAGCAGGGATTAGCAGTCCACAGGCCGGATTAGGCCGCAGTCTCGGGAACAATGCCTCCCAGCATGCCTTGCGGCACCGGTATACAGCAGCCCGAGCGCGGAGGGGGGGGGGGTATCACCTCATATCGCCAGTCACTCACCTCCGCTCCGGTAATGTCGGCAGCCCGTACTCCCCCTCCTCCTCCCGCCGGTTCCCGAGAGCGCAGCGCGCAGACCTGCCTCTCACACACACAGACACTGCGGAGGCGACGAGCGGGAGCGAGCGCAGGGAGACAGGCAGGCGCGTGCGTGCGCGGGGAGGGGGCGGAGCCTGGCGGACGTCAGTCGCGGAGCGTGCACGCAGCCGCGCGCCCCTGTTTATCACCACAGGGGCCTTCCTCGCTGGAGCTTCCCCCTCCCCTCTCTTACCCGGCGCGTCACGTGGTGCAGCCACGCCCCCGCCAGGACTGCCCGCCGCTTCCCGCCCTTTCTTTACTAGTTACCTAGCGCTGAGCTGGCTTCCGCGGCTGTGATTTGTAAAACCGTCATCAGGAAGAATCAGCCGGAGGGATGTGGAAGCTGCTGTATGTATTTCCTTGTAAACAATGCCAGTTGCCTGGCAGCCCTGTTGATCTTCTGGCATACACAGGGACTGAGGCCTGGAACCCACTACAAATTGCAATTCGCTAGCGTATTTAATTCGTGTTTTGTAAGCTTTTTTTATGAGCGTTTTCTGGCACTTTTGGGAGCGATTTTAGTCCTTTCAATGTATCAATATTTTATTTACAGTCTGCAATTGTATTGAAATCGATCTGTGTAGCGATTTGTCAGCGATTTAATACATTACGTTGAAGCGCAAACCCTACCAAAATGCTGCATGTCCTGCGATTGCGATTTTGCTAATCACAATCGCTACTGTGGGATTTGTTACATTGGCAGAGCGTTTAGGGAAAGTGCTAGCGATTTGAAGCGCTCCCTAAAAGCTCAAAAAATCGCTGTAGTGGGTTCCAGCCCTCAAAGTGAACTTTTAGGCTAAAAATCTACTCAGCAGCACTGAAAAGGCTTGGTGTTTCTTGAACAGTTTCACAGCATCAGAACTTTGTTTTTCTTACCCAAGCCTCATTTTTAGCTGCACAGAACAAAACTGCCTGGGTTTTTTTCCCCTGATGCTGTGCAAAGCATGATGGGATTTCTAAAGTTGTTCTCTTCTGCTGTTTTGGTGCAGTTTTTTTTTTTTTAATTTGAGATTTGAAGCCTAGTGCGCGCAGCTGGCGGGGGTGATCAGGACACAGAACAGTTAGAACTATGTCTCATGCTCCCTGTCACCTCCTTTCATCCAAAAAGATGGCTACCCTCATGAAATCACAAACATTTGCCTGTTCTTTTAAAACAGGGTGGGTAAGAGATTATATTAACTAACTGTTTTAATTAACATAATAAATGTAACTTAATGACAGTATGTTTGTTTAGGCTGAAGTTCCCCTTTAAGTAGAAAACACTACCCCCCCCCCCCCCCCCCTCCCGAGCTGTTATTGCAGGAGGGGGAAACGCTGATGGTAGCATGAGGAAGGGGGGAGTGTGTGAGGGCCTCAAAGAGTACCTGAGGCCTGGAACCCAATAGAGCAATTTCAAAGCCTGCGAAAGAGGATGGCGGCGAGGGAGCAATCAGCCTGGAGGAAGCCCCAGGTATGTATTTTTTATTTTTCCTGCCCCATCTCAGTTTTACCTGAAAGCAGACCCGAACTCAGAATTTCCAGCATAATAACTTAAACTAAAACATTTCTTTGTTACACCTGATACAAATCCTGAAATAAATCTGCACTGTTTCTACTTCCTGCTTTTATGGAAGCAGACATATTGTTGATCTCCTGTGCTTTCAAATGAGCTTATCTGCCATGGCAGTCAGGTGACACAGGGGAGAGATCTCATTACAACTTGTGATTAGACACAAATGAGGGGGGATTAAACAGGCTAAACTCCGTAAATACATACAAGGTGCATTTCTTTCTGTTTTCCTTCTGTACTGTGCTAGAGTTCAGGTTCACTTTAAAGAGAACCTGTAGCAAAAAAAAAATTCCCCTGGGGGGTACTCACCTCGGGAGGGGGAAGCCTCAGGGTCCCAATGTGGCTTCCCCCATCCCTGTAGCTGCAGGCAGTCCAGCGCTGGCTCCCCCAAAGTGTCCAGGAATCCTCCCTCAACGAGCCTGATAAGCGCTGGTTTACTTACCTTCCCTGGCTCCAGCGGGGGCGCTGCTGCGGCTCTCCGCACGGAGATAGGCGGAAATAGCCGATGTCCGTCGGGTCCGCTCTACTACGCAGGCACAGGAGACTTGCGCAGTAGAGCGAACCGACAGCGATCGGCTATTTCCGCCTATCTCCGTGCGGAGAGCCGATACTGCGTCTGCGCTGTAGCCGGGGAGGTAAATATTTACATCCCGCTGTTTGGAGGGGCACAACGAGATCGCAGTGGGACACAGGAGGATGGGGGAAGCCTCGATAGGATCCGGAGGCTTCCCCCACCCGAGGTGAGTACCCCCCCAGGGGAACTTTTTAAAGTTACAGGTTTTAAGCCAGAGCCTGGTACTAAACTTGAGTCAGAGTTGCCTGGACCAAGCAATAATATGCTTCCTGTGGCTTTAAGCCAAAGCCTTGTGGGCCGGTGAAGCTCCATGCTCTTATGAATGAGGAGATGATGTACCGTGAGGAAGGACAGTGTTGGTGGCAAGGATTAAAGCCATGAAATGAAAGAAACAAACAATCCCGCACGGTGGCGTAGTGGTTAGCACTCTCGTCTTGCAGCTATGGGTCCCCGTTTCAAATCCCAGCCAGGTCAACATCTGCAAGGAGTTTGTTTGTTCTCCCCGTGTCTGTGTGGGTTTGCTCCAGGCACTCCGGTTTCCTCCCACATCCCAAAAACATACATAAGTTAATTGGCTTCCCCCTAAATGTCCCTAGACTACAATTAATACACTACGATACATAAATAGACATATGACTATGGTAGGGACTAGATTGTGAGCTCCTCTGAGAGACAGACAGTGACAAGACAATATACTGTGTGCCCAGCTATCCTATGCCCTATCTGTGCCCAGCACCCACCCTTGTTTCACCTCCTCCACAGCAACGGTATGCCATTTTGTATCTTCACATGTTGGATTATGTCTTGCTACACTTTGGATTAAAGGCAGCGTTTTTGCAGTGCCGACTCTCCCTTCCTTCCTTGTCAGAATACTGATTGTTTGATGTCAGAGCACGCTGGCTGTGCCAGAGTATCTGGAGGTGTGTGTATCCTGCCATATCCCGTCCACGCTCAGACGTTTACTGTAGTGCCGACTCACTGCTTTCTTTTCTGCTGAACAATATACTCTGTACACCGCTGTGGTTAGATGTCGGCATTGTATAAATACTAAGTAATAATAATAGTTTGAGTACAGAGAGAGAAGTTCTGAAATAAAACTGCAAAGGTGTAATGAGATCTTTAAAGAGACTCCGAGCACCTCTCATGGGCATGCCTTTAAAGCTAATGTAATCCCGTTTAAAAAAAAAAAAAAAAGGCAGATACTCACCTAAGGAGAGGGAAGGCTCGGTCCTAATGAGCCATCCCTCTCCTCTCCTGGTGCCCACGCTGCTGCGCTGGCTCCTCCGTTCGTATCCCCCGCCGAAGGGACTTCGGGAGCCGAGTCCTCCCGAAGACAGGCGGCGCACACGCAAGTGCGTCATAGAGGGCGCTCGCACGTGCGCAGTGTAGAGCGGTCCGTCTTCGGGAGCACTCAGGCTCCCGAAGCATTTCCCAAGCCTCCCTTCGGCCGGGAGACCGGTATTTGACCGAAGCGGTCAAATACCGCTATGGGGGAGCCAGGACAGCAGCGGGCACCGGGCGAGGAGAGGGAATGCTCTATGGGACCCAGAGCCTCCCTCTCCTTAGGTGAGTATCTGGCTTTTTAAAAAAATAAAACGGTTCCAATTAGCTTTAAGCCAGACGACTTCCAACAAAGTCTCTTGCAATGGCCATGCGTGTCACTTCCTCTTCCTGCTTCATTCAGTGATGCACTTCTCTAACAGAGAAAGACAGGGGTAACCCAGAAGTTATAACATAGCCAAGATGGCAGCCGCGATTTTTAAAATGAAATCGAACGAAAACTATTTGGTGTAGAACGGCGATTCAGGCATCAAATGAAAGAGGGGAGCACAAGCTACAGAAAGGTATGCATCTTTAACCACTTGCCGACCGCCTTAAGCCGATGGGCGGCGGCAAGGGCTGGGCCCAAACGACCGCAATACGCCCATCGGCGGCGGCGGGCGTGGTTATGCGGCGATCGCTTCATTCGTGACGCGATCAGCCGCCAGCGACTGGCTCCGCCCCCTCGCGCTGTAACCCGCCAGCCGTTCGGAAGCACCGGCGGGTTACTAGCACGGTAGCACCCGGATCACCGCACGCAATATGTATAATAGGCTTTGTAATGTATACAAAGCCTATTATACAGGCTGCCTCCTGCCCTGGTGGTCCCACCCAAGTCTGCACCCAAGCACACTGATTTTCCCCCCCTGATCGCCCACAGCACCCCTCAGACCCCCCCTCTCTGCCCACCCCCCAGACCATTGTTTGCACTCAGTCACCCCCCTAATCACCCATCAATCACTCCCTGTCACTATCTGTCAACGCTATTTTTTTTTAACCCTAAACTGCCCCCTGCTCCCTCCTGATCACCCCCCACCCCTCAGATTCTCCCCAGACCCCCCCCCCCCCCTGTGTACTGTATGCCTCTATCCCCCCTGTAATAACCCACTGATCACCTGTCAATCACACATCAATCACCCCCTGTCACTGCCACCCATCAATCAGCCCCTAACCTGCCCTTTGGGGGCAATCTGATCACCCACCCACACCAATAGATCGCCCGCAGATCCGACATCAGATCACCTCCCAAGTGCAGTGTTTACATCTGTTCTCTCCTCTAAACACCCACTAATTACCCATCAATCACCCCCTATCACCACCTGCCACTGTTACCCATCAGATTAGACCCTAATCTGCCCCTTGCGGGCACCCAACCACCCGCCCACAAGCTCAGATTGCCCTCAGACCCCCCCTTATCAATTCGCCAGTGTATTATTTACATCTGTTCTTCCCTGTAATAATCCACTGATCACCTGTCAATCACCTATCAATCACCCATCAATCACCCCCTGTCACTGCCACCCATCAATTACAACCTGTCACTGCCACCCATCAATCAGCCCCTAACGTGCCCCTTGCGGGCAATCTGATCACCCACCCACACCATCAGATCGCCTGCAGACCCGCCGTCAGATCACCTCCCAAGTGCATTGTTTACATCTGTTCTCTCCTCTAAACACCCACTAATTACCCATCAATCACCCCCTGTCACTGCTACCCATCAGATTAGACCCCTATCTGCCCCTAGGGCACCCAATCACCCACCCACACCCTCAGAACGACCTCAGACCCCCCCCCCCCCAGACCTCCCTCCCCCTATGTACTGTATACATCTATTCTCCCCTGTAATCACCTGTCAATCACCCGTCATTCACCCGTCAATCACCACCTGTCACTGCCACTTATCAGATCAGACCCTAACCTGCTTCTTACGGGCATCTGATCACCCTCCCACACCATCAGATTGCCCCAGACCTAACCTCAGATCGCCTCCAAAGTGCATTGTTTACATCTGTTCTGCCATCTAATCACCCACTGATCACCCATCAATCGGCCCCTGTCACTGATACCCATCAGATTAGACCCCTATCTGCCCCTAGGGCACCCAATCACCCGCCCACACCCTCAGAACGCCCTCAGACCCCAGCCCTGATCACCTCACCAGTGCATTGCTTGCATCTATTTCCCCCCTCTAATCACACCTTGAGACACCCATCAATCACCTCCTGTCACCACCTGTCACCCCCTAGCACACCTACCCATCAGATCAGGCCCTAATTTGCCCTGTGTGGGCTCCTGATCACTCGGCCAAACCCTCAAATCCCCCTCAGACCCCCTTCCGATCACCTCCCCAGTGCATTGATTGCATCTATTTTCCCCTCTAACCACCCCCTGAGACACCCATCAATCACCTCCTGTCACCCCCCTAGCACTCCTATCCATCAGATCAGGCCCAATACAACCTGTCATCTAAGGGCTCGTTTCCACTAGTGCGGTGCGAATCGCTAGGATTCCACCGCTGACAAAAACGCATGCGGATGCGATTCCGCATGCGTTTTTTGCCGCGATTTCGCATGCGATTTCGCATAGGCAGGGTCTATGCGAATTTAACCATGTCACTGCCTGACTCAATTTGTATTACTTTTCATGCGAATTCGCACGCGAATTCGCGGCAAAAAACGCACGTGCGTTTTCCCTATTAAATACATGGGCTGCGATTCGCCTGCATTCCTCACGCAGGCGAATTCTGCGGGCCCTACTGTGCAGAAAAATCCTGCACAGAAAAACGCACGAAAACAATGACAAGTGGAAACAGTCCCATCCACTTTCATTGCCTATGCGAATTCGCATGCAGGCCACGCATGCGAATTCGCCCTAGTGGAAACGGGCCCTAAAAGGCCACCCTGCTTATGACCGGTTCCACAAAATTCGCCCCCTCATACACCACCTGTCATCAAAATTTGCAGATGCTTATACCCCTGAACAGTCATTTTGAGACATTTGGTTTCCAGACTACTCACGGTTTTGGGCCCGTAAAATGCCAGGGCAGTATAGGAACCCCACAAGTGACCCCATTTTAGAAAAAAGACACCCCAATGTATTCTGTTAGGTGTATGACGAGTTCATAGAAGATTTTATTTTTTGTCAAAAGTTAGCGGAAATTGATTTTTATTGTTTTTTTTTCACAAAGTGTCATTTTTCACTAACTTGTGACAAAAAATAAAATCTTCTCTGAACTCGCCATACACCTAACGGAATACCTTGGGGTGTCTTCTTTCTAAAATGGGTTCACTTGTGGGGTTCCTATACTGCCCTGGCATGTTAGGGGCCCTAAACCGTGAGGAGTAGTCTAGAAAACAAATGCCTCAAAATGACCTGTGAATAGGACGTTGGGCCCCTTAGCGCACCTAGGCTGCAAAAAAGTGTCACACATATGGTATCGCCGTACTCAGGAGAAGTAGTATAATGTGTTTTGTGGTGTATTTTTACACATACCCATGCTGGGTGGGAGAAATCTCTCTGTAAATGGACAATTGTGTGTAAAAAAAAAAATCAAAAATGTGTAATTTACAGAGATATTTCTCCCACCCAGCATGGTTATATGTAAAAATACACCACAAAACACATTATACTACTTCTCCTGAGTACGGCGATACCACATGTGTGACACTTTTTTGCAGCCTAAAAAAAAAAAAATCCTCTATGAACTCACCATACTCTTAACAGAATACCTTGGGGTGTCTTCTTTCTAAAATGGGGTCATTTGTGGGGTTCCTATACTGCCCTGGCATTTTAGGGGCCCTAAACCGTGAGGAGTAGTCTTGAAACCAAATATCGCAAAATGACCTGTGAAATCCTAAAGGTACTCATTGGACTTTGGGCCCCTTAGCGCAGTTAGGGTGCAAAAAAGTGCCACACGTGGTATCGCCGTATTCAGGAGAAGTAGTATAATGTGTTTTGGGGTGTATTTTTACACATACCCATGCTGAGTGGGAGAAATATCTCTGTAAATAGACAATTGTGTGTAAAAAAAAAATCAAAAAATTGTCATTTACGGAGATATTTCTCCCACCCAGCATGGGTATGTGTAAAAATAGAGTACAGCAATACCACATGTGTGGCACTTTTTTGCAGCCTAACTGCGCTAAGGGGCCCAAAGTCCAATGAGCATCTTTAGGCTTTACAGGGGTACTTACAATTAGGCACCCCCCAAAATACCAGGACAGTGAACACACTCCACAAATGACCCCATTTTGGAAAGTAGACACTTCAAGGTATTCAGAGAGGAGCATAGTGAGTCCGTGGCAGATTTAATTTTTTTTTTTTTGTCGCAAGTTAGAAGAAATGGAAACTTTTTTTTTTTTGTCACAAAGTGTCATTTTCCGCTAATTTGTGACAAAAAATAAAATCTTCTATGAACTCACCATGCGTCTCACTGAATACTTTGGGATGTCTTCTTTCCAAAATGGGGTCATTTGGGGGGTATTTATACTATCCTGGAATTTTAGCACCTCATGAAACATGACAGGTGGTCAGAAAAGTTTGAGATGCTTCAAAATGGGAAAATTCACTTTTGGCACCATAGTTTGTAAACGCTATAACTTTTACCCAATCCAATAAATATACACTGAATGTTTTTTTTTTATCAAAGACATGTAGCAGAATAACTTTTGCGCTCAAATATATAGGAAATTTTACTTTATTTGAAAAATGTCAGCACAGAAAGTTAAAAAAGTCATTTTTTTTACAAAATTCATGTCTTTTTTGATGAATATAATAAAAACTAAAACTCGCAGCAGCAATCAAATAGCACCAAAAGAAAGCTGTATTAGTGACAAGAAAAGGAGGTAAAATTCATTTAGGTGGTAGGTTGTATGACCAAGCAATAAACCGTGAAAGCTGCAGTGGTCTGAATGGAAAAAAAGGCTCTGGTCCTTAAGGGGCGAAAAGACTGTGGTCCTCAAGTGGTTAAGTACTTTGCAGTACTGGTCGGAGTCTTAAATGCATACCCATGAGAGGTACTCGGAGTTACTTTAACTCTCTCTTGAAAGGGGAAGGAATCTTCACAGAGCTCTACAGAAATCAAAGATTTGAGGGTAATGAGGAGGGGTGGCACTGGGCTCAATGCTTCATGGAGTTCCCCCAAATCAGCCGATGTTTGCATTGCATAGTGCCATTGTTGAGAAGCTGGAGGAGGCTGGGGCACTGCAACTACAAAGGCTGAGATGTGGCTGCAGAATTCAAAATGCCCCTTAGCATTGCCGTGGTCCATGAGTGAATTGGAAGGGAGGCACAGCTATAAGTAGTCTGTAAAAAACCATGGACAACACCACACTGCGGCACTGCTATAGCTGGAGAGGAGGTCATGGAGATGGTTTTGCAATCAGAAGGAGAAAGGACACTGCGATGGATGTAGTGTCGTCGACTGCTGAACTAGAGGGAGCTCCGGCTAAAAATGGATCAGCAAAGTGTCTGGCAGTGACAAAGGTGACCATCAACAAACTGATCCTACACTAGCTGCCTCTAAACCTAGGAAGACAAATCAGTATGATAGTGAACTGTCATCGTCAGTCTTCTCAACATTGATAGGAATATACTTGTCATCAGTGGTGGATCAGTTTCAACTTCACTTCTGTTCAGTCCAGGGCAGGAGGCTTTGGAATGATACAGAGGTAAAGTGTGAGGACAGTACTTGCAGGTTTTACACCAGCCAAGGATGTTGATTGAGTAAACTACGTACCTCTGACTGCTGCTTGACATGTATGGTTTGCCAGATTGGTTCATTGTTTAGTTAAACGGAGAGCTTACTCCTCCTTAGTGTTTGGGCTCGGACAGACCTTCGGGGTGAGCTGTGTAGCGCACCTGTAGGTGTAATTGTGTTAGATGGGTCCTGCTCTTGTCCAACTCCGGTGACACCCACAACCTCCAGTGATACACTGACACCTCAAAAGTCTCTGGAAAGGGTTTGGCCCAAAGAACCACCAGAAAATCTAGAGATGTCAAATCCTAAAATCGCAGTAAATCTTTAAGTGCACTTTATACGACAAATGTATAAATGTCTGTTCGACAATCAAACTCAGATAAACATTTAAGCCAATTTCCCTAAACATTGTCCAGTGTTAATCTAAGTAGCAGGCCAGCAGTTGGAGCTCATATATAAAACAGTATTTGTAATCCACAAAGAGCTTCATTCAGGAGAGTAGCAGCAGGATAATTACATGAGATGGATTATTATATATATAATATATAATCCACATCTGATAGGCCTTGACACCCCAGAGCAGTATGTTAGGCTAATATGAAGTTTTTGTCTCTAGTGCCAACGAGAAACTGCATTGCACAGTACCCTGGGAGGCCTAACCATGTGAAAGTCACAATCTAACAAGAATCACTCACTCAAAGCTGGCTCTGTGAATCTGCAGGGCTGTTATGCAGGCAGATAAACATACCTATAAAGTGGATTCACTATCAGCCCGCCACTGTAGTAATAAAGTAGCTTGCTTACAGTTCCTTCAGGTGAGGCAGAATGAAGCAGCCATGTGCAGTAGTCTTTCACGCTCCTTCAGAAAGGATGCAGTCACAGAACACTGTGGAGGAAGGATTTCAGCTCACAAGTCACAGAACACTGTGGAGGAAGGATTTCAGCTCACAGACAGATCAGTTCTGTGTGTGGAACACTGTGTAATCCTTCAGATCTCTCTACAGCCACTTCTCTCTCAGTTCTTTCTCTGCTCTCAGCTCACTCAACCCAGTTTCCAGCAAATTATCTGTTCTCAGAGCTAAGACTTTCTCGGTGACGTCATCCTGCCCCGTCGCCATGGCGACGGGGGAAGCCCTCCAGGAAATCCCATTCTTTGAACAGGATTTCCTGATCGGAGATCGCCGAAGGCGATCGAAGCGGGCGGGGGGATGCCTCTGAGCAGCGGCTATCATGTAGCGAGCCCTGGGCTCGCTACATGATTTAAAAAAAAAAAAAAAACTGCTGCGCTGCCCCCTGGCGGAATTTTTCATACCGCCAGGGGGGTTAAGCCTACTGCTGTATGTATTCACCATGGATCAATTTGTTAAAGTGTAATTGTCGGGCATAAAATCAAAAATCAATTCTTTATTTTTATCTGGTAAACAAGTACTAAGGATGCTAACCAGGCAATCGCAAAGTTAAAATCACTATTAATTTTCTTGTTGACAAATGATCATTCCCCGGTGTACCTGACTCTTATTTGATATGCAAAAAATTTGGTACACAAAAAGGAAGTTGCAGGGCATGCTGGGTTGTCAGTTTTGCTTCTCTACTTCCCCTCAGACTTTTACTAATCCCTCCTGTTTTCCCCTCCCACACCTCTGTTCCTCTCTGATTGGGCAATATTTCTTATGCTGAAACAGTGCACTTTCTATAGTGAAGGTCGGGCAAATCAGGCAGAGGAGAGCAAGGGAGGAAATGACATAAGGATTGGCTTCAAAATAGCCACAGTTAATATTGAAAATGCTAAGAAGGATTAGGAAAAATCACTAAAATCAAAATGTGGACAGTGCAATACATATATTATGTAAGTTGAGCAAGTATTTATCTACTTATATATGTGGGTGTTTTTCTGAGATAGTATGGCTGACAGCTCCTCTTTAAGAGGTTGGAGATCGGTGTGTCAAGGGGATCGCTGATGAGCTCCCTCTGAGAGTTTTCCTGTGTGGAAGACATGTCTGTGTTTACCTTGGAGCCCCGGGAGGTAGAAGTGGTAGTCTTGGGGATAGTACAATAAACTGAATCCTTAGGATCCAAATTACCCGCAATACAGTGTGATGCAAAAGTTTGGGCAACCTTGTTAATCGTCATGATTTTCCTGTATAAATCGTTGGTTGTGACAATAAAAATGTCAGTTAAATATATCATGTAGGAGACACACACAGTGATATTTGAGAAGTGAAATGAAGTTTATTGGATTTACAGAAAGTGTGCAATAATTGTTTAAACAAAATTAGGCAGGTACATTAATTTGGGCACCACAAAAAAGAAATTAAATCAATATTTAGTAGATCCTCCTTTTGCAGAAATTACAGCCTCTAAATGCTTCCTGTAGGTTCCAATGAGAGTCTGGATTCTGGTTGAAGGTATTTTGGACCATTCTTCAGAATCAGAATCACTTTATTCGCCAAGTGCGACAGGCGCCGCCCCCGGAATTATTTGTGGACAAGGCATATTGGCAGGTGCAAACAGTGCAAGTAACAATTTCACATAGTACAATTAAAAAGAAGCATTAAAAAGGAAGCATTTCAACATAGCAATGATACATAGAGCGGTTGCCTCTCTATTTGGCAGAGATGGACATGAGTGTCAGCCTATGGGCGCGCATACGTCCTCCAGTGCCCCGAGTGCAGAAGGGGATTAGGAGATGGCATTAAGGGGGGGAGGGTCTGAGTTGAGGAGAGTGATAGCTTGAGGGAAGAATGTGTTCCTACCCCTGGTGGTTTTGGTGTATATGGACCTATAGCGACGTCCCGAGCGAAGGGGACTGAAGAAGTGATTGCCAGGGTGGGAGGGATCGAGTGTGATTCTATTTGCCCTGGACCTCATTCTGGATGTGTGGAGAAGGTCCAGGGGTGGCAGGGGCGACCCAATGATCTTCTCAGCCACATTGATGACTCTCTGGAGTTTGAGCCTATCCTTTGCATTTGCTCCCGAGTACCAGACGATGATGGAGGAGCAAAGGACAGATTCGATGGTCGCTGTATAAAAACTGGTCAGTAGCTCCCTGGGCATGCCAAACTTCCTTAGTTGCCTCAGGAAGAACAGTCTCTGCTGGGCCTTCTTTTGGGTAGTAGAGGTATTTTCGTCCCATCTCAAGTTCTCCGTGATGGTGGTGCCTAGGAACCGCGCACTATGTACCCTGGTGACTTCGGTGCCATCAATGATGACCGGGCTGGGTGGTGGGGCGTTCCTTCTGAAGTTCACTATCAGTTCCACCGTTTTTGCTGTATTTAGTACGAGTTTGTTGTCTGAGCACCATCTGAGAATCCGCTCGATCTCGCTGTGATATTCCAGCTCCGCGTTATCACCCATGAGTCCTACGATGGTGGTGTCATCTGCAAACTTAATGACCTTGACGGTATCCGTGGAGGAGGTGCAGCTGTTTGTATACAGGGAGAAGAGCATCGGAGACAGTACGCATCCTTGCGGGGCGCCTGTGTTTGTGGTTCTTACACTGGAGGAGCAGCCTCCGAGTCTCACTAGCTGTGTCCTGTTCGTAAGGAAGTCCTTGATCCAGGTGCAAAGGTTTGGGTCAACACCGAGCCGTCCAGGTCGTCATACAGAATGTTTGGGCAGATGGTATTGAACGCAGAACTGAAGTCCAGTAGGAGGATCCTTGCGTAGGTCTTTGGTTTATCTAAGTGCTCAGTGATATGTGCAAGGCAGATGTTAATGGCGTCTTCTACAGACCGGTTTGCCCTGTATGCAAATTGTAGAGGGTCCAACAGGGTGGCAGTGTGAAGCTTCAGGTACTTCAGGTTCTTTACAAAACATCTCTAGTTCATTCAGGTCTGATGGCTTCCAAGCATGGACAGCTCTCTTTAACTCACACTACAGATTTTCAATTATATTCAGGTCTGGGGACTGAGATAGCCATTCCAGAACATTGTACGCGTTCCTCTGCATGAATGCCTTAGTGGGTTTTGAGCAGTGTTTAGGGTCATTGTCTTGTTTAAAGATTCAGCCCCGGCGCAGCTTCAGCTTTGTCACTGATTCCTGGACATTGGTCTCCAGAATCTGCTGATACTGAGTGGAATCCATGCGTCCCTCAACTTTGACAAGATTCCCAGTCCCTGCACCGCCCACACAGCCCCACAGCACGATGGAACCACCACCATATTTTACTTCAGGTAGCAAGTGCTTTTCTCTTGGCGGACTCAAAGTGCCAGAGCAGCAGCCACTAGGGTGCGCTCTATAGGCAGTAGCAGTGTTAGGGAATCTTGCCCAAGGTCTCCTACTGAACAGAAAGAATTCACTTTTATAGAGATAGGAGTCCACTTTAAAGCAATAAATGCTTTAACCCAGAGGTGCCCACACTTTTTAGGCCTGTGAGCTACTTTAAAGAATTTTAGCAAGTCAAAATGATCTACCTATATACAATTTTAGGAGCACAGTTGTATATACAGAATGGAAAATGTAGTGGGGTCGGGATCTACCATAAAGTCCTTTGCGATCTACTAGTAGATCCCGATCTAGGTGGCCAGTAATGGTCCAATTTCAGAAATTCTGATCGGATTGGTTGTAAATAATCTCAGATGATGGGCACAATCGATTACAAATGATTATAAAAATAGTCATCCGATTGGATTTTTGTCAAACCAAAATTTGGGTTATCTTGTTGGTTGTGATAGATAGGAAGCAAAGATTGGTTCGTTAATGGTGTAGTGAACGAGTTTTCTTCCGATCAGAATTCCTGAACGATCGAACGATTTCTTTTTTTGCTAGAAATTGGACCGTTAGTGGCCACCTTAATGAGCACCCCTGCTTTAAAGGGACTCCGAGCAGTGCAGAAACTATGGAAAGATGCACATCATTTTAAAGCTCTCTTTCTCCTCTTTCCAATGATATATACACCGCCGCCCTAGGCCTTTTAGTTTTCGCTATTTTCGCGATTGAATTTGCAGCGGCCGCGATTTCGATCGCGAAAATAGAGAAAACTATAAGGCGTAGGGCAACGATTTAGGTGTCGTCAGAAAGAGGAGAAAGAGAGCTTTAAAATGATATGCATCAAGCCATAGTTATATTGTATTACACAGGGCGACTTTTTGTCAAAGTCAGCAGCTGCATTCAGCAGAATGGAGCTGCTGACACTGGGGAAAGTGTTGTCCTGTGTAATACAATATAACGATGGATATCATTGTAAAGCTCTCTTTCTCCTCTTTCTGACGACACCTAAATCGTTGCCCTACACCTTTTAGTTTTCTCTATTTTCGCGATCGAAATCGCGTCCGCGGCAATTTCAATCGCGAAAATAGCGAAAACTAAAAGACGTAGGGTGGTGCTTTATATATCATTGGAAAGAGGAGAAAGAGAGCTTTAAAATGATGTGCATCTTTCCATAGTTTCTGCACTGCTCGGAGTCCCTTTAACCCTTTCCTCACTTTATCCAAAACTGAAATAATAATAAAAAAAATCCCCTGATTTCCACCTCTCTGCCACGTGCATCACAGGATACGTCAAAGAGGAACTCCAGCCTAAACAAACATACTGTCATTAAGTTACATTAGTTATGTTAATTAAAATAAATAGGTAATATAATCTCTTACCCACCCTGTTTTTAAAAGAACAGGCAAATGTTTGATTTCATGATGGCAGCCATCTTTTTGGTTGAAAGGAGGTGACAGGGAGCATGAGACACAGTTCCAACTGTCCTGTGTCCTGAGCACCTCTCCCAGTTACTAGGCAACGTGAATAACAACATAGGAAATCCCATCATGCTCTGCACAGCATCAGGGAAAAAAGCCCGGGCTTTTTTTCTTTGATGGGTGGAGCTTAGCTAAAAATGCTGCTAAAAATGATGCTTTGGTAAGAACAGCAAAGTTCTGACGCTGTGAAACTGTTAAAGAAACAACAAACAACTTTTCAGTTCTGCTGAGTAGATTTTTAGTCCGGAGGTTCACTTTAATGCCACAATAGACAGTAAATACAATCTATAATACAATAAAAGCTGCAGTAAATCCAGTAAAGGCATCAACGCTATAATAAAATCTATAATAATAATTTCCAAGCCATCAGCTGTATGTGTGTGTGGCCGTCTGCCGGCGGCGCTGATTGTATGGTGTGCGCGGTGCACGCAACGTCCAAAGAGATGGCGCTCGCACTCCTGCGCTGCACAGCGCACACCACCAGCTAGCTAATAAATGTTAGTTTACAGATGAACTGCAGGACCTTCACTGCATGGGTGGCTTTCAATGCTTGGAGTGTGATGATGGATGATCTGATGGCAGTGTCAGTGCAGTGATTAAATATGCCCCGTCTGCAAGCGTGGAAGTATGGTGAAAGAGGATTACACACTCGGATGACTCCCTATAGCTCAGGCCTCACTAACCATGTCTGAGATATAGAGATATACATGTCCCAGGGCAAGCTGTCTTACATACATAAATCTCAATGAGTCAATGTGAAATTCAGACAATTCATTTCACTGTCTGAGCCGTCCATTTCCTCTTCTATGCCTGAAAACAGTGCCGCGCATCAGACACAATAACTGTCTGCGGCGGAACAGCTGTCACTGTTTTGTTGCAAAATCATCAACAACTGAGTCTTGTTGTTTCGTGTGAAAACTCAGCAGGAAACAGGATATCGTAACCTGATAACAAATCGGTCATGACGAACGATGCTCTTGTTTGTCTGAAATATGGAATGTAACCTAATTCCTCGATTTTGTGCACAATTTTTCCAACGACCAGCGATTTTTCGAGCGACAAGCGAATGTTTCCACAATCTCGCAATATGGGTACAAGTGCGCAACTAGGCAAATGACTCGTACCAACATTATTATTTTAGTATTTATATAGACCGACATCTTACTCATGCACTGGACAGAGTATATTGTCTTGTCACTAACTGTCCCTCAGAGGCAGGGCCGGGCCGAGGCATAGGCTGGAGAGGCTCCAGCCTCAGGGCGCAGTGTAGGAGGGGGCGCAGAATTCATTCAGCTGTCATTCCTAATTGTGTTTGAAGCAGAAAGAGATAATACAAGGGGATACATGGCAGTGACTGCAAGCCAGATAACTAGATATTAAGGTGTTGGGGAGGTTGTGGGCCCTGTGGCGCCTCTTAGTCAATAGCAATCAGTGTGTGATGGTTGGGGAGGCAGGGATGGAGGGGCGCACTTTGGTGTCTCAGCCTTGGGTGCTGGAGGACCTTGTCCCGGCTCTGCTCAGAGGGGCTCACAATCTAATCCCTACCATAGTCAAATGTCTATGTATGTATCGTGCAGTGTATGTATCGTAGTCTAGGGCCAATTTTTAGGGGGAAGCCGATTGACTTATCCCTTTTGTGCCTTGGAAATCATTATACATTTTATTTATCATGTTACTTTTATCACTGTTATGACCAATTCTGTATTTTGTATCATTTTTGTATTTTGTCACTAATTATGTATCTTGTATATTGGTGTACAACATTGTCTGTATTATGTACCCCATGTTTGCTTCTTACTTTGTACAGCGCCATGGAATATGTAATAGTACATTTTTGGGATGTGGGAGGAAACTGGGGTCTGGAGGAAACCCACGCAGACACAGGGAGAACATACAAACTCCTTGCAGATGTTGACTTGGGTGGGATTCGAACTGCGGACCCAGCACTGCAAGGCGAGAGCGCTAACTTCTACGCCACCGTGCTGCCCTATGCAGCAATAACGACCATCTCAGTGGATCAGATCTTTAAGATCCCCGGTGACTCCCGCGCAGTGTCGCGATCGTTTGAACTCTTGTTCGCACCCGTCGCGTGATATCACGTGTTCCAGCGGGCAGGAAGATGGCTCGAATGACGTCGCTGTGATCCATTTTCCTGCGTTTTCAGGTGAGTATTTAGCGTTATCCTCGCTGTTTTACGTTTATCTCTCGTGGTTTACAGCGACAGACTTGTAGGCTCTAAATACTTTTTTTATTAGACCACTTGATATGCATTACAACATACGTTTCCATAAACATCTTCCTTTACCATATGTACATGTTTGCAAACACAACAGGAGATCAAAACTGTGTGAGAGAACTTGTGTAAACGTTTGCTAGACTCATCAGAACCTCATATTGTAAAGCAATTCACACCAGATTGGTTACACTGTACACATCAAAGGAAGCAGAGGCATTGCAGGGAAAAGGGGAGGAGCTGAGGTGCAGCTAAGCCTTTGGGTGTCACAATGTCTCACCTCACCAGCTGTGATTCCTGCTACCCCAAGTTCAGAGGTCAGTAGGTGATCTGGCATAAGTGACACCGCAGCCTCTTCTGCATAGAGTTCTCAGGGTTCCAAATCACAAGCAGGCATGTCATAGAGAAATAAACCACCCTCTGAAGGTAGCCATACATCTAGCGATTTTACATCAAGTGATCCCCCCCTTTCCTTCAGACCACACTGTTTCTGTCTATTATTAGACAAGACATAGAATATTTATGTTGTGCTTTTCTCCTGGTGGACTCAAATTACCAGAGCTGCAGCCACTAGAGCGCGCTCAGTAAGTAGTAGCAGTGTTAGGGAGTCTTGCCCAAGGTCTCCTCACTAACCTAGTCTCAGCCCGAGGTGGGTTTCTGATATAAATATTAGGACACAGAGGTTGGTTCGGCATACAATGCCCAGCCTCTGTGTCCGTATAGTTCACCCAAGGCCCCCCCCTGCGCTCTGCTGTCCCCCAATATAAAAACCGCCACGCTAACGACATGCAGCTTGTCACTAGCTAGCTGTTTACCTTTCGCATATCGCCGCTCCCCGCCTGCGTCCCTTTCCTCCCCGCCTCTGTAAGCTTCCTCCAATTGGCTTACGGAGGCGGGGAGGGAAGGGACGCAAGCGGGGAGCGGTGATATGCAGGAGGCGGGGGAGCAAAGGTAAATGACAGCTACAATGTAAACAGCGTGGCGTTTTTTAATATTTGGAGACAGCAGAGCGCAGGGGGGCCTGGGGGTGCACTATACGGACACAGAGGCTGTGCATTGTATGCAGAACCAACCTCTGTGTCCTAATATTTATGTCAGAAACCCACCTCGGGTTCTCTTTAACCTCCTGGGCGATAATCCCGAGCTGAGCTCGGGGTAAGCCGCCGCTGTGAATTTCTCAGCCCCTGGTGGGCCGATTTCCACACTTTTTGCTTTGTTACACGCAGCTAGCACTTTGCTAGCTGCGTGTACAAGACGATCGCCGCCGATCCACGCCAACTCGCCACTACCCGCCACGTTAGAGGCCCCCCCTTGAGACCCCGTGCGCAGCCTGGCCAATCACTACCAGGCTGCGCTAAGGGGTGGATTGGGACTCTCCCAGATGCCATGACGGGGAAGCCAAACAGGCAATCCCGTTCTGAATGGGATTTCCTGTTTGCTCTGATCGCCGGAGGCGATCGGAAGGGGTGGGGGGATGCCGCTGTACAGGCTAGCTACATGATTAAGAAAAATAAAATTGAAAAAAAGTGCTGCGCTGCTTGTATCGCCAGGGAGGTTAAAGGGAAGGTCCGAGGTGATTAAAAAAAACAAATCTACTTACCTGGGGCTTCCTCCAGCCCCTGGCAGCCGTCCTGTGGCCTCACCATAGCTCCATTTGCTCCCGGTCCCCTCCGGTGCAGATGCCAACTTTGCCAGGCCATCATCTACTGTGCTTCAGCATGCGGTTCACGAAGTCACACTGACATCATCCGGACTGTACTGTACCTGCGCAGAGTACGGATGACATCAGCGCGACTCCGAGAGCTGCTCGCGCAGGCGCAGTGGGCATCTTGCACTGGCTGGGCACGGGGAGCTGCGGCAAGGGCACAGGTCAGCTGCAAGGGGCTGGAGGAAGCCCCAGGTAAGTTGAGTTTTTTGTTTTTTAATCACCTCGGACCTTCCCTTTAAAGGGAGTCTGAAGCGAAAATTAAAATAAAAAACAGATACTCACCTAAGTAGAGGGAAGGCTCTGGGACCTATAGAAACTGGCCGTACTACAGTTTAGAGGATGGAGAAAAAAAGAGTCATTTTAACAATCATTTAGCAGAGAAATACAAACATTTGCACAGATCTGAATATCCATTTTGAAAGAGGGACAAATGAGGGGGGAACACTGAGGGGAGAGCCCGAGGGGGGGGGGGGAGTGGCCCCCCCCTCCCCTCTGATGCAGGTGACCATGCTCTCCCCACATGCTGCGACCCCTCCTGCCCAGCAAAATAGACCTGAGCAGGCCCCAGGGGGCCATCCAAATTTTCACAGGGGAGCCAGTGATTTCTAGTTACGCCCCAAACTGACACCTCTCTGACACTGCAGCTGTCCTTGGCAGGTTTGGGTGCTCCATATCAATTTTTATGTATAGACTGCTTGAGGGGGCCCAATTGTAAAACTAGCACTGGGGCCCAGAGTTCCTAAGCTACGCTGCTGGTAGGGAGCTATGATTTCTTTGTATACAGAGAAGATCAGTATTATGAGAAACAGAAATCCCCGCCACTAAAGTCATCAAAGCAAGGTTTGCACATGTCTTGTTTCGTTAAACCGATGTCAGTTTTTCAAGCGAAACTTGGCAAAGCCCCTACAACAAGCCACGACGTGCGCCGTCTACCTGGGAACTTCCCATCTGCGCAGGATAGACCGCGGCTGCAGTCACTGAAACATCGTTGGGTGTCTGCTCAATAACACCAGCAGTTTATGTCTTCTTTCTTTTATTGCTTCTTTTTTTTTCCAGACAGCAGGCAAAAGTATGCGTTGTGTTGTAATTCTATTTATTATAAACATTTCCTTCGCAGATGCCGGTGAGGCTTCCTGTTTTGGAAATAATTAATCAGTCTGTCTTCCCCACACACTTCTCAGGCAAGATTAACTCTGTCCCTGGATGACTCCACAGAAGTGCTGCTATGCTGCTGCAAAGAGGGAAACCAAGGCAAAGACCTTTTAAAGATCCCCGACGACCTCGTGCAAAGTGCCGGGACTGTTTGAACGCTCGTTCGCGAGTGACGTCATGTGTTCCCGCAGGCAGGAAGCTGAATAAGTCTAAACTATAAATACCATTGTGAATTGGGCACCAAATGAAAACAAGAAATATTTACAATGGTAATGACGATAGTAAAACATTGGTGAATGTTATCGATATTTTACTACAGCTAGCCCTAACCCTACTCTAATGCTGGGAATACATTATACGTTTTTTTCGATCGATTTTGCCGCTTGACCCACCACTCGATTTCCTTGTCTTGCCCTCGTTTTTCTATGTGAAATCGAGCGGTAAAATTACCGACCGTGAGATCAGACATGTCGGAAATTATCGAAACCATCTATCTGCTGGAAAAACGCATGGTGTATTCCCAGCATAACACAGAACTATGCCCCCTCCGATGCCTAACTCTAAAAAAACCCCTTCCTGACGCCAAACCCTAACCCCCCCCCCTTCCTAATGCAAAACCCTCCCCATAACACCTAACCCCCCCCCTTTCCTGATGCCTGACCCTAAACCCCCCCCCCGTCTTGATACCTATCCTTGAAACCTCCCCTTCCCCCCCCCCCCTCCTTTCTGAAGCTAAATCCTGAAATTCCCACCCTTCCTGACACCTAACCCTAAATCCCTCCTTCATGACAGCTAACCCTAAACCCCCCCTTCCTGGTGCCCAACCCGAACCTCCCCCCCCCCCCCCCCCGCCTGACACATAACCCTAAACCCCCCTTTTTAACCTTACAATTTTCAAAGCGATACATTTCAAGTCGAAAATTTTAAAAAGTTTCTTTGGCTTCTTACCAGGTGATCATTGTGAGCCAATCACAGTGATTACGGACGGCAAAATGAAAAAAGGCTCTGGTCCTTAAAGCGCGATTGTCACCATAAAAATCTAATTTCAACAGCAGTTGGTCTGAGTGTATTAAGTGATCCCTTAGGGCCCTTTTCCACTAGAGCGATTGTGATTGCTGAATAGCAAAATCGCAAATCGCTAGTGATTTTTAAATCGCTAGGGTTGTTACTTTATCATAGAAAGCATGAGAAGTATTTTCCACTACAGTGATTCGATTTGGAAATCGCAAATCGCAATCGCTTGCTGGAGCGATTTTTACAATGATAATGCAATGCAAATGAAAATCGCAATCGCATAACAGAATTTATGAAAAAATCGCAATCGCAATCACTGGCGTTTGTGATTGCGATTGCTAGTGGAAAAGGGCCCTTACATTGTAAGCCTCTGGCAGGGTCCTCCCTTCCCTAGTGTAATCTACAGGATTGTGTGCTCCTTTCCTATGACAGCTTGTACTTGTATTACTGGGCCTACCTAACTAGCCCAAAGTCGCATGATCATGTATCGTGTACTGTTTGCCTTGTATAACCTTGTTATGTCTGTCATCCTTCCTTGAATCATTGTATAAATGTATTGTCCAGTGCTGCGCAATATGTTGGCGCTTTATAAACACAATAAATAATAATAATAATCCTGCATTCAAAACTTTTAAGGGCTTGATTCACAAAAGAGTGCTAACTGTTAGCACGGGCGTTTGCGTGCAAATTTTTGCGTTTGCGCGTGATCGCAAATTTTCATGCGCAAACGCAAGTTTTCGTGCGAAATCGTTTTTGCATGAATATTCGCATTTGCGTGCAAAACCGTTTAAATGCGTGCGAAAATTCGCGATCGCTAACAGTTAGCACTCTTTTGTGAATCAAGCCCTAAAACTTTTTTCTGCTGTTATGGTTTGGAGTTATCACATACCTTAGGAGCACTGGCCCTTTAATTGCCATCGGCTGGCAAAACAGTTGCATGCTGGGGGTCTTTTTATCTATAATATATTCCTCCTCTTCCCTTTATTTCCCCCTCCTTCTAATGACATAAGACAGTGCACTTCATAGTATAGAACTCAGTGGGAGTGTCTGTAGAGTAGACTCTGGGAGGAGGGCGGGTAACGAATACACAATTAGCAAGAGGAGAAAAAAGAGTGAGGGAGAAAATGATGTCAGGATTAGCTTTATTTAAAGGTAACCAAGATGGAAACTGTCTAGAATAGGATTCTCTGCTTTTCCTTTATAAAATTCACAGGAATCATAACGTGGACAGTATAATGCATGTGTTATGTAAGCAGAACTAGTATTTATCTACTAATATATGTGTTTTTTATTTCTAGGTTAGCATGGGTGTCACTTGTTCTTTAAAGGGGCCAGAGCCTGCCATCCCTAAGGAGTTGGGAGTCCTGGGCCCATATGCAATTCTCTTTTTCTCCTGAGTTTTCTCCTAGGGCATCATTTTCATCTTGTATTTAAAATAATTTTTAAGCACTTTGGAAATGAGAAAATACCAAAACTTATTTGAAAAAGTACTGCCAAAATTATTCTGATTATTTTATTACTAATTTTGAAAATATCAATCAATAGAAAAACTAAGAAGAACAGATTAATTGCATACGGGCCCAGGTGTTATTTCTGCAAACTTTGGAACACATAGTAAAGAAACATTCCGATGTTGCCAGCTGAGATACATTTCAGAATATACATCAGGGTGAGGAAAGTTTTTAAAGGACACCCGAGGTGACATGTGACATGATGAGATAGACATGTGTATGTACAGTGCTAACCACACAAATAACTAGGCTGTGTTCCTTTTTTTCTTTCTCTGCCTGAAAGAGTTAAATATCAGGTATGTAAGTGGCTGACTCGGTCCTGACTCAGACAGGAAGTAACTACAGTGTGACCCTCACTGATAAGAAATTCCAACTATAAAACACTTTCCTAGCAGAAAATGGTGTCTGAGAGCAAGAAAGAGGTAAAAAGGGGAATTTCTTATCAGGAAAGATCCACTAGGAAAGTGTTTTATAGTTGGATTTTCCTATCAGTGAGGGTCACACTGTAGTCACTTCCTGTCTGAGTCAGGACCGAGTCAGCCACTTACATACCTGATATTTAACTCTTTCAGACAGAGAAAGAAAAAAAGGAATACAGCATAGTTATTTGTGTGCTAGGCACTGTACATACCCATGTCTATCTCACCAATCACCATGTCACATGTCACCTCTGGTATCCTTCAAAATGGGAGAACACTAACTAAATCATTTATGGATCAATATTGAGCGGTGCTTATCAGGACGGTCCCCATACATGCCTACTCCCCCTCACATTAGACAATCCCTATGGCTGTGCGCTCGGGACGCAAGCACACCTGATCGCACGCTATAAGTGCTGCCGTGGGTTGCACTGCTGATCCCGTTCATTACAGTGAATGGGATCAGCGATGCGCTTTGCCAAAAATGCATGCAGCAGTGCGATAGCGCATCGCACTGCTGCGCATGGCGCATAGTATGAACATCAGAAGTGCTCTCTATGCACTTCTGATGTTCTTGCTGATTGCATACCATACGCTCAGCGAAATGCGCACGGCAGCACATATAGTGTGAACGAGCCCTAATGGTTTCGGCTCTGGTATCCTTTAACCACTTCGCATCCAGACCTTGTTTTCCCCTTATTGACCAGAGCAATTTTGACGTTTTAGCTATGTCCCTTTTTAATCAGCCATAACTTTATCCCTACTCACGACACCTAAATGATCTAGGTATCGTTTTTTTCAGGACAAACTAGACTTTCATTGGCGGGTATTTTGTCCCTAGACCAAAAAAGTTTTCTATGCATTTTAATGGGAAAAAGAGGGGGAAAATGAAAAAAATGCATTTTTGCTCAGTTTTTATCAATTCCAGTTTAAAAATAAAAAGTGCCACAGAAGATAAAAACATGTCACCAGTATTCTGTCCCCCAGTATAGATAGCAAAATGTGTCCCGAGTATCAGACCCCCCCCCCTATAGCCAGATGTGTCCCCATTATCAGTCACCCCCAGTATAGCCCGATGTGTCCTCTGTTTAGCACCTCCCAGTATAGATAAACAGATGTATCCCCAGGATTACTGCCCCTCATTATAACTAAATGTGTCCCCAGGAATAGTGGTCCCCCATTATAGCCAGATGCGCCCTCAGGATTAGCGGGTGCACCCTGGATTAGGGCCCCCCCCCCACACCATTATAGCCAGATCTGCCCCCAGTATAAAATTATGCACATAATTAAAATTGTATCCCCTCTTACTTTATCCTCCCCCCCCCCCAGCTGCACATTTTACCCCCCACCAGGGGTTCAACAACCCCCATAAGGGCCAGCCAGATGTCCCACCCCCCACCCAGGCAGCCCCCTCGGTGGCCAGATCTGTAAAAAAAAAAAAAAGGATTAGAAAGCAGCCTGACTCACCTTTTCCTGTTCCAGCGATCAGCCTGCAGCCCGAGCCTCCGATCGCCGCTCTGCACGCAGCCCTGTGATGCCGGTTACCGGGTCCCGGCTTGATGACGTCATCAAGCCGGGACTCGGCTATTCAGCATCACAGGGCTGCGTGCAGAGCGGGGATCGGGCTGCAGGCTGATCGCTGGAACAGGAAAAGGTGAGTCAGGCTGCTTTCTAATCCTTTTTTTTTTCAGATCTGGCCACCGAGGGGAGAGATGAAGGATCACCGCTGTTTGCTACAGCGGTGATCGTTCATCCGCGGGGGGATTACTAATTGGCTACAAGGGAACATTTTCCCTTTCACCAATTAGTATTGCAGCTGTTAGTGCCGGGAGGTGCGCTCTGAAGCGCACCTGTTCCTGCACAACAGGGCTGAAAGCAGGTCAGTATATCTACGTGGCTGTGGCTTGGAGAGAGCCACAGCTGACGTAGATATACTGTATCAAAGGAGAAAGTGGTTAAGCACCGTACACAAGCTAGATGAAACGACCACCCTTGCCAAGAATCCAGCGTGTGTACAGCATGCCCAGAGGAAGCCGCTTATTTAAAGGGAAGGTTCAGGGACTGTTAAAAAAAAATAAAAATCCGCATCCACTTACCTGGGGCTTCCTCCAGCCCGTGGCAGGCAGGAGGTGCCGGTGGTCTCCGGTGGCTGACACGACCTGGCCAGGTCGGGCTCCTTCCGCGTTCCAAAATGTGCCTCACGGCGGCACGCTGACGTCATCGGACGTCCTCCGGGCTTTACTGCGCAGGCTCAGAACTACTTTAAGGCAGCGAATTGTGACGGCTAGGACGGGGGACACCATGCCCAACATGCCTCTGATCTATCTCTTGGTAAGCCTCATCTTGCACATTTGTCGGTGCTCCTCCCTTGCACCGTCTTCTCATTGATCACTGTCACCAGTGGCGTAGCTAAGGAGCTGTGGGCCCCGATGCAAGTTTTACAATGGGGCCCCCCTAGCACTCTATACATAACAACTGATACGGCACACCAAAACTTGCCAATGGCTACTACAGTGTCAGAGGTGAAAGAAGGGGATGGGGAACAGCTTGTTAATGATTACTGCTATCCATAGCACCTATAAAAGTGATTATTATGAGTACAGGACAAATATAGTGCTAATACTGTAGTTAAGGGAGGGCCCTTCGGGGCCCCTCTGGCCCAAGGGCCCCGATGCGGTCGCTACCGCTGCACCCCCTATTGCTACGCCCCTGACTGTCACACTCAATACTTCTCATCACGGTGGTGCCTCTTCCCTTCCTTTTTGTACTTGGTTTGGGGTGTTCCATTCATGTTCTCTTTTTTTTATCCCTTGTTAGGGTCTTCAATTTGGGGACGTACTTTGTCCCATATGGTTGATTTTGCACTTTATTATTATTTGCACTAGTGTTGGCGGTTACTATCCTTTTTTCAACGAATGTTATAATGATCATTGTACTGTATTTTATTTGTCTTGTGTGTGTGTGTATATACACCGTGCTGCCACTATTTATATTTATTATGATATTTATACTAGCACTAATACAATTTTTGGGTATATACAATAACATATATCGTGGCTACCCCGCCTCATAGGTTTTTACATGTTTTTATTGTGCTGTTTTGTAGTTCAGTAAAGATGGTTATTGATTATTATACATTTTGGAGTGGTGTGGTATTTTAGAATTAGCTTTTTTTGTATAATGATATGTTATTTATATTCCCTTTTGGACATTCCTGGGACATATACTTTTGCTTATATGGTTGATGGTGCTTGCCCCTATTTGTGCTGAAACATTATGTGTACAGCAAGCCTTGCCACCCCTTGGCTGCTCAGTAAGCGATCTGCTATGGCCGAGTGCATTGTCCTACCTACTCACCCGGAGGCACCACGCTCGCTTAGATAATGGATCAGCTGCTTCTGTTCCACTGCCTGAGGAAGTGGGCTGTGTCCCACGAAACGCGTTGCCTTTATTGGAGTACATTATTAAAGAATATTTTTGAAGCTTTCATTATGTGGAATCTTCTATGGGGAGATTCAAATATTGTTTTATCCCTTTGGTGCCTCTGTGTTTCTGATACAAATACCTACTAACCTGACCCCTTCCCCCCTGCATAGCAACAGAACACATCGCTAGGAGGGCCGAGGCATAGGCGAGAGAGGCTCCAGCCTCGGTGCAGTCCAGGAGGGGGGCGCAAAACTCACTCAGCTATCATTCCCCTATTGTGTTTGAAGCAGAGAGAAATAAGAAAAGGGGATACATGGCAGTGACTGCAAGCCAGATAACTAGAGATTAAGGTGTTGGGGGCCCTGGGGCACCTCTTAGTCTAATAGCAATCAGTGTGGGACGGCTGGGGTGGGAGGGATGGAGGGGCGCACTTTGGTGTCTCAGCCTTGGGTGCTGGAGGACCTTGTCCCAACTCGCTAGCCTGCAGGCTAGTGACATGTCTGTACAGCCTCGGCCCTGTAATGTAGCCCAAGAGGTCTGATCCCGTCCCCACCAAATTACATGCCTCATATGTGTATACAAGGCTTTAGGAATGGACTCTCGCCTCAGCGTCAAGCTACGTGAAGTAACATTGCGCTCTTACTAAGTCACGGTCATGACACAGAATTTAAAGGGACTCCGTAACAAAAATTGCATCCTGTTTTTTAGCATCCTACAAGTTACAAAAGCTTTTCTTATGTGTTCTGGCTTACTGCAGCACTTTGTACTATCACAGTCTCTGTAATAAATCAACTTATCTCTCTCTTGTCAGACTTGTCAGCCTGTGTCTGGAAGGCTGCCAAGTTCTTCAGTGTTGTGGTTCTGCTATGAACTCCCCCTTCCAGGCCCCTCTATGCACACTGCCTGTGTGTTATTTAGATTAGAGCAGCTTCTCTCTTATCTTTTACAAGCTGGATAAATCGTCCTCTGAGCTGGCTGGGCTTTCACATAGTGAGGAATTACAATCAAGGGCAAAGCTGTTTGCAGGAAGAAAAGAGCAGCCTGAAACTTCAGTGCATGAGAGATGCAGGGGGAAAGAAACACACAAATGATCTCTTGAGATTCAAAAGGAAGGTTGTATACAGCCTGCTTGTGTATGGATGTATTTTCTATGTGTGGACATACTGTACATCAACCTACTTCCTGTTTTGGTGGCCATTTTGTTTGTTTATAAACAAACTTTTTAAAACTGTTTTTAACCACTTTTAATGTGGCGAAATTGTGACAGAGGGGAATAGGAGATGTCCCCTAACGCACTGGTATGTTTATTTTTGTGTGATTTTAACAATACAGATTCTCTTTAAAGAGCTGTGACCTTTAACAGCCTTGCATAATATGGTAATATAGAAGCAAAAGGAAAGTGTGAGCACAGCGCTAGTCAGAGTCGGCCTGCGAGCCACAGTGAGATTACATCAGCTCCTTTACCTTGAGAGTCCTTCCCCGAGACCTCATGACTCAGTGTCACCTGATGAGACTGTACTGCTAAGCGCCACGTCTAAAATATATCAGCATGACAACGTCAGCAGATACAACTCACAATGCACAACAGCAGCAGCAACACAAGCCGCTCTCATGTTACACCGCATCCCTCTTCGTAACCTTGTAGTGGTAGGCGTTTCCCCGCTGAGCCACAGACAAGCCAAATATCTCCCTGTTCATTCTGTACTCAGGACTGCAAGGGGGTAACAACATTAGATAAATAAAGTCAAAAAATGGCCTCAATTGTGGTAGCTATGTGAGGTAAATATTTTTTTGTAGGTAAAATACCTCATGAGGTATTTTCCTCTTTTTTTTAGCAATTCTGAAAGATTTTTCTCCATTTCCAAACATGAGGTAAAACATGAGGTATTTCAGCGGTAAGCATGCAGTAAATAAATAATCTTTAATTGTCTTCCATAAGTTAGGATTGTTTTTTTTTGGAGGGGGGAAGGTGTTTTTGATTATGTAGCAACCTATGAAAAGTATATTTATAGGCATCCCTTATAAAAAAAATATCCAGTGAACATTTGGAGATTTATTTCTACTATTCTTTTAAATTACACATCCTGAATAGGAGCGACACTAAAACAGCAATAGGAACTCCACTACAAACTGCAAAATGCATACTTACCTCCAGGTACAGGCAGGTCTTAACCTTCCTGGCGGTAACCCCGAACGTAGTTTGGGTGAAACCGCGCAGGAGGTTTTCTCAGGCCCGGCTGGGCCGATTTGCTTAATTTTTTTTTTTTTTGCTGCACGCAGCTAGCACTTTGCTAGCTGCGTCAGCACACGGATCACCGCCGCCCCACGCTCGATCGCCGCTATCCGTCGCGACGCGCCCCCCCCCAGACCCCGTGCGCTGCCTGGCCAATCAGTGCCAGGCAGCGCTGAGGGGTGGATCGGGACTCCCAATGACGTCGGTGACGTCATCCCGCCCCGTCGCCATGGCGACGGGGGAAGCCCTGCAGGAAATCCCGTTCTTTCAACGGGATTTCCTGATCGGAGATCGCCGAAGGGCGCCTAAGCTCGCTACATGATTTAAAAAAAACAAAA
Organism: Hyperolius riggenbachi; assembly: GCF_040937935.1. NCBI lineage: Eukaryota > Metazoa > Chordata > Amphibia > Anura > Hyperoliidae > Hyperolius > Hyperolius riggenbachi. The sequence goes on along the minus strand of NC_090656.1, from coordinate 18,194,275 downwards.
ACAAAAAAAACTGCTACGCTGCCTCCGGGCGGAATTCATTAGACCGCCAGGAGGGTTAATCAGTAAATTATGTGCTAACATGCTCCCTAATTTCCATGAGAAAAACTATTTTCGGCAAAATTAATACAAATGACCTCACGAATTACCTCATAATTTACCGCATGAGGTAAAACATGACAAAAACCTACCAGTATTGCTAAATGTCATTACCTCATGAGGTAAATTACCTTACATGAGGTAATTTGTTTGATAACCCTACCAGAACTGAGGCCATTGTGTAGGGAAAACACACACACAAAGTACATCTGTCATTAGTGTACTGGTTAAGGGCTCTGCCTTTGACATGGGAGACCAGGGTTCGAATCCTGGCTAGGTCAAGTACCTATTCAGTAAGGAGTTCAAGGCAAGACTCCCTAACACTGCAGGGTGGCCTCTTGAGCGCGTCCCAGTGGCTGCAGCTCTTGAGCGCTTTGAGTCTGACAGGAGAAAAGCGCTATACAAATGTTCAGATTAGTTCCTCATTACAAAGTGTATTTCCTGTATGGCTTTCAGTATGGTTAGGTCTACGGACCAGTACCCTTAAATTGAGAATAACTTGGTTTAAAGTGGACCTGAACTTTTGCACAGGACAGAAGGAAAACATAAAGAAATGCACCTTGTATGTATTTAGAGAGTTTAGCCTGCCTAATTCCCCCTTATCTGTGTCTAATCACAAGTTGTAATTTGATCTCTCAGCTGTGTCAGCTGGCTGCCACGGCAGAGTAGCTTATTTGTAAACACAGGATATTGACAATATGTATGCTTCCATGAAAGCAGGAAGTGGACACACTGCAGGTTTATTGCAGGATTTGTGTCAGCTGTAACAAAGAAATGTTTCTTCTTTAAAGGTAATTATGCGGTTGCTTATCTTTTTAAGCAGAGAGTAAGTTCTGAGTCCGCTTTAAATGGTCCATGCACGATAATAATAACAGGAGGCAGCTGATAGCGGGAATCTGAAGACAGCGCTCCTGAATCACCCGCAGGTCAGAACGGGAACTTTGCGAGACAAGCAAAAAGTTTTATGAAATGTTGACTTGTTATACAAGCAAGAAACGTTTACTCCCATGGCTTCCAACTGTCCCACTTTCTAAGGGGACTATTCCTCTTTGGGAGCCCTGTCCCTCTGTCCCTCTTTCTTCCTCATGTGTCCCTCTTTCAGGACTGATGTAAAGATCTATGTGAAGATTTGTATCTTTCTATTTAAAAATGTGTTTAATGTACTCTTAACTCTACTCCCATCCTTTAACCATTTTCGGACCGCAGTGATTGAGATCTACGCCCTGTTTTGGTGGGCTCCTGGCTGGCAGGGCGTAGATCTCAATCACTGTCCGCAGCGCGCATCCGCCGTTTCCGCCGCTACCCGCCGATCGCGCCACTCGAACCCGACGATTCTCGCCGCATCTCACAGGCTCTGCCTGTCTCTATGACGGCAGAGTCATGTGAGCCGGTCAGAAGCCGATTTCATTGGCTCCTGACCTTGTCTTTCAATGTAAGCCGTTCCCATTGGCTTACATTGAAAAACAGGGTCAGGAGCCAATGAAAGCGGCTCCTGTCCTGCTCACATGACTTTGCCGTCATAGAGACGGTATAGTCTATGTCCTGAGGGTCTCGGCGAGCGGCGATGACGGCGGTTGCGGCGGGTATGTGCGGCGATCCGTCGGGATTTCGTCGGGATTGGACCAGCGGTCTCTGGTCTTTAAGTGCCCAGAGACCGCTGGTCCTTAAGTGGTTAAATTGATACATTTCTTATTTCCAATTTGTTATTAATATTACAGAAATCTAATGATGATAAAAAAAAGTGTGGTATGAATTATGAAACTACATCTTTTGCTTATGGATTATTTGTGTTAGGCAGGCCCGGTCCGCCCATGATGCCAAGTGAGGCAACTCCCGCAGGCGGCAGAAGTCTGGGGACAGCATCAGGCAGAAACAGGAAATGAAGAGAGTGCCTGGCCAACCTATACTGGGGACAACTGAACCTGGCTAACCTATACTGGGGCAACTGTACCTACCTATACTGGGGGCACCTATACCTGGCTACCTACCTATTTTGGGGGTTCCCCGCAGCTATACCGAGCGGTGCAAATTGTCGGGTGCTCTGATCATTCCAATTCGGGGGGGGAGGGGGGGCGCATCCTCAGAAGTTTGCCTCAGGCAGCAAAAAAGTCTACAACCGGCCCTGGTGGTAGGTGTGACTAGGTGTGTGGCAGGGGCATGTCTGGAGGTGTGGCAGGGGCGTGTCGAAAGATGTCCTTTCCTGTCCCAGAAAGTTGGGAGGTATGTTTACTCCCGTCAAATCATTACAACTGAGTCAATGTTTCGTCTTTCATTGACGCAGCAGGACTGTACGGTACTTAATCCGCGTGTAGGGACTGTACAATGTCATATTTTCGTAAAATACTCAAAAGTAAGCAAAAGCAGCTGTCACTGGATAAGTTCCTAGTTAAAGCCACACACAAAAAGAGGTTGGTGTGAGCCAACAGATAGCAATGATTCTGTTAGTTATAGTGAAAGTCTTGTTTACATTTTACTTTATACAGAACAGTAGTTTGTATTAAAGAAAACCTGTACTGAAAAAATGTTCCCCTGGGGGTTACTCACCTCAGTAGGGGGAAGCCTCTGGACCCTATCGAGGCTTCCCCCGTCCTCCTGTGTCCCACGGCGGTCTCGCTGCAGCCCACGGAACGCACAGGCGACAATTGTCGGGCTGTGCAATATTTACCTTTTCGGGCTCCAGCGGGGGCGCTGTTGCGGCTCTTTTGACGGAGATAGGCGGAGCCAATAGGTAAATATTTACATCGCCGCCACTCCGGGAGGATTTTCGCCGCCGCCGTGGGACCAAGGAGGACGGGGGAAGCCTCAATAGGATCCGGAGGCTTCCCCATCTGAGGTGAGTACCCCCCAGGGGAGTTTTATTCATTACAGATTTCCTTTAAATATTTATCTATCAATGTTTTTAAATCGTGGAACGAATCATCTGAGTTTCCATTAAAGGGAAGGTTCAGGGAGGTGTTAAAAAAAATAAAAAATACTTATCCACTTACCTGGGGCTTCCTCCAGCCTGTGGCAGGCAGGACGTGCCCTCGACGCCGCTCCGGAGGCTCCCGGTCTTCTCCGGTGGCTCACCCGACCTAGCCAAGCCGGCTTCCAGGTTGGGCTCTTGTGCGCTCCAACGTACGTCTTACACGGTTGCGCTGACGTCATCAGACGCCCTCCGGGCTGTACTGCACAGGCGCAGTAGTTCTGCGCCTGCGCAGTACAGTCCGTAGGACGTTCGATGACGTCAGCGCGACCGCGTGAGACGCACGTTGGAGAGCAAGGAGAAGCCCGACCAGGAAGCCGGCCTGGCCAGGTCGGGTGAGCCACCTGAGAAGACTGGGAGCCTGCGGAGCGGCGCCGAGGGCACGTCCTGCCTGCCATGGGCTGGAGGAAGCCCCCCTTCCCATAACCAGATGTGCTCCCAGTACAAGTCAGCTCCCCCCCCCCCCATAGCTAGATGTTCCCCAAGGATAATACAGCTGTGTCAAGATGCCACTACATGGCGTCAGATATGAGAAACAGCAATTTCCACATGGAATATCACCGATCATTGCAACGCTGACGTTGCTTACTCCTCTCCACAAGCCAGGGGAGACATGTAGTCTTCAGCTCTGCACACCATGTTGCAGGGGGTGGGGGGGCACGGACACAGCAGGGCGCCAGCTGGCAAGAGCAGGATTACTAGTGCACAATCCTTACACTCCTCTGCCAGTAACAAAACCTGCTTCACCATCCCTTTTGTTCCACTGACTCGCATATGAGCCGAGGGGGTAACTTTTCAGCACATTTTTTTGTGCTGAAAAATTAGGCTGATACGTGAGTATATAAGGTAACTCTTTGACCCCTTTTCTATCTCAGATTCCCAAAAGAACCATAAGGGGGAGCCAAAGATACTTACCTTGCCTGGGGGCCCATGTCATTGTTATCCATCTCTGCTCCCTGGAACAGTGGCTCAGTCCAGTAGTGTTGTCCGGATCATGAACGATTCGGATCTTTGATCCGAATCTATTTAATGAGTCGATCATCCGAATCATCAAAATGAACGATTCGGATCGCAAAAGGGGCGGGGCCAGGAGCGACACGCCCCCTCTCAGCGGGCAGCGGGGTCCTGGAAGCAGAGCTGAGATGGATCGCTCTGTTGGATGGGAGCCAGCCTTGCAGGGACAGCAGGTAGATGAGAGAGAGGGGACATCGGTGCCACTGCCAGATATGTGTAGAGCACACATACTGGCTGCAATGTGCTGCCCATTATAGGCTGGCTGTTCCGTAGTGCTGCACAGTGATCACATTGGAAGCTTTTGGCTCAGCACAGCTCAGTAACTTTGCAGACAGTGTGATTGAAATGTAATATAATCCTCCTGCACTCGGCACTAAACAGCTGCACTTATCTTCTGGGAATGCTTTCTTTCACTGTGTGACGTTTGCATGGAAAGTACACAGATGAGCATATAGGTGAAATAAATATATGTAAAGCATATGACTTCAGCATGTGGGTATTGTGTGCACAAACATTTCTGCTCTCTGCTCGTCCCTCCTCCCTTCTCTGTCCACTCCCTGCCCTCTGTCCATCTTCTCCCCTTCTCTCTGTGTGTCCACCCCCCTCCCCTTCTCCTGTCCACAGCAGGGAAAGACCTGTCCTGCTAGTCATCTCACCCCGAATGCTTCGGTAGCAAAATGATCCGAGATTCGGATCAAAGATCCGGATCTTTTCAATGATCCGATTCGAATCATCCAGATCATTGAAAAGATCCGAACTTCCCATCTCTACAGTCCAGCTGGGAGAACAGTGTGCGGTGAGCATGGGGTCTGGATGGCATATTTGTATAGATCCTTTCTAGGGAAAGCTTTAGTAAAGTATAAGGGCCCTTGCAATGCACACAACGTCAGATGCTTTGCAGATTGCCAATTTACTGCCCATATACTTCTCTGGGGATGTTCACCCTCCTTTCTTAAAACGGATCTAACTTGCTTCATGCAGGCTTTGGATTAAATCTATGTTCAGTAGTATAAAGTGCAGCATGCTGTGCATTACTGAACGACGCATGCGCTAACAGATGCGGTGTATTATTATTATTATTTTGTATTCATATAGCGCCGACATCTTCCGCAGCTCTGTATAGAGTATATTGTCTTGTCACGAACTGTCCCTGAAAGGGGCTCACAATCAAAACCCTACCACAGTCCTATGTCTGTATCATGTAGTGTATGTATCGTAGTCTAGGGCCAAATTTATGGGGGAAGCAAATTAATTTACTTTTTGGGATGTGGGAGGAAACTGGAGTGCCTGGATGAAACCCACGCAGACACAGGGAGAACATACAAACTCCTTGCAGATGTTAACCTGGCTGGGATCCGAACTGGGGACCCAGCGCTGCAAGGCGAGAGTGCTATCCACTATGCCATCGTGTATGCATATGCCCTCCTCCTTGAGATTATGGCTACCCATCACTGCTATTTGGTCTCTATATGCCAGTCACTAACTTTTTTCATTGTGTTGTTACCTGCTGCCACTACCTGCTGTTACTAAGCCAGTACCTGCTGTCATTACCTGCTCTCTCTGAGTCATTTATCTGTTATCACTACCTGCTGTTACTGTTTACCTTTTACTACCTGCAGTTACCATGTCACAATTACTGTCACTATCTGACCATCACTAGAACCCCCTGGGTAGGGTTGCCTACAGCTCTGTGGCTTGGCTTATGCTTCTCTCCCTGAAGGTGAAGGGAAATGGAAGGAAACCATGGCAACCGGGCGGCGTGGAATCAGGTAAAGTATTTGCCTCCCTGTCTGCTGCTCACCTCAGGGAGCAGTCGGGGAATGGGGCTGGGGACTAACCTTTGTTGAGGGAGGGATGGGGCCCCCTAGCCTAAATTTGCCCTGGGGCTCCTTAAACTGGCCATGGGAAGGAGACACAAGTTAGTGGATGAATGTCTGAAGTGATGTCTGAACAGAAAGAAGGTTTGACGGTTTCCAGGCTTGCAGCATGACAGACAAGCTGTGGGAGAGAGTTCCAGTTTGTAGGGGGGCCTTGATCTAAGTATGAATGTGGAGGTAGAGTTCAGATTGTAGGGGGCCTAGAGCCAAGTATAAGGATGAAGGTAGAGTTCAGTTGGTAGGAGACCGAGAACTAAGTATGAAGGTGGCGCTAGAGTTCAGATGATAAGGGGCCTAGAGCCAAGTATAAAGGTGGAGGTAAAGTTCAGATGGTAAGGGGCCTAGAGCCAAGTATGAAGGTGGAGATAAAGTTCAGATGGTAAGGGGCCTAGAGCCAAGTATGAAGGTGGAGGTAGACTTCAGATGGTAGGGGGCCTAGAGCCAAGTGTGAAGGTGAAGGTACAGTTCACATGGTAGGAGGCCTAGAGCCAAGTGTGAAGGTGAAGGTACAGTTCACATGGTAGGAGGCCTAGAGCCAAGTGTGAAGGTGAAGGTTTAGTTCAGATGGTAGGAGGCCTTGAGCTAAGTATGAAGGTGGAGCTAGAGTTCAGATGATAGGGAGCCTAGAGCCAAGTATGAAGGTGGAGCTAGAGTTCAGATGGTAGGGGGCCTAGAGCCAAGTATAAATGTGGAGGTAGAGTTCAGATGGTAGGGGGCCTAGAGCCAAGTAGGTAGTGATACTTGGAGTGCAGTAGGGAAAATGTGACTACAGCCCAATGAAGGATTCCTTAAATGGGGGGGGGGGGAGGGGGGGCTGGTATTCAGTGGAAAAGGTCCATAGGGCTGAAGAGATGCCCACTGCTTACTAGACCAAAACTCAGCCCTGGCTTCAACAGCAGTTCCTCATATCAAGCTAATGCTTGTACTCCATGAGAGGTAACTGGCGTTTCAATGGAAATAAATTATGTTTATGGGCTGTCTTCAGTGTCAGAGTTGCATAACCTTAAAAAGCATCCATCAATCTCCAGCTCATGTTAAGGCAGATGCCATGTTGAGCAATCCATCTCCCCTCATCAGGGGTCTGGCTGTGAAACGCATCTCCCTCCTACTGCTGGTGAGCAGGGAAAGTATGTGAATGTGAAACAGACACAGTCTTCGGTCTCCCCATGACACGTTATTTATGAGAAGCACGTCTGTAAGTTGCTGTGTAATGGAGGCAGCTCCATCCCCTTGTGCTGCCTGGCTGCTTGTGGACACTTCAGCCAAATGGTCCATGAATAATTGAGGGAGTCTTCTATCACCTGGACACAAATAGTCAATGAAGACAAGTGGTGCTCAGAGGTGTATGGTTTCCAGATCTCTGTAAATGCTCTCAGCGGACCCTTTAAAATTGCAGCAGATGTATGACCCCCCCCCCACCAGCAGAGGAAATAGAAAGAGCCTACCATTTGCAATCTGACATGTATAATGCTGGGAATACACCATACGTTTTTACCCCCGATAGATGGGTTCGATAGATAATTTCCAACATGTCCGATATTCCTGCCGATTTGTTTTTTGGCTCGATTTCTCATAGAAGTGAATGGAAAAAGATAAGAGAAAAAAGCGGAAGATAATAGAATCGAGAATTGGGTGGAAAATCTAGCGGAAAAACGTATCGTGTATACCCAGCATAAGGTGCAAAAACCATCCGCCCTTATTACAAACATACAGGCAACAGGCAAAATAATAAGCTGGGCTACATTTTTCCTAAACTTTTTTTATTCACTCCCCTAAACCCCTCCCACTCCCCCAGTCGCGACTTGTTGTGGTTCTCTGCTGCCTCACGTGGTGTCACAACCGCAGCCATTCAGCTGCATTTAAGTGACACATACCGTAAATTGCACTCGTGGGTGGCAGACTGGACACTGAACTGCTCGGCAAGCACACAATTCAGTTATCCGTCTGAAAGAGGTCTGTATACATGCTAGATTAAAGTCGGTGCCAGTGTCGTAGCCAAGAAGCTATGGGCCCCGGTGCAAGTTTTACATGGGGCCCCCCAAGCACTCCATACATAACAATTGATACGGCGCACCAAAACCTGCCAATGGCAACCACAGTGTCAGAGGTGCAAGGAGGGGATGGGGAGCAGTTTGTTAATGATTACTACCAGTCAAAGCATCTATAGAAATTCTTATTACCTGCACAGGGCCATTAGAGAGCTAATATTGTGCTTGAGGGAGGGCCTCTCGGGGCCCCTCTGACCCAAGGGCCCCGATGCGGTTGCTACCTCTGCAACCCCTATTGCTACGCCACTGTGCACAAAATACAAAAGCAAAAAGACAAGTAGTTTAACCATTTGCAGATCAATACAGTTGAAATCTACGTCCTGCATGTGGCAGCACGGACAGGGCTGGATTTGTACTCTTTACCGCCCAAGGCCACTTTTACCAGCTGCCCTTCTTCAGTATAGGTAGTGAGTTGACCCTCCCCACTTCCCTCCAGTATAGGTAGCCAGATGAGATGGCCCCTTCCCTCTAGTATAGATAGCCTGTTGATCCCTCCCCCCTTTCCCTCCAGTACAGGTAGTCAGAGGACTTCCTTAATCACTCCTTCAAGCTTGCAAATGCTGCACCAGTTTAGCCTGCTGCTTTGGTGCCCTTGCTGCTGTGGTGCCCTAGGCCATGGCCTAGTAACCTTGTCCTAAATCCGGCCCTGAGCACGGATCTGACAGGGCGTAGATTTCAATTATTCCACCGCTCTGTCACGTCACTCCCGCTGATCGTGACGTTTTCTCCCCGCTACAATGCACTCGCCCTGCCGTCTCTATGATGGCAGAGCTCTGTAAGCTGATCAGGAGCTGTTTTCATTGGCTCCTGGCCCTGTCATCACTTTAAGCCAATCCCATTGGCTTACATTGAGTGACCGGGTCAGGAGCTAATGAAAGTGGCTCCTGACCGGCGCACAGTGCTCTGCCGTCATAGGGACGGCAGAGAGAGGGACCTGCGGCAGGGACAGAATGGCGTGACCGGCAGTAGCGGCGGATTATTGTGGCGATTCGCTGGGAAGCGGCGTTTTACCGTACCAGCAGTCTCTGGTCCTTAAGGGGGCAGAGACTGCTGGTATGGAAATGGTTAAATGACGTTCTATATGAACACCAAACTCAGTGGGACTCCCAAAAGTTCTTCTGCAGGGGCTACCATTCAGGCTGTCATCTTCTCTATGTGACCACATCATTGTAGTAGCCCAATTTCCTGTGGTCACTGCTGAAAGGGAGTGTGGTACTTTGTCGCAGACTAGGCTCCCCCTTTGTTGCAGACGGAGGGAGTGCAAGGTACTGTTTGTACAGGTGTCCCCCAAGGTCGCTTAAAGGACAGCTGTTGCTAAAAACTATAACATTTTAAGTTCCCATGTATTCTGTTGGCTGCTGTCCTCCCTCTCTACCTCTGCCATGTGATTGGAGCAGGGGTCCCCAAACGTTTTGGGTCGAGGGCCGGGTCAACATACTTCAGACTGCTGAGGGCCCGGAGTATACATAAAACGATGTAGAAGTCTTTGCGGGCCAGAAAGTGAAGCATACCCAGGTGACAACCTGCAGACCAATTGGACAGCAGTGTCACCTGATGTGGAATTTGATTGGAAACCAGCAAATTACTGCTTTCTGGCCTCCATGTGGATGGGTGGTGCCAGGCTGCCAGCACTGCTATTCTATATGAGGACCACCAATATTTAAAGATGTAGCTGACCGCATCTATAAGTAAAACATTTTGTGTGTGGGGGGCCGGTAAAAAAGCCTCAGGGGGCCACATTCGGCCTTAGTTTGAGGACCACTGGATTGGAGAATACGTGGCAATGCAGAGGAAAGGATGTAATGGCCAACAAGCTTCACTGTGGCTCCTTCCCCATACCCTGTAGCACTGCCTCCTGTAATTGGCCTTGACACAAGTCTTTTATGGAGGAGGTGATGGCTGGTCCAGCTACAAAAAGAAGCCACCCTCTCCCTCCACATGCATGCAAGAGTAGGGAGCAAGGAGAAAAGGGGGAAACGCGTTGCACTTTTGGAGTTACTAATAAATGTTACTTTAGACTGTAAGTAACCTGTCCATTGTCCGGCCTTTTTTTCAGAAGGGAGGTGAGTCCACCCACTTCCCCCTTTTTAACAATTTTAACTAATTTTATTCTGCTTGGCGCCTCTGTTATCGTATTTCAATATTATCTAGTCCATCCTTGGTGGAGGGGTGTATCCCCATTTTCTCCTATCTACAGAGAGCGACTTTTTAAACCTGAGCGGGGTCCGGTTACAATTCTCCCCGCCGGCCTGTCCAGTGGTTGCCTTTGTGGCGACCCCCCCTTGTGAGTATAATCATCTCATTTATTCACAACAGATCTCTCCATATTAACATACTGCACCATATTGGGCTCTCGGTTTCTCCCCCATTTTTCAAGCTTACACCATCAAGAGGCTTTCCTCTACTTAGGTAAGTATGTAATTTGGAGGGAGGGGCTATGGCTGGCTTTGGTAGGCTTGATTTCTTCCTCTTCCAAACGCAGTAGTAATTTACATGGATGGAGAGTTGAGTTGGAGAGCCCGGAGGAATTCACCTACAGCCCTGCTTATAATATTCCAGCAGAGAGAAGCAGGGTGATGTTGATGCAGCTTGTTGCTATACACGAGGTGTTTAATTGACTTGTTATCCATGCTGCTGCTGTTTCGTTCCCGATTCCCCGCACAATGCAGACCGGCGCGGAGCATGCATGATGTCTGTAAATTAGTGTGGAAGGGAGACGGCACGCTCGCATGATTGCCTCCCAGTTTCGGCTCTATGTAAGAAAGCTGTATGAATATTTTAAGACCGATACATTAGACGTAGTGATAAGCGGAGATCCCCTAAGGTAGAATTTCAAGCATGACCTACTCAGGAACCCGGAGGAAAAGAACAGACAAATAGAAATCCACTGAAGAAGCTCTTCTTCACCTCCATGCAAAAATATTATTTCACCTTTCAGAGGAGGCTGTCATCTGTGTGAGAACAATCTTATCCCCAGGATGGCCGCGGTTTTACGTAACTTGAGCTTGTCGGCAGTAGCTTCTATTTTGCCACAAAATTAAAGAGTACCTCCGGTAAAAAAAGACAGAGCCTGTGTCATGCCAAGCTCTGTCTTAAAGGAGAATTGTAGAGAGAGGTGTATGGAGGCTGCCATATTTATTTCCATTTAAGCTATACCAGTTACCTGGCTATCCTGCTGATCCTCTGCCTCTAATGCTTTCAGCCATAGACCCTGAACAAGCATGCAGCAGATCAGGTTTTTCTGACAATTTTGACAGATATGACAAGATTAGCTGCATGTTTGCATGTTTGTTTCTGGTGTGATTCAGCCACTACTTCAGCCGAATAGATCAGCAGGGCTGCCAGGCAACTGGTATTGCTTAAAAGGAAATAAATATGGGAGCCTCCATATACCTCTCACTACAGTTCTCCTTTAATCGTGCAGGATTAAGGGGGTGGGGGGGGGGAATGTCGCAGCAATAAATACATACCTGATCGGAAGTAATCACAGACGCCACTCCGTCCCACTCCTACGGGGACGCAGTCGCAGCCATGTTTCCGAAGTCCGCCGAAGCTCTTCGGAGGCTTCCACCTGCATGGCCGCGGCCCACCCAAAGCTCAGCAGCCACCAATTAGGCCACGGCTGAGGAGCTGGTGGCAAACTGCGGCAATGCAGGTGGGCGTGTCACGTCCTTGCCAGATATTTTGATTAAAGAGATTCCGAGGGGGGCGTAGCAATCACCTGCATGGACAAAGTTTGGCTGATCAGGTAAGTATTTCTACTTTAACACCCCCCCCCCAGTCCTGTATAATTAAAGGACTCCCAATGCGAAGAAATAAATCTATGTTTACTTACCTGGGGATTCACCCAGCCCCTAGAGATCATTTGGGCCCCTCACTACAGCTCCGGTTCTATCCGGTGACCGACTTGTCACCTGTGAGGATCGCCGACCCATCTGCAGGTAGGCGTTCCTGCGCGTGCGAGTGCCCACATCACCAGGCACATGCTGCACCTGTGCAGTAGTACTCTGCAGGCGCAGTAAGTATTCAATGACGTGGGTGCATTCACATGTGGAAGCCCCAGGTAAGTAATGATGAATGTATTTCTTCGCCTCGGGAGTGCTTTAAAATAATCCCGAAGTGGGTTTTAAGAAACCTATTAGGACACAGAGGCTGGTTCTGCACACAATGACCAGCCTCTGTTACTTTACCGTGCCCCCCTCCCCCCAGCTCCCCCCCCTGCGCTCTGCTGTCCCCCCATCAAAAAAACGCTGTGCTAGCGTCATGCAGCGTGTTGCTAGCAGGGTTCTCTTTGAGACAAATTACAGGCTCTGTCTTTACTTTGGGTACTCTTTTAAATGTACCTGAATTCTGGAAAAAAAAATTAACTACTCTAGGACTGGCAGGTAGAGTGGCAGGCTTTTACTCTGTGATTATTGTGACTGGCTCGAAGTGATCATAGGGTCAGGAGCCAATGTCTAGCTTAAAGTGAACCTCCAGACTAAAAATCTACTCAGTAGCACTGAAAAGGTTTGGTGTTACTTTAACAGTTTCACAGCAACAGAACTTTGTTTTTCTTACCCAAGCCGCATTTTTAGCTGCATAGAAGCTAAGCTCCACCCCGAAGAAAACTGCCTGGTGCATTTTTCCCCTGATGCTGTGCAAAGCGTGATGGGATTTCTGATGTTGTTGTTCTCATTGCCTAGTGCGCAGCTGGGAGGGGTGATCAGGACACAGGACAGTTGGAATTGTGTCCCATGCTCCCTGCCTTTCAACCAAAAAGATGGCTGCCCCTATGAAATCACAAACATTTGCCTGTTCTTTTAAAACAGGGTGGGTAAGAGATTATAACTAATGTAACTTAATGACAGTATGTTTGATTAGGCTGAAGTTCCTCTTTAACAGACTTTTAACTGGTCTCTGTAATGTCCCATTCCTCAGATACTCCCACTTCCTGCTCGGCACATCTGAGCAGAATATGATGATGTCACAATATCTCTTCTCCCACAGATCCGCCAAAATGTAGCACTGGGTTCCAGTGGATCGCAACTGAAAATAGGAAGTCTGGCTACAGTTAAAGGGGCTCTATGGCGAAAAATTGTAACATTTAAAATATGTGCAAACAAACAAATAAGAAGTACGTTTTTTTCCAGTGTGAAATGAGCCATAAATTACTTTTCTCCTATGTTGCTGTCACTTACAGTAAGTAATAGAAATCTGACAGAAGTGACTGGTTTTGGATTAGTCCATCTCTTCATAGGGGATTTATTTATTTCAAAAGCACTTAGTGAATGGCAGTTGTTCTGTCCAACTGCCAAAAAACTGCGTAGCAAGCAGGGAAGCTGGCCAGCATCATTGTTTAAATTCTTTTTAGGGAATATCTTTATAAACAATAAAAGCCTTGCCAAGAATCCCCTATGATGAGATGGACTAGTCCAAAACCTGTGGCTTCTGTTATATTTCTACTACCTACTGTAAGTGACAGCAACATAGGAGAAAGGTAATTTATGGCTCATTTTACTCTGGAAAAAATGTACTTCTTATTTGTCTATGTTTGCACATAATTTAAATTTTAAATTTTTTTGCCGTAGTGCCCCTTTAATTCACACTGCAGGACTTCAGAAAAACGTTCAGAAACATCCCTCACCCCATCTGCCATTAAACTATTTCCATCCGGTTGCTAGTTAAAGGACCAGCAGGTCCAAAAGGACATAAAAAAACAAAACAAAAAACAAGCAGTTAAAATCGACTCGACACAAGTTTTGGGCTAGTCCATCTCCTCATGGGGAATTCTTAGGGTTCTCTTTGTTTTCTGAAGCATTTCCTGAATGGCAGTTGCTAAGTTTCACTGCCATTAGGGAGGCTGTCTGCGTACTTTCTTGTTATAGTGATAGCCACACGTGTGTCAGTGGAGAGATGGTGCAGTTACTCTGCAGCTGAAAATGCTGCTGGTCACGTTAACAGGCAGCTGCTTCCCACTGGCATGTTCATGTGTGGCATGGATGCCACCCCATGACAAATATTTGCCAAGGCCACATTTTTGCAGCTGCCAGTTTAGACACACTGCCTGCTTGTGTAAATGAAGCGTTTACGTTATTCGACCTGCTAACAGATAGTTTTGTGTGTTCATTTGCTGAGACATACGCATATGGCCACATAAAACCTATTATACACATATGCAACATGATCTTGTCAGTTATGTTTGCGGGTGCACCCACAGCCGGGGGGGGGGGGGGGGGGCAGGAGGACAGCTTCCCTCTTCATAGGTAAGTATCTGTTATTTGACTGTGGGTTTGCCTCAGGTACACTTTAAAGGAAACTCCGACCAAAAATGGAACTTTATCCCAATCAGTAGCTGATACCCCCTTTTACATGAGAAATCTATTACTTTTCACAAACAGACCATCAGGGGGCACTGTATGACTGATATTGTGGTGAAACCCCTCCCACAAGAAACCCTGAGGACCACGGTACTCCTGGCAGTTTCCTGTCTGTGAACCTTGTTGTATTGTGGAAAACAGTTGTTTACAGCGGTCTCCAACTGCCAAAAACCATGCAGCAGCTACATCACCTGCCAACAGTAAAATGTTCACTGGAGTTCCTCTTTAAAGAAAACCTGTACTGAAAATTAAAAGTGAAATAAACATACACAGGACATACTTACCTCCTGTGTAGTCTACTCCTCAATCTCTTTCTCCTTTCCCACGTCCTGTTTGTCCACTGGGATCAAGGGAATTCTCCGTCCTCCATTTTGAAAATGGTCATTACCCCATAACAGCTTTCTGGTCAGCACACTGTTAAACTGTCATATTGCCCACTTGTGCCATAGGAAAACATAGACATTACTTGGCACATCAGTTGTCCTCTCAGCTATAACTGACAGCAACTGATAAATAACTGACAGCAACTGATATATTTCAATTCTGACAAAATGTTGTCAGAACTCGAAGCGATCACTGACAGAAGAAAATGGTGCGCTTCTGAGAGGAACTAATAGCAAGGTAACTATGTAATGTTCATTTGAAGTTACCTCATGTGTTTATTTTAAATAATTTAACTCAGTACAGGTTCTCTTTAAGTCCTTCCTAGAGGGCTCCCGTAGTCCCTTCTTTCTGTTATCTCAATAAGAAACTAATAATAGTCACTATCATAAAACTCCTCAGCGCTAAGATAAAGCCTTTATTTATGATAGGATAATGGTCAGGGCATTACAGTTGTGTGTCATAAATTCATAAAATGTCCTGTTTGCAGCACTATGGCACGAGGCACCGCAGAGCTCCCCAAACAGAACCGGCCCTTCAGAGCAGACACAACATCTACAGAAGGATGGGATCAGCATTATTCCCCGGCCTAGAATGCACCCCAAGAGCAGCAGACCGGCCTATGCCAGTGTACAGACTCAGGGCCGGTTCTCTCATGAAGCAGGGTGAAACACTTGCATCAGACGCAGAGATTACAGGGGCAGCATTTTTGTACTGTGTTACACAGCACGTTGTGTGACTCAATTCGTCACCTGCAGTCAAGCAACCACTTGCTATGATGATCATGCAGTCACCCATACTAAATCACACATACAGCAGCTGCCTCCCTCTACGAGAGATAAAGTCCACCTAAATGTGTAATGTGCATGCACAAAAAAACTTTATCCCTCCGCTCCGCCAGTCCAGATTTGTAGCATATGCAAAGGCAGATGCAGCAGGCGTTAGCAGAGCACAGCAAGCAAGGTTTAAGCACAAGCTTGAATGAAGGAGTTATACTTGCGTGAAACACAGTTCATCCTCCTTTCAAGGATCCAGCTCATAGGCCAGTGGTGTTACAGCATCGTTAGCTCTGTATGGCTGTCAGTTCCCTTTCGGCTTCTCAACACTAAGCTGGCCTGAGTAGTTCATATTAGCTCTAAGAGCCGCTGGAGATACTCCTTACTCACGGTATTGCTGCTACTCTAGCATGCCAGGACGGGTATGGGAGCGTGGATGGCCTAGCGGGTCACGTGCACACTCGCACGGAACTTCGATGGCCCCTCCCACCTACGAGTTTCACGTCATCTGACGCTTCCTTTATAGTAACATTTTAAAATAAGAAATATATCAATTTAAGGGATAGAAATAAGGATTAGAGTCAATTAAACTATTTTTTTCAGTAGAAAAATAGATATATTTACATAGATCTGTACATCAGTCCTGAAAGAGGGACAAATGAGGGGGACAGGGTTTTCCAAAGAACTTGGGAGCTATGATGACGTGCAGTTTGATCGCCAATACTGGTACATGTTCATTTGATAAAATATGCTGAAACAGGAAACACTAGGAGGAGGGTTGTCAAGCTCCAAAATTCTAACTGTAACAAATGACAGTCTTGTGAATCTTGGGGGTGTGTTTGAAAAATTCCAGGCATGGAGCATGAGCTGTGGGAGAGAGTTCTAAAGAAGCGGTCACACTCCTGAGAAGTCCTAGTGATGATGACTGCCAGTACTTTTAAATGCAGAAGCCTAATCTCACACAAAAAGATAACATCTGAGCAGAGATGGATTAAGATGTAATGGGGCCTTAAGGTGCGTACACCCGCACTACCAC
The DNA here is from genome assembly GCF_040937935.1 of Hyperolius riggenbachi. Taxonomy (NCBI): domain Eukaryota; kingdom Metazoa; phylum Chordata; class Amphibia; order Anura; family Hyperoliidae; genus Hyperolius; species Hyperolius riggenbachi. Next base: position 18,177,723 of record NC_090656.1, on the reverse strand, counting down.
TGACAACAACGGGTCCGCCGGACTCTCCCGCTGAGCGGACGTTCAGCCGACAGTAGCACGTGTGTACGCGCTGTCGGCGGCCTGATAAGGCTGTTTCTGAACGATCTGCTCAGCGGATCGTTCAGAAACAGCCTTATCAGTCTGCCTGACAGACTGTACACACGCACTGCTGTCGCTGGAACTCCCGCCCACACAGCGGGGGGGTCCGGCGGACCCGTTGTTGCCGGCGGTAGTGCGTGTGTACGCACCTTAAAGCAAGGTAATAGATTTCGGCACCCTATGCAGGGATGGTTGGAAATGCCAATTTCCGCTTCTGCGGAAAATCCGCTTTCCGCCATTGCTGATTACCGTTACCGCTACCGATTCCTCTTTCCACTACCGATTTCCGCATTCCGATGCAGATTTTTGCGGAAATTTACGCCGACTTTAACATCTATTTTCTCAAATACTACGAGGTCTTTTTTAAAAAAAATGTTTCCTCTTGTTCCCACTCGTCTGCTTAACGTACCCTGAACATTTGGTGTTTCTAGTACCTATGGGGGTTTGCTATGAACCTCTAAAGTCGGCATCATATCACATATCGGTAATGCGGATTTTCTGCATTTTACATTACTGTCAATGGCCGTCGAATCCGCGAAATCCGAGCAAGCATCCCTAGCCCTATGTGGTCTTTTTTGGTAAGCTGAAGTGGAGAGAGGTCAGAAAAGGTAGCTGGTGGGCCCCTTAACTATAGGCCCCAGGCACCTGCCTAGCTTGCCTGGAGGATGATCCTGCTCTGCATCTGATTCCAATGACCCCTGTTTGTGGGTACCTGCCCCTGCTTAATGAGCACAGCAAAGATTAATTAATGTTTTTGACTAACGGAAGGGACTAATATGTACCGGGCAGGGGAGTTACTAATGAGTGGCCCAGAGCTGTCAGGGGGCCTCAACTACTATTTTACTCCCTCTGATATAGGGGTTCAGATCAGGAGTTTTTGTGGTTACTTCCACACTTGTTTTATGACCCATACAAGATGAGACCCCAGGCTGTGAGGGTCACCAGGGGTGGGTGAAAACATCGGGGGGCCACATTTAAGTTTTGCTGGGGGCCCCATGGTTCATAGTTAGGCCCCTGGTACCTGCTTTTGATTTAGATGGAAACAATACGCACATAGCTCATAAGGTTACAGTAGAACTTGTGATTAATGGCACTGTCAGCCGTCTCAGAGGAACAAGTCCAGGCAGCCAGTGTTCCTGAAATCACTGACATCAGCAACTAGGAATCCAGCTGTGTGGAGAGGATAGTGACAGCCTATCACTGATAGGGGCTTCTAGATGCAGCCCCTCTTGTGATGTACACCAATCTTACACTGGAACTTTCTAGGGTGAGAAATCAGCGAGAATGGCTAACTTTTAAGAACCACTATTGAAAAAAAAATTTGGAATGTAAAAGCAAAAAGTAAAAAGCATTATTAATTAGTTTTTTTCCTATGTTGTGGTCACTTACTGTTGGTAGTTATAAAAATCTGACAGGTTTTAAACTAGTCCATCTCCTCTAGGGGACTCTCAGGGTTTTCTTTTTTTCAAAAGCGCTTCCCAAAAGGCAGTGGCTCAGTTGGTCCAACTGCCGAAATAGTGCACAAGCGAGTAAGGAGGCCGGGCGGCCTCCTCTGCATAGACTCTTATATACACACTGCTTCCTGCTAAACAGGAAGCATTGTGTGTATAAGCGTCTATGCAGAGAGGAGACCAGTGGCGAGTGAGCAGCGATTGGAACCAGGGAGGTGAGTTACTTCGCTTACATCGCTTTACATCGCTTCCCTGCGCTAACTCTGCAGTCAGAAGGGGGAGCACGGAGGGCAGCCCCGGGGAAGGGAAGGGAGGGAGAGGTCGGGCGGCCCTCCCCGCGACTGGCTCCCCCTCCATTACAGCGCCCCCTCCCTCAGCACTAAGTGCGGCCGGGGTCACCCCACCTGGTGCGGGTGGCTCTCCCCGCCCCCCCCCCCCTCCCTTTACGACACTTGTGCCTGTATGGATATTCTGAAAAAAAGACACATCCATTGAGAAAATATGGTACAACACTAGCCTCCACCCTCACATAGCTCAGTTGATCCAGAGGAAGGCGAAAAACCCTTACAAGGCATGGTCCAACTAGTCTGAAAAGGAAGAAAAATTCTTCCCGACTCCAGATGGCAATCAGATAAAATCAATCCCTGGATCAACAACACTGGGAATTACCTAGTAACTATAGCCATGGATGCCTTTCAAGGCAAGGAAAGCGTCCAAGCCCTCTTTAACCCCCCTGGCGGTTGATTTTTTTTTTTTTCAAATGGGCAGAAATCTGTTTTTTTTTTTTAATTTTTTTTTTGTTTCATGTAAAGCTACCAGAGTGGTAGCTACATGAAACACCACTAGAGGGCGCATGTGTCCCTCTAGTGCGATCGTCGCCGGCATCTATAGCAAACAGGGGAACGCGTATATAACGCGTTCCCCTGTTTGGCTTCTCCTGTCGCCATGGCGACGATCGGAAAAACGTCATGGACGTCAGCCGACGTCCTGACGTCAGACGCCTCAGATCCAGCCCATAGCGCTGCCTGGAACTCATTGGTCCGGGCAGCGCAGGGCTCTGGCAGGGGGAGCCCTCTTCCGCCGCTGCGTGCGGGCGATCGCCGCAGAGCGGCGGCGATCAAGCTGTGCGCGCGGCTAGCAAAGTGCACTTTAAATGGGCAAAATCGCCCCACCAGGGGCTGAGATATCTTCCTGCGCGGCATAGCCCGAGCTCAGCTCGGGCTTACCGCCAGGAATGTTAAATGCAGATATAAAATTTGCCATAACTACAGTGGGTTGCAAAAGTATTCAGCCCCCTTGAAGTTTTCCACATTTTGTCATATTACTGCCACAAACATGAATCAATTTTATTGGAATTCCACATGAAAGACCAACACAAAGTGGTGTACACGTGAGAACTGGAACGAAAATCATACATGATTCCAAATTTTTTTTACAAATAAATAACTGCAAAGTGGTGTGTGCATAATTATTCGGCCCCCTTTGATCTGAGTGCAGTCAGTTGTCTATAGACATTGACTGATGAGTGCTAATGACTAAATAGAGTGTACCTGTGTGTAATCTAATGTCAGTACAAATACAGCTGCTCTGTGAGGGCCTCAGAGGTTGTCTAAGAGAATATTGGGAGCAACAACACCATGAAGTCCAAAGAACACACCAGACAGGTCAGGAATAAAGTTATTGAGAAATTTAAAGCAGGCTTAGGCTACAAAAAGATTTCCAAAGCCTTGAACATCCCAAGGAGCACTGTTCAAGCGATCATTCAGAAATGGAAGGTGTATGGCACAACTGTAAACCTACCAAGACAAGGCCGTCCACCTAAACTCACAGGCCGAACAAGGAGAGCACTGATCAGAAAAGCAGTCAAGAGGCCCATGGTGACTCTGGACGAGCTGCAGAGATCTACAGCTCAGGTGGGGGAATCTGTCCATAAGACAACTATTAGTCATGCACTGTACAAAGTTGGTCTTTATGGAAGAGTGGCAAGAAGAAAGCCATTGTTAACAGAAAAGCATAAGAAGTCCCATTTGCAGTTTGCCACAAGCCATGTGGGGGACACAGTAAACATGTGGAAGAAGGTGCTCTAGTCAGATGGAACCAAAACGGAACTTTTTGGCCAAAATGCAAAACGCTATGTGTGGCAGAAAGCTAACACTGCACATCACTCTGAACACACCATCCCCACTGTCAAATATGGTGGTGGCAGCATCATGCTTGGGGGGTGCATCTCTTCAGCAGGGACAGGGAAGCTGGTCAGAGTTGATGGGAAGATGGATGGAGCTAAATACAGGGCAAACTTGGAAGAAAACCTCTTGGATACTGCAAAAGACTTGAGACTGGGGCGGAGGTTCACCTTCCAGCAGGACAATGATCCTAAACATAAAGCCAGGGCAACAATGGAATGGTTTAAAACAAAACATATCTATGTGTTAGAATGGCCCAGTCAAAGTCCAGATCTAAATCCAATCGAGAATCGGTGGCAAGATCTGAAAACTGCAGTTCACAAACGCAGTCCATCTAATCTGACTGAGCTTGAGCTGTTTTGCAAAGAAGAATGGGCAAGGATTTCAGTCTCTAGATGTGCAAAGCTGGTAGAGACATACCCTAAAAGACTGGCAGCTGTAATTGCAGCAAAAGGTGGTTCTACAAAGTATTGACTCAGGGGGCCGAATAATTACGCACACCCCACTTTGCAGTTATTTATTTGTAAAGAATGTTTGGAATCATGTATGATTTTCGTTCCACTTCTCATGTGTACACCACTTTGTATTGGTCTTTCACGTGGAATTCCAATAAAATTGATGCATGTTTGTGGCAGTAATGTGACAAAATGTGGAAAACTTCAAGGGGGCCGGATACTTTTGCAACCCACTGTACTTTCAGTGGTAACACATTCCACATTTTAATCACTGTTACTGTAAAGAACCCTTTCCTAAATAGATGGCAAAAACTGTTTTCCAACATGCACGCACAGATCATGTTCCCTAATCATTTACACTAGCCTAGGAACAAAAAGCTAAGCTGCTAATATTTGAAATTGCCCTCTAATGTTTTAATACATATTAATTATATCTTCTCTACGGCCTCTTTTCTCCGGACTAAATAAGCCCAGTTTATCTAACCTTTCCTGGTAAGTGAGACCTTGCATCCCATTTAATACATTTTGTAGCACATTTCTGCACCTGCTTTGAAACAGCAATGTCAGTATTATGCTAGCATCCCAAGTTTTTATGTCCCTTTTAACCTCCTTAGCGGTATGGACGCATTGTTACGTCCATTACCGCCGGAGGTCGCCGCTCAGGCCCCGCTGGGCCGATTTGAATAATTTTTTTTTAAACACGCAGCAAGCGCTTTGCTTGCTGCATGTCTCACCCGATCGCCGCCGCCCGCCGCCGATCCGCCGCTACCCACCGCGATGCAGGGCCTCCCCAGGCGAGACCCCGTGCGCTGCCTGGCTAATTAGTGCCAGGCAGCGCTGTGGGGTGGATCGGATTCCCCTTTGATGTCACGACGTCGGTGACGTCATCCCGCCCCGTCGCCATGGCGACGGGGGAAGCCCTCCAAGAGATCCCTTTGAACGGGATCTCTTGATCTCCGATCGCCTTCGGCGATCGGAGGGGCTGGGGGGATGCTGCTGAGCAGCGGCTATCATGTAGCGAGACGTTGTCTCGCTACATGAAAAAAAAATAAATTTAAAAAAACCTATTTGCTGCCCCCTGGCGGATTTTAATAAACCGCCAGGGAGGTTAATGGATCCCAAAATGTTATGTGCTTTAGCTGCAGCTGCTTGGCATTGAATACAATAATAATTTGTAACTTTTTGTCAGCCAATACTCCATTTCCCTCTCTAAGTTTGATGTCCCCATCTGCTTTCTGTCTATTTTGTATAATCCTACACCATTGGTTCTAACAAGATGCATGACTTTCTTCAACATTGAATTTAATCTGCTAATATAGCCATGCTAGCCAGATCATTCTGCAATATGTCACTATCTTCCTTTGTGTTAATTATTCTGCACAGCTTTGTATCATCTGCAAAAATAGCAACATTGCTTTCTACTGCATCTACTGGGTAATTAATAAATAATAAATTGAAGAGTACTGGTCCCAGTACTAACCCCTGTGGGACCCTACAGTAAGCAATTTTGAATATGATCCATTGACCACGACTGTCCATTAGCCAGTCTCTTATCCATGCATACAGATTCTTCCCCAGTCCTTGAATACCTATCGTGGACTATAGAGACCGATGTTTGGGTATTCTATCCTAAAATCATATGCGGTCTTGCGATTTGGGCTGGCATAGCCTGGTAAGCCCTTTTGAACACTGTGTGCAATAACAACTTAAGAGATTGAATTGAACTGTCTAAGCGCTGTATTATTGAATAATGTACTAGGTGGACTTTGGACCAGTATTTACTCAGCTGCTTCTTTCTAATGTATATTGCTGGTGCTGATTTGAATTGAATATATAGATCTGCACTTACCTCGGGCTTTCTCCAGCCCCCATAGTCCATATGCTTGATTGCCCTCCTCCCGATCCCCTCCGTTGTCCCGCAGTGGAGTCTGTGAGCCAGCCCAGTCATGCCCCACCGTGCATGCGTGGTCCTGGCCACATGTGCCCCTGATCGCGCTCCTGTGGACAGGAGTATTGTGCACAAGCACTGTCAGGGGAGTTGCTAGCCCCGAAGATCAGTCCCCCAGGCAGAGTAGAGGCACCACAGAACCCAGCATGGCACCACACAATACCCAGAATGGCACTAGACATCACCCAGCATGGCACTACACAGCACCCAGAGTGTCCCATAGCGGCACCATAGAACCCAAAATGACACCATAGCATCCTTCATGGCGCCACAGCACACAGCAATGGAGGTATGCTGGGTGCTATGGTGCCTCTATGTGGGAATATTGGGTGCTGTGATGCCATGCTAGGAGCTGTGTTGCCTTTATGGGGGCATGCAGGAAGCAGTGGTTCTTCTATGGGGCATGCTGCTGACTGGTGTCTCAATGAGAGGTCCGTGGGAGCAATGGAGGGGGGGTCCACTAGAAAGTCAGGGAGTGCAATGGGGGGACTGGCGGCAGGCCAGCTTGCACAGCAGAAAGCCAGACCAGCCAGCACAGAAGCCAGATAACTCTGCCTAAGTGTGTGTAAATGCATATTTATGTGATATGCTGCATTTTTTTTAATTACTGGAGAGGGGGGCTTCATTCAAAATTTTGCTAAGCAGACCTACTTAGAACGCTGTTAAGTTCATGTAATTTTGGCTGGACCTATGACCACACCCACATACTGGTTTATGGCGACCCATTTTTTGCCTGGAGTGCCCAAAAGTGCCCCAGATCTCTTAGGATCCTAGCCACGCCCCTGAGCACAGTTGTGTATTAGTGAACAGTGTATGTGCAAAAGAGTCCCTGCTACCGAGGTGCGATAGGGGGCAGGGCCGGTTCTAGATTTTTGCTGCCTGAGGCAAACTTGTGAGGATGCGCCCCCCTCAATTGAAATTATTGCACAGCACACGACAATTTGCACCGCATGTTATAGCTGTGGTGAGCCCCTCAAAAACGCCCTCAATATAGGTAAGTATAGGTGCTCCCAGTATTGGTAGCTAGGTACAGTTGCCCCCAGTATAGGTTGGCCAGGCACTCTCTTCACTTCCTGTGTCTGCCTGGTGCTGCCCCCAGACTTCTGCCGTCTGTGGAAGTCGCCTCACTTGGCATCATGGGCGGCCCGGGCCTAATGTGGGGCGTGGCCAGGACCGTGCATGCGCAGTGGAGCGTGATTGGGCTAGTCCGTGAATTTACTGGGTCACACTGCAAGAGAACGGAGGTGATCGGGAAAACGGCGATCGAGCAGAGGCACCACTGGGGGCTGGAGTAGATCCCAGGTATGTATAAATCCTTATACTTCCTTTATCTCAGGTACACTTTAAGATCATGGCAGTTTCCCCCAAAATAAGGTGGTTAAAACACAACACCTTTGTTGTCTTCTAAAAGTTGTTTTATTTACACTACAAGTATCTCCTCCAGTTCAAATGAGGTGAAGATGAAATGCGCAGACGCTTATGAACACATAACACGCTTCTAAGGCAACATAGAGTCTAGCCAATTGTAACTCATTATGCAAGTGCAGACGTGGTACAGATTGTGCCAATGGTGCGGACTGGCACAGCTCAGTGATCGAACCTGTCGGAGCAGAGAAGCGTGGATGCGGAGGGGTAACAGACGCAGGAGATGCCATGACCTGGAGATGTGAGAACCTGCACAGATATCTGAGACTTTGGCCATACCCAGACGTCACTATGGATGTGTAGCCATTGTGGAACCCCCGAATTCTTTCCAAAACATGCCTTGCCATCAGCATCCCCCGAAATGGAGCGATCTTTACAAACTACGCTTGTTTTGCTTACTTAGAATAATACGCACATTATAAGCCATGGCAGCCCCCATCCCACCCCCTTAGAGTAAGGAATTTGAAACGCTCCGCAGCTGCCGTTATGTAAGAAATGTTGGACAGCTCCCAGAGAGCAGCAAGGATTCCCGGCAGACGTATCCCCATAGATTCACAATAATATTTATTTTCTCTTTCTATTTCTTCTCCAGACTGCCCGTAGCAACTTTAAAAAAAAGACCCAGTAAGCTGATCCTGCCCGAAACATCTGGCCTGAGACAGTTTTTTTAAATCCAGAAAGCAAAGTTATAAAAAAAAAAAAAGAAAGAAAAAAAAGAAGAAAAGAAACGCTATAAAGAATCGCAACCTTGTCCGCTTTGCCGGCCTTCGCAATAACATTCTTGTGAAAGAGGAAACGTTATGCAGGTATTTTGAAAAGAGAGACATGCGGTGACAGAAGAATTGTTAGTGGGCTGCAGTGTTCCGCTTGGGAATCTGAACTGGAATGGGGTCTGGAAGAGCAGTCAAGGAAGTCCAGGCCTGGATTTACAACACAGGAGCCTATAGGCACAGATGTCCTGCCACTCTAGACTTCACCCCTATAAACCCACAAACACCCACTGAACCACACTGCAAGTGTACTGGCTGCCCCAGCTGTCACTTCTCCCTTATCCGACATCAGGGATGGATGCCAAGGCTACCTAGGCCATGGCCTAGGGCACCACAGAAGCAAGGGCACCAAAGCAGCAGGCTAAGCTGTTGTAGCATTTGCAAGCTTGCGAATGCTGCAATGTAGGGAGATCAGGCGAGTGCTTGACTGGGGTACTCTGCCGCTAGCTGCCTGTGCAGCAGCCATCTTGCTCTTTGGGCACGTTTGCATTGTGGCCAGCGGCTATGGACTTGGGCAGCATTGGCGACAGAAAGGAACAGGAAGCTTCTGCACTAGAGACAAGCGGAGAAATGAGTGACACTGATGGCTGCTGCGGTGTGAAGGCGAGCCGGCTACCGATACTGAAAGGGGCGGAGGCGGGATTAAGGGAGTCATCTGGCTACCAATACTGGAAGGAAAGGGGGGGGGGGTGTCATCTGGCTACCTACACTGGAGGGTAAGGGGGAGGGGTCATCAGGCTACCTATACTGGAGGGAAGGGTGGGGTCACCTCGCTACCTATACTGAAGGGGGGGTGGCTGGTGACAGTGGCCTTGGGCGGTAAAGAGTACAAATCCGGCCCTGCCCGACATAGGTAGCTGCAGGTGCTCCTTAGTATTAAGTAGCCAGAGCTATCCTCCGTATTAAGTAGCTAGAGGTGCCCACGAAGGGAGACCTGTTCAGTGGAATGCCGAGACCCAGGTGAGGTAGCCGCTCATTTACACTCTGCTCGAGACTCTTCATAGGCAAGACAGGAGGGAGGAACTGGGGGAGGGGAGTGAGCCGCCTTTCCATCATCAGGCGCCTGTAGGCACAAGCCTACAGTGCCTTATGGGAAATCCCTCCTTGGGGAAGTCATTTGGTGTCGCTCATCCACGTCCTCTCACCTGGCAAATGCAACCCTTCCTGTGACGTTATCAGGGAGCACAGAGGAATAGGGATGTTCAATGGGATGTTAATGATTGTGAATTGATGCAGATTGTATGCCTGGATATATGGATCAATCAAATGCAGCATTAATCATCCTTCAGGCCGGTTTGACACCCGACCATAGCGTTGTGGTGCAAAGCTCCGCCCCATCACATGGAAACCGCAACGTTGAAAACTTCATTCATATAATCCGTGTCAGAGTGCACCGCCAGGGTAATATGCATAGCTCCCCCCCACACGCCGCACTCTTGCTGCCTTCGCCCGGATATGTACTCCCTGCTGGACAGAAAGTATGTCACTAGGATTCCCGGATTTCCCATCGTAATCATCTCATTCCGCATATGAACGCCGCACTGCCGTCGCCAACATATTTAAAGCGGTTCCGAGATGAAAAACTAACTATAACAAGTAACTTGTCTATATATCTCATCTAAAGTTTAGATAATTTACACAGCAAATCTAGCTGCAAACAGCTTTAATAGAATATGATCATTTCTTCCTGTGATACAATGAGGGCAGCCATGTTGTTTGTAAACATTACACAGAGGCAGGCTTATCTGCATCTTGAGAAAAAAAAAACCTAATCCCCCCTCCTCCTCCCTCCTCTCCTCTGCCTCTGAAATCTCTGGCTAGTAATACCTCCCCCTCCTCCTGCCCAGACTGAGCTCCCATGAGCCCTTGCTACTGTCTGAAAGTGCCGAGGCTCTCTGAAAACCTGTTGGCGTGGCTTGTTTAATTTATAGGGAATTAGAGTATTAAAACAAAAACAAAAAAGTATTCAGCTTGAGGAATGCCCCATAAACAATAGGAAAGAAACACAATTATGCAATGAGTAAAAGTTCATCTCGGATCCACTTAAACTTTTCTGTGGCGCCCATTGATTGACATGCATTCCTCCACCGCTGCATCACAGCGGTAACCCACTGTTGACTTTGCGGTGGCTCAGCGGTCAATCAGTGACCAGCGCGGTAAGTGTATTCGTCCCCAGTGCCTTGCACTGTTGATGCAGCAAAACAGGGTAACGCATTGCACACATCCGAGGCAAGAGTAAAAGGGGCGTAAAGAGGAATTTGGAAGAGGTCCCTGCTGATTTCCCTTCAAAGCTGAATAATGCAGACAGTTGTTTTTTTTTTCCTGCAAAACTGGAAACGCAAACAAACACAAAAAATTTGCAGTGATGCTAATAGCCCATAACAATGCATGTGCGTCTCTTTGTATTCAAAGCAAAGGTAGAAAAAAGTGCCACGATTTCAGTAAGAGCTTAAGCAATGCGAGTCCTCTGCCTCTAACGCTACCTTTAGTTCTTGGCAGAGATGCCGGTGGGGGCCACCTCTAGTGTGTGTACAGTGGCCCCTGACCACCCTCAATGTGCTGGCGGTCGATTGGCCATGGCGGATCGACTTGGCCGAAGGTATTGATCTTTCCTTCTCCCTGCCTGTTCCATCATTTGCAGCTTCATCATCCCTCCTTCATAGCAACAGAATATGTCACTAGCCTACAGACTAGCGAGGTGTCTGTACATAACATGGCCCAAAATGTCTGCCAAGGAATTTAATCCAAATCCCTGACAAGTGACATTTGTCATACGTGTGTATCCAGCTTACTGCTTTGAATCAGTGGCCTAAAACTAGGATGCAAATCAGGTACCTGCTCTGTCTCGTTGAAGAAGGAGAAGACCTGTGGAATTCACGCTCCAACGCCTGGAACGCAAAAGGTGGTGAATCATTAATTCCCTGCATGCCGTCGCTGACACACTGGCATAATATCTGGAGGGGGGAGTGCGGAAGGGGGGACCCCGGCCCAGGTGAGGGAGGCAGGGCCCCAAGTGATTGGGGGGGGGCGCATCGTCACATGTATGCCTCATGCAGCTAAAAGTCTAAAACCGACCCTGGCCAGGGGTGTGGTTAGAGGAGTGGTAGGGGCGTGGCTTAAGTGTCCCTCTTTTTTAGCTCTAAAAAGTTGGGAGGTATGGATTGATGACTTACCTGTCAAGTGACTGGCAGCCTATTGGGCCAATCAAAATGCTGGGATCACGTCCTAAACAGCTACAGGACGCGACAGGGCTCAGGGCGGCCGCGGGACTAAAGGAGCAGCCACTAAATACAAGAGAGCGGGCGTAAGTTAGCAGCGCACGCTCAGGGCTGGCGCTGCCATCAAGGCAAAGGAGGCAGCTGCCCCAGGGCCCCAGAGCTTGTAGGGGCCCCCAGTGGCTACAAGAGGGAAAACAATTTTCAAATCGACCTTATAGTTTTTGAGAAAATCGATTTTAAAGTTTCAAAGGAAAAAAAATACACATTTAAAAACCTGCCGACTTTAATGGTTAATAGCAAATCCACCTTAAATGCTAGAAACCCTAAATTTGCAGGATATGTTAAGGAGATCATTAGGAATAAGAGGAAAAAAACAATTTTTCAAAAAGACCTTACAGTTTTTGAGAAAATCGATTTTAAAGTTTAGAAGGAAAAAAGTATACTTTTAAATGCGGTAAATGTAACTTTTAGTAGCAAACCTAACGGTAGTGTAATTTTACATGTATCAAAAGAAAGAGCAATACATTTCCAGACAGGGTTTCCAGGGGGTCCATACGCAGCCGCAGCGCTTTGGCCAGGGATCGCTATACAGCCGCAATATGGCTGTATGAAGATTCCTGGCATTTTTTCCTATTTTCCCAATATTTTTTTATGTTTAGAGTGTGGGAATTTAAAAAAAAAAAATGATGTGGGGTCCCCCCTCCTGAAACTTTTTAACCCCTTCTCCCCCATGCAGGCTGGGGTGGCCAGAATGTGGAGTTCCGACCGATTGGGACTTCACACCCTGACTATACCAGCTGCAAAAAAGGTCCAGTAATGCCGATTTTTGTTCCGGGGCAGGGACGGATCAAGACCAAGTTGCGCCTGGGGCAAGGTCAGGTTTTGGCGCCTAAACTGCCATTCATTTTGCCGCCTTTTTAAGAATTCACCAAACTGCGCCTGGGGCAAGATACCCGCTTGCCCCCCCCCCCCCCCTAGATCCATCCCTGTTCCGGGGTATATGTTGGGCCCCCCCCCCAGGTTTATTTTGCCCTGGGGCCCCATTGTTGCTTAAACCGGCCCTGCGTACGCTATACAGCTGTAGTGTGCGTTGAGGATTTTACCTCGGTCTGCTGAAGTTAGCAGCTCAGCTTAGTGATCAAGCCCATTCAAAGCTAATATCAAATACATCACTTTTAAAGTGTATCTCTCTGGCAGCTGTAGGAGAGATACGTAGAGGGCGCACTTCTTTTGCGCAGACTGGCCACGACTGGCTGAAGTTACAGGACCCGGCACTGAAGAGGGAGAAGACTGAGGACGGCGGTGTGGGAGCGATACATGCTCAAGGGGCTGGAGGAAGCCCCAGGTATGTATAAAACTTTTATTTAAATCCAGCTCTGGTTTCCTTTAAAGAATGAAGATTAATTGAAGAAAAGTATGCATTTTGTCATCTTCAGCATCATGTACTTCTTCCCTCCTCCAATACAGTGCCATTTCCATGGATCTGAACTAACATTGTAAACTATGCACATACAGGTTCTCTTTTTTCAGACATTGACATCCCTTGTATATTTTACATACAGTACATACACAGAATGTGCGGCCATGGATTGGTTACCCTCCTAGCAATTTATATTGAGGCCCTCTTAGAACTGACAAATCGTCCTCCTGCAGATAACATATTTCAGCTGCCGTTGTCCAGCGAGTGATTGTGGTGGCGGCGGACCAGACAGAGATGCCAAGTAAATCTCAGCAATACAAGAGCCCCTTTCGTTTATTTATCCTGCTTTGAAGGCCTTCCACATGCCTACTCGCGTAACCCGCTAGGGGTTTTCAATCCCAGAGTTCCATGGCCCCGTGCCCACTCCGTAACCGGCCGGACTCCAAGACCAACTTCTCCGTTTGTTGATCTGCTTTTATCAGCGCGGCCTACAGAATTGCTAGGGGACGGCGGATAAACAGTTTCGCCAGTATCCAAAGCAAAGGCAGATTATTTGTGGAAGTGAACGCACCGGCCAGAACTGACAGATGTCCAGAACCAAGCAAGGTCCACAAACATCACGGACAGAAGCTGATCCACAATTTCATGCTGCTGAATAGGGACTTTGGTCTTGGCTGATGGGAGTCCTAATTAGGAGCAGCAGTGCTATGATAAATGTCTGCTGTCTTCACCTTGTTGTTTAGGCATGTATTCGTTTATTTATGTATAGCTTATGGGGAGACTCTAGACCACAAGGAATAGGATTGTGTGGACTGCTAATGCTATGCGAGAACTACTGTAGACATTTACAAAAGGAGGTGTATTAGGCTTGGCTGAAGCTATCCTGTTTGCAGATTACATGTATATATTCACAATGACTGAGGACTTTCAGGGGAAACCAGAAACAGTATGTCCAAAGCTACAACAGGCCATGAAAACTTTGGTGTGCCCACATAATAGTGTTCCAAATGCCAAGTATTCATATTATCCAATAACCCCATCAATGAAAGTGTAAATCAAAGCATACTGTTGGTATCAGGCCCGGATTTACATCACAGGAGCCTATAGGCACAGATGTTTTGACACTCTAGACTTCACCCTCCTTGAACCCACAAATCCCCCACGAACCGAACCACAAGTGTGCTGGCTGGCCCAGTGGTCACCTTTTTCCTACTTCCCCTGCCCAATGCAGGTAGCCATAGGTGTCCCTTAGTATTAGGTAGCCAGAGTAACCTTATATTTATGTTTAACTTGGAACCCTGCATAGCCAAGGAGGGAGGGATGTGCTTGAGGACAGGACTGAGCCGCCTCTCCATCATGAGGCGCCTGTAGGCATATGCCTACAGTGCCTTATGGAAAATCCGGCACTAGTTGGTATATACCATTAATCCTTTTACTAACTAGTAGAAAGTAAACAGTAGACCTGCTACAAATCTATAATAGAGGGGAGGGGGTGGGTTGGAGTAAGTTTGCCTTTAGCAGTGCAGGCCCGGATTTACATTACAGGAGCCTATAGACACAGATGTTCTTGCACCCTTCACTTCGGCCTCCACTAACCTATAAACCCCACCGAACCATACCACAAATGTGCTGGCTGGCCCCATTGTTACTTCTCCCTAACTTCCCGTGCCTGGTGTAGGTAGCCACCAGTGTCCCTTAATACTGAGTGCCCCTCTGGCTACCTAATACTAAGTAGCTAGAGGTGCCCAAGACTGAAGGGAGATCTTGTCAGTGGATTACCAAGAGTAACATAGGGAATGAGGGAGGCACTTAAAAAGGGGAATGAGCTACCTTTACATCATCAGGCGCCTGTAGGCACAGGTCTACAGGGCCTTATGGTAAATCTGTCCCAGAGCAATGGGAATTAGAACTAGGGGAGAGGGAAAAGAAAGCTCTCCAGACAGAAAAGGATTAAGATGAAATAGGGCCCTAGGCAAGATAACAGTTTTTGCTCACTGCTGATAGTCACTTAGCTTATTTAGTAAGATTTCATGGGGACTAGCTTTCACTAGGCCCACAGACTTTCTCAAGGCCCTAGGCAACTGTCAATGTTTGCCTTGTGGATGATCCGGCTCTGACTCCAGATCATGTTATCGCCATAGGCTGAGTGGAGTGCTCAGTCAAAAGGAGTGGACTGTTAATGAATCTGGTTATGAGAGTCCTGCGAGGATGAGTGTATCCCAGTATAAGGACAACTATCACAGGAAAAATACTGTAACAATCTGCATCTGCTGGTGACACTGTTATGAACTTGTTGCATGAACTTCTTTGATCCACCAGCAGAGGTCCTCGCGCTCTCTTCAAGAACTTTGGTAATTTATCATGTGTTTCCTCCTGTTCACCAGCAGAGGGCAAACCTCATCAGGAACTGCATCTTCTGCAGATTGCTAATAGGAGAAGATTCAAGTCACCTGAACTGTCACCTGACTCCTCTGCTCAGTATATAAGCTAGCTTCTGCAAATCAAACATTGCTAGTTCATTGTTGCTGTTTAGCCTGTGTGCTAGTCCTCCCCATTCCTGTGATCCTTGCTCCCTGTTTCTAGACCCTGTATCCTGATTACTTGCCTGCCTTTGTATAATCTCTTACTAGTTACTATAACTTGATGCTCCTTTGCCTTGTGATTATTGTATTGCCTGATTATCTGTTTTTTTGATTCCTGTCTGTCCGATGTTCCTTTTGCCTCCAGCTTTGTGTATATATTGCCTGATTGATTGTATTTTTAATTTGAATATTGATTTTCTCTTGTATATATTTGCCAGCATTGTTATACAGGTGCTGGGATTGTGTGCACACAATATTTGTATGTACACTGGTTGCTCTGCATATCCAGTATATGTAGGGAACACTCAGGGCCGGATTACCGACCAGGCAACAAAAGCAGTCGCTTGGGGCCCCATTCAGAGTCAAAGGGGCCCCATCAGCACATAAACCAGCCCTTGCCATCCTGTCAGCAGTGGCTGGATGGTATAATGGTTAAAGGGACTCTGAGCAGTGCAGTAACTATGGAAAGATGCATATCATTTTAAAGCTTTCTTTCTCCTCTTTCCAATG
Organism: Hyperolius riggenbachi; assembly: GCF_040937935.1. NCBI lineage: Eukaryota > Metazoa > Chordata > Amphibia > Anura > Hyperoliidae > Hyperolius > Hyperolius riggenbachi. Next base: position 18,161,662 of record NC_090656.1, on the reverse strand, counting down.
ATATATAAACAGCTGCTCTATGCCTTTTAGTTTTCGATATTTTCGCGATCGAAATCACGGCCACAGGACGACTTTTCTCCAAAGTTGGCAGCTCGATTCAGCACAATGCAATGAAATATAAGGAACCCAGGGGGATATAATTACAAACATCATGCTGGTAGGTGTGAGGATGTAATGAATTAGTTGTGGGTATGCTTAAAGGCATATCCACAGGCACTGCTTGGAGTCCCTTTAAGGGCTCTGCCGCTGACACAGGAGACCAGGGTTTGAATCTCAGCTCTGCCTGTTCAGTAAGCCAGCACCTATTCAGTAGGAGACCGTAGGCAAGTCTCTCTAACACTGCTACTGCCTATAGGGCGCGTCCTAGTGGCTGCAGCTCTGGCGCTTTGAGTCCACCAGGAGAAAAGCGCGATATAAATGTTATTTGTCTTGTCTTGTCAAATGATGCCGTGCGCTACTGATTGTGTTCAGAGCCAGGCTCTCCTCCTAGGTCCCCCTCCTGCTACTGTGCGCTCTGCCGCTGCCCACTCCACCCTCCCTTCCCACAGAGAACCACAGCTGCAGCTAGAATGATAGCAGCAGATGGCAAACGCTCACTCACCTATCCATGATCCAAGCAAAAGAGATCCCGTCATCTGAAACCCATCTGTCTCTTCTACAGTGCAGCCGTTCGCTCTGAACTTCCTGATTCTCAGATCAGACAGGAAGTAGGAAGTAGTAATAGTAGTAGTAACAGAGCGGCAGCACTCTAGAGGAGACAGATGGGCTCCGGATGACGGGACCTCTATTGCTTGCATCGCAATAGGTGAATGTGAGTCATCTGGTGCTGTCATTCTCCCCCACTGTGGCTGCCTTCTCTGCTGGACTATCGTATTCACTGGGATGGAGGCTGCATGGTGGCTGTCTAGTTTGGAAGGAAATTGGTTGTTCGGTGGTGGGAGTGGTTATGTAATTCTGTCTGGGGAACGGCTTCCGGTTTGGCGGTGTCCAGAGCTTTCTGCTGTTGCCAGGCTGGAGATGCAGGGGGAAAGTGCTGCTGCTGTGATATCTGGCGCCCTCTTCACAGGGGTGCCCCAGCCCCTGAGTGCAAATGTCCCAGCCATTCATCTCTCACTCTGCATTTTGCCGCTGCTATTCCCTGCATTGTGCACCCACAGAGGAAAGCGGTCAGTTGCTTATAGCAACCAGTAGCTCGGCTGCCCCGGTGTGTGCAGCATGTTGCTGTGCAGCTGCATCTTCTGATTCTATTACGACATGATGGGGGGGCCCAAATCAGTTACTTTGCTTAGGGCCCCATTTAGCCTTAATCCGGCTCTGGGAACACTTGTATATACTCTGGGTTATCTGGCATATTGGAACCCTCTTGCATTATATTATTTGTTAATTTTACTTGTATTAACACCTCAGATTACCATTTTCATATTATCACTTGTGAATGGCTTGTACATTATAAATAAACCTTTACATTATCTTCAGGGCCGGTCCTCTCATGAAGCAAGGTGAAATATTTGCATCAGGCACAGAGATTACAGGGGCAGCATGTTTGTACTGTGTTTACACTTACAGCATGCAGTCAGAGTAGGAGGAGAAGCGAGAGGAGAGCAAGGTGAAGGTCATCATTGGGGAAAAGCAGCTTGTTGTGCTGTGTGAGGAGTCTGACAGTGAGTGAGGAGTGGGAAGGCAGGAGAGCATCATTGGGGAAAAGCAGCTTGTTGTGCTGTGTGAGGAGTCTGACAGTGAGTGAGGAGGGGGGAGGCAGGAGAGCATCATTGGGGAAAAGCAGCTTGTTGTGCTGTGTGAGGAGTCTAACAGTGAGTGAGGGGGGGGGGGGGGGGGGGCATGAGAGCATCATTGGGGAAAAGCAGCTTGTTGTGCTGTGTGAGGAGTCTAACAGTGAGTGAGGAGTGGGAAGGCAGGAGAGCATCATTGGGGAAAAGCAGCTTGTTGTGCTGTGTGAGGAGTCTGACAGTGAGTGAGGAGTGGGAAGGCAGAAGAGCATCATTGGGGGAAAAGCAGCTTGTTATGCTGTGTGAGGAGTCTAGCAGTGAGTGAGGAGGGGGGAGGCAGGAGAGCAGCATTGGGGAAAAGCAGCTTGTTATGCTGTGTGAGGTGTCTAGCAGTGAGTGAGGAGGGGGGAGGCAGGAGAGCATCATTGGGGAAAAACAGCTTGTTGTGCTGTGTGAGGAGTCTGACAGTGAGTGAGGAGGGGGGAGGCAGGAGGTCATCATTGGGGAAAAGCAGCTTGTTGTGCTGTGTGAGGAGTCTGACAGTGAGCGAGGAGGGGGGAGGCAGGAGGTCATCATTGGGGAAAAGCAGCTTGTTGTGCTGTGTTAGGAGTCTGACAGTGAGTGAGGAGGGGGAAGGCAGGAGGTCATCATTGGGGAAAAGCAGCTTGTTGTGCTGTGTGAGGAGTCTGACAGTGAGTGAGGAGGGGGGAGGCAGGAGAGCATCATTGGGGAAAAGCAGCTTGTTGTACTGTGTGAGGCGTCTCACAGTGAGTGAGGAGGGGGGAGGCAGGAAAGCAGCAGTGTTTCATTTGACTTTCACAGCAGAAGGGAGGGTTGCTTACTCACAAGTTTGCCTCAGGCAGCAAAAAGTATACAACCAGCCCTGATTATGTTTTGGTTTGGTCTCAGTTTATTCCACATTAGTGACAATCTGCACTCCTTGCAATTCTTATGCACTGCACATATTGCATTGCACAAGAGACGTAACTAATACATATAAAATGTAGATTTCTCCCTGTGTATTACGCAGTATAAATTACTTTCTTTCCTATGTTGCTATCACTTAAAAAAATTGTGCCGAAGGACGGGTTACAGTTTAGTTAATACTTACCTGCAGATGGATCGGGGAACCTCACGCCACCCGACGCACAGCGTTCCCAGATGCATCTTCCTACCTGCGGGACAACACAATATCACACATTCCTCCCAATTTTTTGAGATAAGAAAGAAGGACACATAAGCCACACCCCTGATCACGCCCCCACCACCACCCTATTCACGCATACCATAAAGATTTCATAAGAAAAATAGGTTGTTTTATAATTCAAACCACACTGTCCTTTCTATCCTGGTTCATTTTCCTTCTTATTAACATTTTAACATGTGTAATATATCAATTTAAAGGATGGGAATAAAGTTCAGAGTCAAACCCATTTTTAGTAGAAAAATATATATATTGAGGGCTCGTTTCCACTATCGCGAATCCGCATGCGGATTCCCACATGTAATGCAAGTGGATGGGCCTGTTTCCACTGTAGCGTTGTTGAGGTGCGTTTTTTTCAGCTGTGAAAAAACGCACAAAAGAGCCGCAGAATTCACCTGCGAGTGGAATGCATGCGAATCGCATCGGAATCGCATGCAACAACAACAACAACAAATAACATTTGTAAAGCGCTTTTCTCCCGTGGGACTCAAAGCGCATAAGCATGGCTCCGACCATCGTGGTACAGAGGAAGAATTTTATAAATCTGGAAATGCCAGGCTAAACAGGTGGCTTTTCAGTCTGGATTTGAATAGCTCCAGGGATGGTGCTGTCTTTACTGGGTGTGGTAGGGAGTTCCAAAGAGTAGGGGCAGCATGACAGAAGGCTCTGTCTCCAGATTTTTTGAGGTGCACTCTGGGAGTGACCAAGTTTATAGAACTTGCTGATCTGAGGTTGTGAGAGGTGTGGTGCAGCTTCAGCAAGTCCTTCATGTATCCAGGGCCCAGATTGTGCAGGGATTTGAATGTCAGCAGTCCAATCTTGAAGAGTATTCTCCATTCTACTGGTAGCCAGTGCAGTGAGCGAAGGATCGGTGTAATGTGACAGTGGCGAGGCTGGTTTGTTAGCAATCTGGCAGCAGCATTCTGCACTAATTGCAGGCGACGCAGGTCCTTTTTGGGGAGGCCAGCATAAAGGGCATTGCAGTAGTCCAGCCGTGATGTGATGAAGGCGTGGACTAGGGTTTGAAGATCCTCTGGGGGAATCAGATGTTTAATCTTTGCAATGTTCTTCAGATGAAAGAAGGAAGATTTAACTACAGATGAAATTTGGTTTCTGAAACTCAATTCCCCATCGATTAGTACGCCAAGGCTGCGCACAAGGTTGGAGCTGTTTATGTCTGAATTCCCAATCCTGATTGGTGTTGCTTTAGGATAGAGCTGTTTTGATGGCGAGCACTGGCTTTGGACAAACAGGACCTCAGTTTTGTCAGCATTCAGTTTCAACCAGTTATCATTCATCCATGCCTGAAGCTCAGCTAAGCAAGAGTTTATTTTTGGGGTAGGGTCTGTTCCACCAGGTTTGAAGGACAGGTATAGCTGTGTGTCATCGGCGTAGCAGTGGTACGTCAGGCCATGTCGTTGGATAAGTGTACCGATTGGCAACATGTAGATTGCAAACAGCAGAGGGGATAGGATTGATCCTTGTGGCACTCCGAATTGTAGAGGTGCAGGTTTGGACATTATAGGTCCTAGGGATACTCTCTGTGTTCTGTCAGTCAGGAATGATCTGAACCACTGGAGGACTGATCCACTGATGCCACAGTACTCCTGCAGTCTGTTAAGCAGGATTTTATGGTCAACTGTATCAAAAGCAGCTGAGAGATCCAACAGGATTAGGATGGAGCATTCCCCTCTGTCCCTTGCCATGAGCAGATCGTTGCAGACTTGGATGAGGGCTGTTTCACAGCTGTGGTGTTTCTTAAAGCCAGATTGTAGAGGGTCCAGGATGTTGTTTACTGACAGCCTGGTTTCAAGTTGCAGATAGACAGCCTTTTCAATAACTTTACCTAAGAAGGGGAGGTTGGAGACAGGTCTGTAGCTGCTCATAGCATCTGGATCCATGGAAGGTTTTTTAAGAAGGGGCTTGATGATTCCTTCTTTTAGAGAGGTAGGAAACCTCCCTGCTTGCAGAGAGCAATTTACTATTTTGTGAAATGCTGGACCAAGCAGGTCAGGGCATTTCAGCATATGTTTAGTTGGTCCAGGTCGCAGGTTGTCTGGCGGAGACGACAGAGGATGTCTGAGATCTCTTCCTCACTAATACTTTTGAAGTCAGTCCAGGGTGTTAGGTTGTTTTTGCAGCTATTTCCATTAGTTGCATGAGTCTTGGGTGCTGTGGACTGAATGAGAGACCGAATATATGTATATGTATGAATATATGTATACAATGTATTTAATAGGGTAATCGCATGCGTTTTTTGCCGCGAATTCGCATAGGTACCAATGTAAATTCACACAGGCAGTAACATGGTTAAAATCGCATATACCCTCACCTATGCGAAATCGCATGCAAATTCGCGGCAAAAACCGCATGGGGAATCGCAACCGCATGCGATTTCATCAGCGGTGGAATCCAGGCGATTCCGCACCGCAATAGTGGAAACGAGCCCTGAAATAGAAAGAGGGTCAAAGTCCTGAAAGAGGGACAAATCAGTAGGAAAGAGGGACTACGCTCCCAAAGAGGGACTGTCCCTCTAAAAGAGGTTCAGTTGGGAGCTATGTATCATGCGCAATGTCCTGAATCCATGGCGCAGAGAAATCACAGTAATTGTCAGAAAGGGAGAAGGATGACTCCCATGCCAACTGTGGATTTTGGACATTTGGTATAAATAATGTTTTTTTTTTGTTTCTTTTCAATGTGTTTGAAAGGAGTTACAGCAATTCACACAATGCTGTAACGCGTAACAACAAAAATATGTCATAATAAAAAACACGCAATACATTTTATACATGAAATAACAATTTTGTTTGTATGAGACTTTTGTAACTCAAGTATTTGTAAGTAGAGGACTATTTGTACTAGACATCAAACAATTGACAGCGCTCATAAGCTGCAAATGAAATAAAAACATGCAGATCCCTACAGGGGCTAAATACATGCCTTGAATGCACATCAGATGCAAATTATGTACTAATTCCTAATCTAAAAATGTGAATGAAATCTGAAGCACATGGATGCAGCCATAAGTATACTTACGTTTATTTTGTACAACAGGATATATTGGCAGGGCTTCCAGGCAGAGGCTGTACCCAAATTGACTACCAGCATAGATGTGCAGAGCTCCAGAATATGGACAAAATTACACAACTTGCATTCAAAACAGGTACAGCAAAGGAGGGCATTAGCTTCAGCATAATAATATGTGCACAAATTATACCCTACTAGACTTCCCCACAACGATGATGGGCCCTCACAGGAAGACCTACCCCTAGTCTAGCAATAAAAACATAATTTTTACCTAGTGCTGCTAGTCATAAATGGTATACACATTTTTTCAAAAAGACATCAAACAATTGACAGCACTCCAGTCTGCAAATGAAATGAAAATCAACAGAGGCATGCAGATCCATAGTACATAATTTGCATCTGATTTGCATTCAAGGCATGTATCTAGCCCCTGTGGGGATCTGCATGCCTCTGTTGGTTTTAGTTTTGCTGGGGGGGCATAATTTGTAGTTATGCCTGTTTGTAGAGCACCTTTATACTGTGACATGGAGGAAGGGGGGACATGGAGGAAGGGGGGCAGGATTTTGCTGGGGGGGGGGGCAGCCAGGGGATCCTTGCTGGGGGTCCAGGCACATCATAGTTACACCCCTGTGTCCTAAAGGAAAAAAACAAACATTCTGTCTGGAGCTCCACCTTAATCCACCGAAGAATGTTGTTTATAAATAATGGACATTGCTCAGTATGTTTTATTGATATTGAGTTCTGTGTCTCCTGCTAATTTAATACTTTCCACGCACAGATTTCTTTTCCTTTTGGCTCTCGGGGGCCATTTGTTAATATTTTATTCCATGTTAACATCTGGAGCTGATCTGTCTTCGGCATAATCGAGGACAGTGGGCAGCTTTCCAGGACCAAAAGTGGAGACAGCTTTAACCTCCGAGCACATGGCTGCCGCTCCAGCCAGCTGCGTTTCCATACATCGCAAACAAAACAATGCCAGGATCAGTAACAAGAAGATCAGGCTGAGCGGAACTCTCCCCGCCTGCGCCTTGTCATGGTACCTGCATATCTAGAGGGATGCCTTGCTTGTTATCATATTTTCCTGAAAATCCACCACCACAGCCCGTGTTTTCTTTTCCATAGAGCAGAACAACAGAGGGGCCCCATCCTCTACAATTGTCTCACTTGGCAGTTTAGCATAGTAACCAAGCAGCTCGGGGTGACCCAAACCACTAGGAATGTATAGGGGGAGAAAAGAGACCGAAAAGTCCTCCTACTAATAAGCAATGCTTGGTGTGATTTACCTTCTTAAAAGGAAAATTTGCAATAATTCAGCTATAAGGCCTGGAACCCACTGAAAACCGCAAACGCAAAACGCAACCGCTAGCGTTTTGTCTGAGCGGTTTGCAAGCGGATTCATGCGCGTTTTTGGTCGTGTTTTGCAACATTGTATTTTTTTGCCCAGTGGGTGCCTAGCGTTTTGCGTTTTGCGTTTTTATCCTGATTGGTCCTGTGAATTATTTTTCATTTTGTTACAGTGTGCTGAACCGCAAAACGCTAGCAAAACCGCTCAGTTTAGGTTTTGCTGAGCGTTTCCGCTAGCGGTTCAATACTTTACATTGAAGCGCTAACGCTCCCAAAATGCTGCATGTTCTGCGTTTGCGTTTCTGAGAAACGCAAATGCTCCTGTGGAAGTTGCCCCATCCATTAACATTAGCCCAGCGTTTTGGCAAACTGCTAGCGTATCGCAGTGCTGCCAAAACGCTGCCAAAAGCGCTCCTGTGGGTTCCAGCCCTAAGTGAACATTTGTGGTTACCCACAATGCACCACTACTGCATATGCAAATGATCTCTTTTCGCCCCTGCAAGCAAGGCAAGCATCCAGAACTGCTGGTGTATAGCAAGCCTATAGCTTTAAATATTACACAGCCACACCAACCCCACATGTAGACAGCCTGTTTCGGGCTTTTGGCCCTCATCAGTACATGGCAGGGATTGATAAGGCTGTATGGGATAGGGCTTGGACCAGTACAACAGAATAACCAAGCAGCTCGGGGTGACCCAAACCACTAGGAATGTATAGGGGGATAAAAGAGACCGAAAAGCCCTCCTACTAATAAGCAATGCTTATTAGTAGGAGGCAGTTTAGGAAAGATGTCTACATTTTACCTTGGTTCACTATGCGGTGCTAACCTACTTAGCACGTCTAAAGTCTTTAGGCGCGCTAACCAGGGTGCTAAGCAGGTTAGCACCGGTTTTCTCAATCAGATTGCGCGCTAAATACCGCGAGCAAAGTTTTGCGCGCGCAAAGTCCTATGCGCGCGCTAAGTCTCATAGGCTTTAATGGGCACTTCACGCAGAGCGCCCTGCGCTCTGTGCAGTGCATAAAGTTTTGCACGCAAAAAGCTAGTTTAGACATGCTAAGGGGGTTTTCACAGGCATGCTAACAGTTAGCACCGCTTTGTGAATCAAGCCCTAAGAGGCTCTGTAGTGACTTCTAGTAGAATGCAGTAAATTATTACGGACACCCATGTTAAATATGCTGGTTTCAGCATCAGAAAAACATCCAATACCTATATATTGCTGTATATTGGTATGTAGCCCCTGGCCTCCCACTCAGGCTTAGCCTAAGCTATTTTTTATGCAGAATTCTCCCCCTGCTTCTCCTCCCCCCAAATCTTCCTTCGAGGCCAAAGATCTTTTCTACTGGCTTTTGAACGCTCTGTAAAAAAAAAAAAAAACACTCTGCGGAGATCACCTGTCAGTACTAAAGATGTCAGTTTCAAGTTGAACGCTGCAACAAATTTGCAACAAAACATAAGAATATAAGAAACACAGAAAGTTGGCATCAGAAATCAGCTATGGGAAGAAGTAATAGTGGAAACATATTGTGGTAAGCATTTGTAATTGAAGTATAAATACATCTATAGAGCATAGGAAGACATTCCACGGTACACTATGCATTGATCCAAATGTAAACGAAGATTTGTTGTAAGGGGCCATATTTGGCCAGTAAAAAATCTTGGTCTAGAGTTTAGGATAGATTATATGGCATGTATGCAGCAGTATGCTACAGACATTAAGCTCTGCTCCGTGCATAAGAAACACAAAGTAAGGCAGTAATCTTTATGACTCTCAGTAAGCACACTGCAACACTAAGGCTACTTTCCCACCAGGACGTTGCGTTTTAGGGGACGTTATTGTCGCATATTGTGCCCCTAACGCAACGCCTGGTGGTAATTACAACAGAGAGGAAATGTGTGCATCAACCAAGTGAACCTGACAAATCTGGCTTTGCAAATTTGGCCTATTGGTTAATCACGAGACATTGCTCATGCAAATATGCATTTGCTTTCGCATGCCTAAATATGCAGGGTCAAAAACCAAAACCGCAAAACAATCGCCCTTCGGGAATTAGTTCATGCTACATAGCACTATTCAGGGGCGCCACGAGGAGGCTTCCCCTTGCCCCCGCCTGGTGGTGTTGGATGTGGACGTCAGAGCCAGCCGCGTTGTGCAGCTCACTCTGGCGCCCGTGATGCGTACTCTTGGACGCATGCGGCATCACGTGGTCCCACCAGCCAATTGCCGCACAGGAAGTAAACACTGCACACATCACAAAGTGCAGTGAATATTAATTAGCCATGTGCCTGGCCGCTCTCCCCTCCTCCCCAACATTACTGAGCATGTGCAAGCAGTCTAATGCAGTACGTTGTCTTGACGTCTTGCGTTACAATGTAATGCAACGTGGGCACTGTGAACAGCCCATTGATTTTCCATTACTGTGCGATGGGCTGCGTTACAGGCTGCTCTAACCTGCGCCTGTAACGTTCCACTGTGAAAGCAGCCTAACTGATCAATACACATCACTACTGCGCAACTCTCTTTCTGCTCCAGATAATTAATACATGGAGTTCCCTGAACTTCCAGACTCGCTCCTGCAGTGACACCACAGTGCCAGTTCCAGATCTCTTGGGTACTAAGCCTGGTACAACACACCTTCAATTTTGATTGGTCAATCACTGAAGAATTTTATCACCTTCATGTCGTATAACAGCTTACCTACACAATCTGTTCATCGTATTCCAAATCATACATACATGGAGGTGATAAAATTGGCCGGTTATTGGCAGGACCTGTTCTAGACTTTTTGGCCAACTTGTAAGGATGCGCCCCCCTTCAGTCAGGACAGCAGTGTCACCTCCTCCCACCTGTGCAAGTCAAATGAAATACTGTCGCTCTCCTGCCACCCCCCTCCTCACTCACTGTCAGGCTCCTCACACAGCACAACAAGCTGCTTTTCCCCAATAATTACCTCTTCAACTCGCTCTCCTCTCGCTTCTCCTTCTACTCTGACTGCATGCTGTTAGTGTAAACACAGTACAAACATGCTGCCCCTGTAATCTCTGCACCTGGTGCAAATGTTTCACCTTGCTTCATGAGAAGACCGGCCCACCCTGGTTATTGGCAAAATGAATGTGTGTACCAGGCTTTACTGCTTTATAATGTCTATAGAGTCCGCCTTTGTTAAAGTTTATTTATGAAGGGCTAACATATTATGCAGCGCTGTACTATAGATAGAGGAGACATTACAGTATTAAAGATTATACAGCCAAAATTAGACATTTGATGGATCCCCTTTGGATAAAGTTGTAATGACTTACTGGGTCTTTTTCTTTCAAGTCTCCCCCAAGTCCCGTATGTGGTGACTTCCAGTATGTAGCCACGCCCCCTTGCAGACGAGCGCCATGGCACTCTCAGCATTGGCTGTAGAGAGTGCCATGGAGGTGCCACAGCACTCTACTGCAAGGGGGCGGAGGCTAACGTTTGGAAGCCAGCGCATAAGAGGGTTGGGGGGAGACTTGAGAGACAAAGACCCGGCAAGTCATGATAACTTTTTATCCGAAGGGGATCATTTTGGCTGTATAGTCTCTTTAATGCTGTACTGTCTCCCCCATCAATTGTGGAGGGCTCCGTAATATATTAGCACTTTGTAAATATAAAGGTGGCCATGCACTCCTCGATTTTCTCATTCAATTCCTTGCAGATTCGATTCATCTGCTGGGAATGTCAGATCGATCTATTTTGGATTCATTTTGACTAAAAATCAATCGTAAGTATGGCTCGGACAGGTTGGAAAACGTAAGTGGGACAAGAGCAATGGCAGATCGATGGCCTATAGCTTTGCAATGTATTCGAACACTGCAGCTCTGCAGTTCTATCGATTTTCGATAGATTCCGTGCTGAAATCTATTGGAAATTGATGTGCAGTGTATGGTTTGAATCAAGTAGGAAGAAATCGATAGTTTTGGAACACTGGGTAGAAATCTGGCCAGCTTAACCACCTGAGCGGTCTGGACGAGCTCAGCTCGTCCAACACCACCGGAGGTCGCCGCTCAGGCCCTGCTGGGCCGATTTTAATGTAATAAAAAGCAGCACACGCAGCCGGCACTTTGCCAGCCGCGTGTGCTACCTGATCGCCGCCGCAGCGCGGCGATCCGCCGCGTGCAGCAGCGAAAGAGGGTCCCCCCAGCCGCCCGAGCCCAGCGTTGCCGGAACAAACAGTTCCGGCCAGCGCTAAGGGCTGGATCGGAGGCGGCTGACGTCAGGACGTCGGCTGACGTCCATGACGTCACTCTGCTCGTCGCCATGGCGACGAGGTAAGCGAAACACGGAAGGCCGCTCATTGCGGCCTTCCGTGTTACTTCTGGCCGCCGGAGGCGATCAGAAGAACGCATCCGGAGCGCCCTCTAGTGGGCTTCCATGCAGCCAACTTTCAGTTGGCTGCATGGAATACTTTTTTTTTTATTTAAAAAAAACCCTCCCGCAGCCGCCCTGGCGATCTTATCAGAACGCCAGGGTGGTTAAAGTGTATGTGAGAGGGGATGAAATAAAAATAAAATATAAGACAAACACTTATATCGCGCTTTTCTCCTGGCGGACTCAAAGCGCCAGAGCTGCAGCCACTAGGACGCGCTCTATAGGCAGTAGCAGTGTTAGGGAGACTTGCCTAAGGTCTCTTACTGAATATACATACCTGGGTCTTCCTCCAGGCTGATCGCTCCCTCCCTGTCCTGCTCTGGCTGGATCGTGTGCAGTTTGCCCCAGAAAGTCCTCCAGTCAGGACCAGTCAGCGCAGGCGAAGTCCAGGCGCATGCACTCCCACACCGAAATACCCCGGACCGGAGCACTTTTGGGACCAAATTGTGGATGATTCAGGCAGTGGAGAAGGCCGGCAAGGGACCGATCAGCCTGGAGGGGGCAGGAGGAAGCCCCAGGCATGTATATATATATATATATATATATTTTTAATCCCCCATCTCAGGTTTACTTTAAGTTTAATAATAATGTGATTTTTGTTCTGTATCCAGACTGTGCCATGTTTTATAGATTGTGTTTCTTGTAGAGATTTGTTCATTCTCCCTCCCTGTACCGGTGTGGTCCCACAGACAGCCATTGACACTTAAGCCCCGTACTCACCACCCGACGGGTCCTGCGACGTCCCCTTGACGACGGTCGTTAGCGACGCCTCTTCCTGCCAGCGGGTGTGCACGACGACACGAGACATTACACATCGGGAGTAAATGAGACTTCAAACGATCGCGATACTTTGAGTGGGAGTCGTTGGGGATCTTAGTGATCTGATCGCCCGTGACGGTCGTTATTGCAGCGCAACGCTAAGTGACTTTCGCATGATCGTGCGTCTGCACCCACATCGCGATATTGTGGAAATGACTGCTCGGTGCTCAAAAAATTGCCGGGCGTCGTGAAAATAGCGACGTGGGTACATAGCTTGAGAGAAGACACAGCAACTGGGCTGGTGAGACTGTTTGCACTTTTTGTAGAATTACGCAGAGTACAGTAGAAACCGTTATTTGTGCAGAGAGATATTATCAGTCGTAAAGCACGACTTTGATGACTTTTGCAGTATTCATTTCCTGTTTTTTACAAGTTGCAGTATGAATAGAAATGTATTGAAAATAGTGGAATGTTCTCTATTTATAGACATTTTAAGGTAAAGCCAAAGTCTCCTATTTAAAGAGGAACTCCAGTGAACATTTTACTGTTGGCAGGTGATGTAGCTGCTGCATGGTTTTTGGCAGTTGGAAACAGCTGTAAACAGCTATTTCCCACAATGCAACAAGGTTCACAGACAGGGTTACTTGTGGGAGGGGTTACTTGTGGGAGGGGTTACTTGTGGGAGGGGTTTCACCACAATATCAGTCATACAGCGCCCCCTGATGGTCTGTTTGTGAAAAGGAATAGATTTCTCATGTAAAAGGGGGTATCAGCTACTGATTGGGATAAAGTTCAATATTTGGTCGGAGTTTCTCTTTAAATAGTACTGCAGACATTATTATTATAATTATTATGCATTTATAAAATGCTGACAGTTATTAAACAAGTCAGGTTATTAACTGTCCCTCAAAGGAACTCACACATTGGCCTCAATTCACTAAGCAGTTTAGACTAGTCTACTGATGGTTTTTAGTCTACTGATGATTTGGTGTAATGTTTTAGACCTGTTTTTAGACCTAGTATAAAACATTTGGTAATTAGGTCGGTAAAGCAGGGGAAATGATCAAAAGATGCAATTCACAAAAGCAAACAAGGAGTAACCACGCCCACTTTTTCTGACAGAGATTAGACCAGCTGATTAAAGTAATTCTGTGAGGTATTTTAGACAAGAGCATGGAACAGTTTGAATTAATTATGCAGTAGTTTAATTGTATGCAGAGGAGAGCTCATCAGAGGAGAAGGATGTCAGTCATAGCTACTTGTTTGTGAATTGCATCTTTTGATAATTTCCCCTGCTTTACCGACCTAATTACCGAAAGTTTTAGACCAGGTCTAAAAAGAGGTCTAAAACATTTCGTAATTATTAGTGAATTCCCTTCTGATGCAACTGACCAAACCATCAGTAGACTAAAAAAACTCTTAGGCCTGGAACCCACTGAAATGCGCAAACGCAAAACGCAACCGCTAGCGTTTTGTCTGAGCGGTTTGCAAGCGGATTCATGCGCATTTTCGGTCGCGTTTTGCAACAGTGTATTTTTTTGCTCAGCGGTTGTGTAGCGTTTTGCGTTTAGCGTTTTTATCCTGATTGGTCCTGTGAATTATTTTTAATTTTGTTACAGTGTGCTGAACCGCAAAACGCTAGCAAAACCGCTCAGTTTAGGTTTTGCTGAGCGTTTCCGCTAGCGTTTCAATACTTTACATTGAAGCGCTAACGCTCCCAAAATGCTGCATGTCCTGCGTTTGCGTTTCTGGGAAACGCAAACGCTCCTGTGGAAGTTGCCCCATCCATTAACATCAGCTGAGCGTTTTGGCAAAACGCTAGCGTATCGCAGCGCTGCTAAAATGCTCAAAAAACCGCTCTTGTGGGTTCCAGCCCTTATGATGTATTCCCAGCATTTAATGGACCCGGAGGTGAGAGGGATATGGAGGTTGACATTTATTTTACTTTAAAGGACACCTGAACAGAGAGGTATATGGAGGCTGCCATATTTATTTCCTTTTAAACAATACCAGTTGCCTGGAAGCCTCTGCCTCTAATACTTTTAGCCATTAGATCTGACAAAAATATGACTGCCTCATCAAACATAATTAAACTGCATGTAACAAAAATATCCCTTTAGGCTGGTTTCACAGTGGGACGTTACAGGCGCACGTTAGAGCAGCCTGTAATGCACCCCACCGCACAGTAATGAAAAATCAATGGGCTGTTCACAGTGCCCACGTTGCGTTACATTGTAACGCTGCGCCATAACACAACGTACTGCATGCAGTACTTTACACGCGGCAGAGCGGTTAGACTGCTTGCACATGCTCAGTAATGTTGGGGAGGAGCGGAGAGCGGCCGGGCACATGGCTAATTAATATTCACTGCACTCAGTGACGTGCAGTGTTTACTTCCTGGAGCGGCCGCTCTGTGCGGTGATTGGCCGGGCGGGACCACGTGATGCCGCATGCGTCCAAGAGTGCGCATCACGGCATCACGGACGCCAGAGTGAGCTGCACAACGCGGCTCACTCCGACGTCCACACCAGAGAGCACCACACGTTGCGTTATGGGCACGTTATGCGACCATAACGTCCCCTAAAACGCAACGTCCTGGTGTGAAACCAGCCTTAAGTGTACCAGAGATGAAAATAATGAAAGATTTGATACTTACCCGGGGCTTCCTCCAGCCCCATAAGCATGTGTGAGTGCCCCGCCATCCTCCTGCGGTCTGCCATTCATCCGCAGTCAGCCCCGGTAACAGCTCAGTCGCGTCCAGTCTGGGATTTCTGCGCATGCGTGGGAGTTCAGTGCATGCGCAGAAGACCCAGACTGGACACCACTGAGCTGTTACCGGGGCTGATCGCGGCTGAACTGCAGACCACGGGAGGACGGCGAGGGACTCAGACGAGCTTGTGGGGCTGGAGGAAGCCCCGGGTAAGTATCAAATCTTTTGTTATTTTTATCTCTGGGTCACTTTAAAAATAATTATGTAGAATATCAGTCCAATCTATATCATAATATAGGTAATACAGGATCTTCTCAAAAAATTAGCATATTGTGATAAAGTTCATTATTTTCTGTAATGTACTGATAAACATTAGACTTATATATATTTTAGATTCAAATACACACAACTGAAGTAGTTCAAGCCATTTATTGTTTTAATATTGATGATTTTGGCATACAGCTCATGAAAACCCAAAATTCATATCTCAAAAAATTAGCATATTTCATCCGACCAATAAAAGAAAAGTGTTTTTAAAACAAAAAAAAGTCAACCTTCAAATAATGATGTTCAGTTATGCACTCAATACTTGGTCGGGAATCCTTTTGCAGAAATGACTGCTTCAATGCGGCGTGGCATGGAGGCAATCAGCCTATGGTTTTGGCACTGTGAGCAGGTGCCAGGTCGTGCTGAAAAATGAAATCTTCATCTTCATAAAGCTTTTCAGCAGATGGAAGCATGAAGTGCTCCAAAATCTCCTGATAGCTAGCTGCATTGACCATGCCCTTGATAAAACACAGTGGACCAACACCAGCAGCTGATATGGCACCCCAGACCACCCCTGACTGTAGGTACTTGACACTGGACTTCAGGCATTTTGGCATTTCCCTCTCCCCAGTCTTCCTCGAGACTCTGGAACCTTGATTTCCGAATGACATGTAAAAGTTGCTTTCATCCGAAAAAAGTACTTTGGACCACTGAGCAACAGTCCAGTGCGGCTTCTCTGTAGCCCAGGTCAGGCGCTTCTGCCGCTGTTTCTGGTTCAAAAGTGGGTTCATGCTTCCATCTGCTGAAAAGCTTTATGGAGATGAAGATTTCATTTTTCAGCACAACCTGGCACCTGCTCACAGTGCCAAAACCACTGTTAAATTGTTTACTGACCATGGTATTACTGTGCTCAATTGGCCTGCCAACTCTCCTGACCTGAACCCCATAGAGAATCTGTGGGATATTGTGAAGAGAAAGTTAATAGCCGCAAGACCCAACACTCTGGATGAGCTTAAGGCTGCTATCGAAGCATCCTGGGCCTCCATAACACCGGAGCAGTGCCACAGGCTGATTGCCTCCATGCCACGCCGCATTGAAGCAGTCATTTCTGAAAAAGGATTCCCGACCAAGTATTGAGCGCATAACTGAACATCATTATTTGAAGGTTGACTTTTTTTTGTTTTAAAAACACTTTTCTTTTATTGGTCAGATGAAATATGCTAATTTTTTGAGATATGAATTTTGGGTTTTCATGAGCTGTATGCCAAAATCATCAATATTAAAACAATAAATGGCTTGAACTACTTCAGTTGTGTGTATTTGAATCTAAAATATATGAAAGTCTAATGTTTATCAGTACATTACAGAAAATAATGAACTTTATCACAATATGCTAATTTTTTGAGAAGATCCCGTATATTAAAACGCAAAGGTTTCAAGGTAAACACTGATTTAGAGAGTATAGGTGAGGTCTAGTGCAGAGGTGTAGCTAGGGAGCTTTGGGCCCCTGTGCAAGATTTACCCTCCCCCCCAGCATTCTATACATAACATACATACAATTCATATGGTGCAACAAACCTGCCAAGGACATCCACAGTATAGGGCTGGTGCACACCGAGCGGCTTTTTCAGCGTTTCTGCAGCCGCATGCGGCTGCGGATAATGGGGCGTCTCTAGCCATTTTGTCACTCCAGGCGAGAAATCCTGTGGCACCCCCCCCCCCCCCCGTGATTGCCCCCAGTCCCATACCCCGCACCCCTCATGGTGAACACCACTCCTGTGGTGAACCCCACCCCCAAGACCCCCGAAAATCATAATGCAGCAGCGTTTCACCAGAAAATGTACTTATTGCGGCATGGGTTCACCAGAAAATAGTTGTTATGCAGCAGAGCGTTTCACCATAAAATATACTTATTGCGGCATGCACTCACACACACCACACACAGTACACACACACACACAGTGTACACACACACACACACACACACACACACACACAGTACACACACTGCACACAACATACACACTATACACAGTACACACACACACACACACACACACACACACACTAGACATGCACAGCACAGTACACACACTATACACACACACACACAGTACACACACTGCACACAACATACACACACACACACAGTACACACACTGCACACAACATACACACTATACACAGTACACACACACACACACACACACACACACTAGACATGCACAGCACAGTACACACACTATACACACACACACACA
The DNA here is from genome assembly GCF_040937935.1 of Hyperolius riggenbachi. Classification (NCBI taxonomy): domain Eukaryota; kingdom Metazoa; phylum Chordata; class Amphibia; order Anura; family Hyperoliidae; genus Hyperolius; species Hyperolius riggenbachi. The sequence goes on along the minus strand of NC_090656.1, from coordinate 18,143,969 downwards.
CACACACACACACACAGTACACACACTGCACACAACATACACACACACACACACACACAGTACACACACTGCACACAACATACACACTATACACAGTACACACACACACACACTTTAGAGTACACACACACACACAGTACACACACTGCACACAACATACACACACACACACAGTACACACACTGCACATAACACACACACACACACACACACACACACACACACACACACACACAGCGCACACTGTACACAGCACACAGTAGACATACACTATACACATACAGAGATAGGAGGAGTGGAGTGAGACTGAGAATAGCCTGAGATGGAGCAGTTTATCTGTATTGCAGTCCCACATTACACAGAGACTAGTTGCTGGTAATAGGACTGCTGTCCCTGCCAATCTCTTACACAAGTCAGCAAGCAGCCCTCCTGGAGTCTAGGGACTGTCAAAACTTTTCAACCTGTTTAAGACCTTATCTGCACATGCAGTCATTATAACAATGGAGAGAGACCAGACAGATTTTTTCCCACTGACCCTCCAGACGAGTTCTACATCATGCTGTGTATATTTACCAGCTAGCCTGCCCTCTAATTGCACTTTTATCAGCTAGCCTAGTATTTTACATTGCCTTACATCAACAAACCTGAATACAGCAGACACAGGACCAACCCTAAATCATTGAATGAAAGGCGGCCTGGGGGGAAGTCAATGCCTGGCTGCTACACAGTCTCTACATCCAGGCAGTTAGCAGTAGCAGAGAGAGAGGGACTGAATTCTCAGGAGTTGGACTCAGGAGCTGATGATGCTGTACTCCTCGGATCCCTGACTAGGATGAGTGCCTTCTCTCACTGACTCATTCATTACTGTGGTTCGTTGAATCATTGAGCTGAAGTCCAGTCAGCCCTGCTGCTGCTGTGTAAACTGACACCTGAGTCAGCTGAGAGGCATTTCTTCTCTCACTACTCAGTGCAGAAGCGCCCTTGCCTCTTCCTGTCGCCTCAGGCGAAAATTTATAGCTGCCTAATGGCTCGGACGCCCATGGCGGATACGCTTGGTCAATGTATCTCAATGGGGTGGTTCACACCAGAGCGGGAGGCGTTTTGCTGAAACGCATACTCCTGGGGTGAGGCATTTTTTGGATTGTGGATGCGTTTCTGTCTCAATGTTAAATATAGGAAAAACGCAAACTGCTCTGAAAAACGGCACTTCAGAGCGGTTTTCCAGGCGTTTTTGTTACAGAAGCTGTTCAGTAACAGCTTTACTGTAAGGCCTAGTGCACACCAAAAACCGCTAGCAGATCCGCAAAATGCTAGCAGATTTTGAAACGCTTTTTCTTATTTTTCTGCAGCGTTTCAGCTAGCGTTTTGCGGTTTTGTGTAGCGGTTTTGGTATAGTAGATTTCATGTATTGTTACAGTAAAGCTGTTACTGAACAGCTACTGTAACAAAAACCGCCTGGCAAACCGCTTTGAAGTGCCGTTTTTCAGAGCGGTTTGCATTTTTCCTATACTTAACATTGAGGCAGAAACGCATCCGCAATCCAAAATCTGCAGCAGCCCGGGAGTATGCGTTTCTGCAAAACGCCTCCCGCTCTGGTGTGCACCAGCCCATTGAAATACATTACCCTGGCGGATCCGCACCCGCAAGCAGATCGCAAACAGCAGCGGAAACGCTCCGGTGTGCACTAGGCCTAACAATATATGAAATCTACTACACCAAAAACGCTTTACAAAACCGCAAAATGCTAGGTGAAACGCTACAGAAAAATAAGAAAAAGCGTTTCAAAATCTGCTAGCATTTTGCGGATCTGCTAGCGGGTTTTGGTGTGCACCAGGCCTAAGAGAGGAGTAAGCAGAAGAGGGGGGTAGTTTGTAAATGATTACCTCTATTCAAAGCATATATAAAAGTGATCATAACAAGCATAGCACCATAAGACCATAGAAAAACTAATACTGTGGTTGAGGGAGGACCCCTAGTTGGCCCCTCTGGTTCAGGGGCCCAGGTGCAGTTGCAACCTCTGCACCCCCTATTGTTTCCCCACTGCTCTGGTGGCCAGGATAAACTCAAAATAGCGTATTTATTATGATTTCATTCAAGGCTGAGACAGAGGCGAGAGAGGCTCTGGCCTCAGGGTGCAGTGTAGGAAGGGCGCAGGATGGGGCTGAGGCAGAGGCGAGAGAGGCTCCAGCCTCAGGGCGCAGTGTAGGAGGGGCGCAGGGCGAGGCTGAGACAGAGGTGAGAGAGGCTCCAGCCTCAGGGTGCAGTGTAGGAGGGGCGCAGGGCGGGGCTGAGACAGAGGCGAGAGAGGCTCCAGCCTCAGGGCGCAGTGTAGGAGGGGGCGCACAACTCACTCAGCTATCATTCCCCTATTGTGTTTGATACAGAGAGAAATAAGAAAAAGGGATACATGGCAGTGACCGCAAGCCAGGTAACTAGAGATTAAGGTGTTGGGGGCCCTCGGGTGCCACTTAATGGCCCATACACACGGGCTACAACTGTCGCCGCAACCACGTGGCACCTGCGTGTTGCGGCAACAGGTCACCCGTGTGTATGAGGTGCGCACCCCGAACCGTCGCTCGTCGCTGCTGTCGCCAAGCGATTGGCGCGGCCAATCGCCGGCAAAAGCTGTAGCCGCAACATCGACGCAACTGTCGCTAGTCCGCCGTGTGTATGCGGACTAGCGACAGCAACTCCATACACAATGTATGGAGCTTCCGGCGGTGGGGGGAGGAACCTTCGGCAACAGCTTCCGCTGAATCTGTGTCCCTCTGTGCGCCGTGTGTATGGCTGTAGCACAGAGGGACCTGGCGGCGAGCTGTCGCTGCTTTTTTTTTTTTTATGGCTCGAGCCACCAGAGAAAAAAAAAAACAGTGACAGCTCGTCGCCAGGTCCCTCTGTGCTACAGCCATACACACGGCGCACAGAGGGACACAGATTCAGCGGAAGCTGTTGCCGAAGGTTCCTCCCCCCTCCGCCGGAAGCTCCATACATTGTGTATGGAGTTGCTGTCGCTAGTCCGCATACACACGGCGGACTAGTGACAGTTGCGTCGATGTTGCACGAAGTTGCGGCGACAGCTTTTGCCGGCGATTTGCCATGCCAATCGCCTGGCGACAGAAGCGACGAGTGACGGTTCGGGGTGCGCACCTCATACACACGGGCGACCTGTAGCCGCAACACGCACGTGCCACGTGGTTGCAGCGACAGTTGTAGCCCATGTGTATGGGCCATTAGTCTAATAGCAATCAGTGTGTGACGGCTGGGGTGGGAGGGATAGAGGGGCGCACTTTGGTGTCTCAGCCTTGGGTGCTGGAGGACCTTATCCCGGCTCTGGTCTCATTCTTCTCTTCTCCTTTCCTGCAGACAAGCCTATAGCAGAAAGACACTGCGGGTGTACAGATAGATCCACAGATGCACCGCAGCACATCCCATAGATATACTGCATCTCTGCTGATTATTCATTGAGATTCTGAGAACAGCCATTACTAGCAGCCATTTAGCTTCCTCAATTATTAAAGCAGATTAGCTGTGGGCACAGTGCCAGCGCTGTACCTATTCACTGCAGATGACTAACCTACATCAATATATAGCATTAGCAGCAACGGTACTTTTCCTGTTTGCTCAGTTGAGTCCTAGACATCATAGCAGGAAATATGAGCAGAAAGGTGGCATTTGTAATGTTATTATTATGATTATTACTATTATTAGTAATGATAACAAAAACACTAATGTATTTACTTGCTTACCTTAGTCCTACTTCACACTTCACAGCTAAGGATATGGTTGCATTGTCTGTTCTAATACAGTCAGGGCCGGTTCTAGCCTTTTTACTGCCTGAGGCAAACTTGTGAGGGTGCATTCCCCCCCCCCCTCCCCCTCCTCCCTCCAATTTGGAATGATCGCACAGCACCCGACAATTTACTCTGCTTCATTTAATGTTCTCACATGACATGCTGCAGCTCAACACAATAGCACACTGGCTGGCTGTGAGTCTGTGACAAACAAACTGCTCACCCTCAGCCACTCCATTCCTCCTCGGTCAGGACAGCAGTGCAGCCACCTCCCTTCTGATGTGCAACTCAAATGAAACACTGCTGCACTCCTGCCTCACGGGGATGCACAAACTGCCCCCGAGGGGGGGCCCGGGGCCCCTCCAGGGCCTGCTCAGGTCCGTTTTGTGGGGCTGGAGGGGTCGCAGCATGATAGGAAAGCATAGCCGCACATCGGCCGGGATGGGGGACAGTCCCCCCCCCTCCTCACCTCGGGCTCTCCCCTCTGCGCTCCCCTCCAGCATCTATTATCAGTGGCAACAGGCGGGCAGCAGTAACACACACCTCCATCACGGAGGTCCCCGATCTCTCAGTGCTTTATGCTACTTCCTGTTTAAGCACATCCAAATTTTTGCAGGGGGGCCTGGTGATTTCTAGTTACGCCCCTGGCCACCAGGCAACTAGTATTGTTTAAAAGGAAATAAATATGGCAGCGTCCATATTCTTCTCACTTCAGTTGTCCTTTAAGCAACCTCAGGAGACAGCTGTACCAACACTAGAGACTGGCCACTCAGACCAGTCTAGCAATTGTATGAAGCATAGGTGCCTCAGGGCCACAGCTACACCCCTGTTCATACGTTATCAGCATGAGGCATCATGTTACTCAGCCGGCTCCTCTTCCCACGGGTGAAAATAGTCATTGTTATCAGTTAGTGGCTTTGTCACTTTCTATTTTAGTTCTCGACATGCCTGTGACAGTTCGCACGGACGCGGCTTCCTGTGGCCCCCTTTATCTTGTGAGTGGCTGCAGCTCTGTCATTGGCACCCAGATCAGGCATTGCTGCTGTCAGCTCTCCAGGAACAATCTGCGATATCGCTTATCTGCAGCGGCTCTGGAGCGGATAGATACTATTCTTAGAACTATTGCCTCAGCATCTTCCACTCTACTTATTACACGGCCCTTTCCATATGTTGTTATGATGAACTTGTGTAACAGCCACCATGTCACGATCCAATAATGTAAAGAGACCAGGAAAAAGGAGAACGTCTGCGTATAAAGTGGCAAAATTCTGATGAGGGCTACAACCCACTAGATTGATTTTTTTTAGCGTTTAGGGAGCGATTCAAAATGATAGCGATTTCCCTAAACGCTCAGCTAATGTTAATGGGTGGGCCAAATTCCACTGGAGCGATTGCGATTAGTAAAATCGCTAACGCAGGACATGCAGCATATAAACGCTGGCGTAATCGCTCATGAATCGCTATACAGAGTGATTTGATAACAATTTTAACCTGCCTGGCGTTCTATTAAGATCGCCAGGCAGGCTGCGGGAGGGTTTTTTTTTAATAAAAAAAAAACTATTTCATGCAGCCAACTGAAAGTTGGCTGCATGAAAGCCCACTAGAGGGCGCTCCGGAGGCGTTCTTCCGATCGCCTCCGGCGCCCAGAATAAACAAGGAAGGCCGCAATGAGCGGCCTTCCTTGTTTTGCTTACATCGTCGCCATAGCGACGAGCGGAGTGACGTCATCGACGTCAGCCGACGTCCTGACGTCAGCCGCCTCCGATCCAGCCCTTAGCGCTGGCCGGAACTTTTTGTTCCGGCTACGCTGGGCTCAGGCGGCTGGGGGGACCCTCTTTCGCCGCTGCTCGCGGCGGATCGCCGCAGAGCGGCGGCGATCAGGCAGCACACGCGGCTGGCAAAGTGCCGGCTGCGTGTGCTGCTTTTTATTTGAGCCAAATCGGCCCAGCAGGGCCTGAGCGGCAGGCTCCGGCGGTACTGGACGAGCTGAGCTCGTCCAGACCGCCCAGCAGGTTAAATTACTGCACACTGTAAAAAATAATAAAACTAATTGAAAGGACCAATCAGAATTAAAAACGTTAATCACAAATTGCTACACAGTCGCTGGCAAAAAGCTTACCCTTTTTAAAATCGCTACCAAAATCACCAGAAAACGCTCATGATATAATTTACAAACGCTCATTAAAAATGCTAGCGATGTGTTCCAGGCCTACATAGACATACAGATTTAAAGGACACCAGAAGTGAGAAGGATATAAGGGCTGCCATATTTATTTCCATTTAAGCACTTCACTGCTGAAAAGCTTTTCCCCTTCTGTACAAGAGTAATTTTCATCTTTCATCGCTCCTTCCATTCATTCGCCAATAAATGTATCACTACTTATCACAATGAAACGATCTATATCTTGTTTTTTTACCACCAATTAGGCTTTCTTTGGGTGGTACATTATTCTAAGAATTATTTTATTCTAAATGCATTTTAACGAGCAAAAAAATAATAAAAACAGAAAAATTGAAAAAAAAAAAAATCATTATTTCTCATTTTTCGACCATTATATTTTTAAAATAATACATGTTACCATAATTAAAGCCCACACATTTTTTTTGCCCATTTTTCACGGTTATTAAAACGTTTCAAATATTTCCCTTATCACAATGTATGGCACCAATATGTTATTTGGAAATAAGGGTGCTTGTTTTCAATTTTGCATCCATCACCAATTACAAGCCCATTATTTCATAAATAAAATTAATGTACCCTTTTGACATACATATTGAAAAAGTTCAGTCCCTAAGGTAACTATGTTTTTTTTTTTTATTATATGATTATAATTCATTTTAGGTAACTATGGGAGAGGGTGGGAGGGAAGGAGTTAATTTTTAATGTAAGTGTGGGTTAAAATAAATGTATGTACATGTAATGTTACTATTTGGCCACAAGATGTCCTCGCGCATTATTTCCTATTGGCAATCATTCACATGGGGAGTTAGATTAATGAATGGGAACTGCGTTCCCATTTATTCATCTCCCAACTAAAGGGCGGCGGTGAGTAAATCAGCGGGAGCGAGCACAGGAGCGAGCAGCTGGCAATCGCAGCCATTGACGATCATCTACGTGGCTGGGCAGGAACTAAAGTCCTGCCCGGCGTTGATATACCGTAGTGAACCACAGAAGTGGTGAAGCTATTCAAATTGCTTGGCTGTCCTGCTGATCATCTGATCCTCTGCCTCTAATACCCTTATGCCTGGTACACACCATGCAATTTCCCATGAGATTGATGAGTCACATCGATCATTTCCGACAGGTCCAATTTGATTTCCATTTTTCTGATCGATTTTGTACAGAAGTGATCAGAAAATCGATCAGAAAAATGATCAGGAAGCAAACCCAGCTGCTCTTCGCAAATTCCTCTACTGGCCCCCCTGTCCCCCTCAGAATTAAATTGAAACTGCTCTGCCTCGCATACAAATCCATCCACCATACCTCCCCTTCCTACATCCTATCCAGAGATACTCCCCAACCCAAACTCTCCACTCCTCCAACACACTACGGATGTCCACCACCTCGTATCACCTGCTCACTCGGGAGGCTCTAGGACTTCTTCAGAGCAGCCCCTCCTCTATGGAACTCCCTCACCTATTAGACTTGCCCCAAATTTCAACACTTTCAAGCAGGCCTTTAGGGCCTGAACACACTGGCTGTCCCCAGTCACACGGCCGTCCCCAGTACAGCGCTGCTGCAGATTGCAGTGCTGTACAAAGTAATTAGACGGCGGCTACGCCGACACAGTCTACCGAGCGGCGATCGCCGCTGGGAGACTGAAGGCAGAGCGTGCGCGCGATTTCCTGCTAGCACCATAGACAGCCGTTCACGCCAATCGGCGTGGAGCGGTCCTGGGGCTGCCGTACTGCTCACACCAATTGGCGTGGAGCAGTCGGCAACTGGTTGAAGAGCTCCTGAGACCAAACAAACAAGTTTTATAACTTACCTGGGGCTTCCTCCAGCCCAGGCCCCGATTTACATCACAGGAGCCTATAGGCACAGATGTCCTGGCACCCTAGACTACACTCTCCATGAACCTACAAACTCCCACCAAACCATACCGCAAGTGTGCTGGCTGTCCCTTTTCCCTTGCCCTTCATAGGGGCTCTTTAGTATTAGGTAGCCAGAGCTATCACCACTATTAAGTAGCTAGAGGTGCCCCAGCTGAAGGGAATCTCATCAGTGGAATGCCGATCTGGCATTTATTTACACTCTGCTCGAGACTCTGCATAGGGAAGGAGGGACAGAGGCACTTGGGGAGGGGAGGGAGCTGCCTCTCCACCATCAGGCGCCTGTAGGCACGTGCCTACTGTGCCTTATGGTTAATCCGGCCCTGCTCCAGCCCTCTGCAGGCCTTGGGCTACACCAGTGTCCATCTGGTCCCGTCCGTTCTCCCCCAGTCAACTCCAGTAAAGGCCTTGAAGCTGTGCATGCTGGGAGAGTTCTGCACCTGAGCAGTTACAAGCCTTAATGGACTGACATGGGCGTTTGGGTCTGACCCACTGGGGGGCTGGCAATCTTAACAGGCTGGCAGCAGGACACCGGGGTAGAGCTGCACCAAGGGACCCAAATTACTTCTAGGGGCTGGAAGAAGCCCCAGGTAAGTAATACTGCATATATTTTCCTCGCCTCGTGAGTCCTTTAAGTAACTATGTAAGCACATAGGGCTCCAAGCCATGGGAGTGAGACCAAAGATGCAGTCACCGTCCCCGACCACCGGGGCTGACAGCGGGAGAGTGGAAGCTGGACCCTAAGGGAGCGCATAGACTACAGGGGGCTGGAGCAAGCCCCAGGTAAGGATAAATCATAGTGGTAAGTTTTGTCTCAGGTTTCCTTTAACCCCCCTGGTGGTATGATTATTTCCAGATTTTAGGGTCTTTTTAAAATGTTTCAGACCCTAAAATCAGGAAAAAAAAATCATGCCGCCAGAAAGCCAGCAGCAGCCCCAGCACTCACTCACCTCTCTGGGCTCCAGCGCTGCAATTTTACCTCCATCCTCCGGGTGGCGCTGTAACTCTATAGTGAAATCACTGACGGCGATCTCACCAGAGTGATTCAGAGCCTCGGAAGACAAGAAGAAGACCAGGTACCGACATCTGGCCCCCCAGGAGGTGAGTAAAAGCGCCTGCTGCGCGCTATACTCTGCGTAGAGCTCCCGGCGGCTAGCCCAAGCTACACTCGGGATTACCGCCAGTGAGGTTAAAGCACATGTGAACTGAGAGGGATATAGAGGCTGCCATATTTATTTTCTATTAAACAATACCAGTTGCCTGGCAGTCCTGCTCATCTCTTTGGCTGCAGTAGTGTCTGAATCACACACCTGTAACAAGCATGCAGCTAATACAGTCACACTTCAGTCAGAAACACCTGATCTGCATGCTTGTTCAGGGTCTTAAAATACATACAGTAGGTAGGTGTAAAAAATCCATAATTGCTCCCCTCCAGACCGACCGTCACCTGATTGTATCATATATGACTGGTTTAGGTAGCAGCAATATTACATCGCTCAACACACACCATACAATCTTGGTTGTTAAATGTTACCACTTTCCTGTTGTATAAGAGCTTATCCGATCAATCATTGAAAGTATTTTGACTCTGTTGGCCTTACTACATAGATTTGGTTGGTTTGAGCCTGAGCTTTGGCCTTATTATGAAAGCCAGTGTTTAACCACTTTACCCCCGGCGGTACGAATTTCTCCGTCCCTTTTTCCATCCTTTAACCCCCAGGGACGGAGAAATCCGTACCTTCCGCGCTACCGCCGCTGTCCGCGCTCCCGCCGCTCGTGCACGCACTCGCCGCTCGTGCACGCCGCCGCCCGCTCGGAGATCAATGAATGGGAAAATCCATTCCCGTTCGTTGATCTAAGCCCCCGCAATGACTCACTGTGACCATCTTGTGGCCAAATAGTAAAGTACACCCTAAAGTATTTTACACATACAAATACATTGTATTACACAATAAATTAACTCATTACCTCCCACGCTCCCCAATTTATTTATTTTTTTGTTATTTAAAAAAAAAAAAAATACAATAAAAAAATAAATAAAATAGTTACCTTAGGGACTGAACTTTTTAAATATTTATGTCAAGAGGGTATAACACTGTTACTTTATAAACTACGGGCTTGTAATTAGGGATGGACGCAAAACTGAAAAAAATGCACCTTTATTTCCAAATAAAATATTGGCGCCAAACATTGTGATAGGGACATAATTTAAACGGTTTTATAACCGGGACAAATGGGCAAATACATTTCACGGGTTTTAATTACAGTAGCATGCATTATTTAAAAACTATAATGGCCGAAAACTGAAAAATAATATTTTTTCCCACATTTTTTCCTATTTTCCCATTAAAACACATTAAGAATAAAATAATTCTTGGCATAATGTCCCACCTAAAGAAAGCCTAATTGGTGGCGAAAAAATAAGATATAGTTAATTTCATTGCGATAAGTAATAATAAAGTTATAGACGAATGAATGGATGGAGCGCTGAAAGGTGAAAATTGCTCTGGTGTTCAAGGGGTAAAACCCCTCAGTGGTGAAGTGGTTAATCCCTTCACACTGTTGTCTGCGGCATTCAGCATTATGAGGCATTTGGCGAGACAGAGCGAGCCGTGACTCTGCTGGAAGAAACTTTCTGAACATGTCTCGTCTTGGTGAGTTTCATGCACTGAATGTGTTGGCTTTGATTTCAGATAATGCCTTGTAAAACATGACATAATTACTCTCATCTGCAATTCTGGAGTGATAGAACAAGGACAAGGGCGCTTTGTTTACAAAAGGAAGTCCTGTTTTCTATTTCAAAACTTCTTCAGTAACCAATCAGGGAAAACCATCCTGCGTAATATCAAATCCCTATACAGCTCAATTCTTACTAATTACAGATCAGTTATAAACCTATAGCTGAGTTAAAGGGGAACTTAAAGGATACCAGATATGAAAATATTAACAGAAAACTTAGGAGCAGACATATACTCTTACCTGTCCTGATACCTGTCGCTCCTTCCGTTCTCTTTTCTGCCCCCGCACGCTCTTCTGGGTCGCCGGAGTCTGGCATCCACCCGGAGTGCTTTGCGCATGCGTATGACGTCATATGCATCATGCACCAAGCGCTTCCGGTGACGGCATGCGCTGTAGGATGGGCGCAGCCTGGCAAGCGCCTGCGCACATTCTACAGCGCATGCCCATCCCAGGGAGCGCTCTGTGCATGTGTATGACGTCATCATACGCATGCACAGAGCACTCCGGGTGCGCGCTGTAGGATGCGTGCAGCCCAGCCAGCACTTGCACAGTAAAGCCCGACTCTGGCAACCTGGAAGACCCGGGGGCTTTTAGACATAATGTGGGGGCCAGAAAAGAGAACCCCATTTCTATTCATATTTTCACATCTGGTATCCTTTAACTGAACATAACTTAAAGAGAACCCGAGGCGGGGTTCTGACAATGCAATCCACATACAGAGGCTGGGTCTGCCTATACTGCCCAGCCTCTGCTGCTATTTCAATCCCCCCTAAGTTCCCCATGCGCTCTGCAATCCCCCATAAATGACAGCCGCGCTGTCGACATGCAGCGGGCTGTGTTTACCTCTGTATTGTCACTCTGCGTGCTCACCCCACCTCCTGCATAGCTCCGGTCCCGCCCACGTCCCTTCCCTCCAATCAGCGGGGAGGGAAGGGACGCGGGCCGGGACCGGAGCTATGCAGGAGGCGGGGGAAACGGCAGACTGACAGTACAGAGATGAACACAGCCTCTGCGACACGCTGTGTGTCGACAGTGCAGCTGTGATTTATGGGGGATAGTAGAGCGCAGGGGGGCTTTGGGGGGGGGGGGGTTTGAAATAGCAACAGAGGCTGGGCAGTATAGGCAGACCCAGCCTCTGCATGTGGATTGCATTGTCAGAACCCCACCTCGGGTTCTCTTTAATGATTAAAATTGCTCATATTGATCAATATTCATTTATACATTATGTATTTAGTCAGTTTTTTCCCATTGTAAAATTTTTCATCTCCCTGATATATATTCTTAAATTTATCACAGGTGGGAAAATCTCGCATCAATGCAAAATGTTTGTTGTGTGATCCAAAGTGAGCAGAAACACTGGAAGGAGAAGGCTGCATAGCTAGATAGCCTAGGCTCAACATCACTGGGTGGGCGGGACTACATATAAACTATAATTTAACTTTTTTTTTTTAAGCGCCTGCGATTTTCAAAATCACCCTAAAAGTGCTTGTACAATGATTCCCTATGAGAGTGTTCACATCTGAGCGGTTCGATTCCGATCCGCTCAGCAAAGCGCTGCCTGCAATGTTTTTTGGGCAATTTGCCTCAATGGAAGGTATAGGGAAATTGCAAAACGCTTGAAAAAGCGCTTTGTATAGCGATTTCCCCAGCGCTTTTACGAATAAATACTTTGGCTATCATTCATAAAGCATTCCCATATGCGATAATGCTGGAAACAGCTGACTTACCGACCACTTAGCACAATGTCCATTCATAAACGCTGTTACCGCATGAAAAGCGGACTTTCCCGAGCAGAGCGGTAAATTACCGCTTTATGCGGTGATTATCTCAACACGTCACTAAATGTCAATTCATTAAGATTAGAGCAGGCCGGTATCAGCACGGAGAATACCGCTTGCTTGGAGGAGGCGATAAGCATGCGGATAACCGCTAAGTTAATGGAGACAGACCTCCAGGCAGCAGCAGTGAGAGCAGAACAAAAAAAGGCATCCCAGAATACCAAGGCTGTGTTTTTTAACCTCTTGGGTACCTGTTTTCAGATAAATTTCACATCAGAAAGCCTGCTTTCTTTGGGTGATACTTTTTGCCAGGAATAATAAGAAAGAAATGGAGGAAAAAATCATTATTTCTCAGTGTTCAGCCATTAAAGTTTTAAAATAAAATGTGCAACTGTGGATCAAGCCACACATTTTATTTGCCCATTTGTCCCGGCTATTACAACATTTAAATTATAATGTATGGCAACAATATTTTATTTGTTTATTTGTAAATAAAAGGTGTATTTTTTTCAGTTTTGTTCATTTACACTACAACACTAATTACAAGCCCTTTCTTGTCACTTTCTTCGGCATCTCACTGATGTTGGTGATCAATGATCACAGGCACTTTGTTCCCATTCACAGATTAGTAGTGTACTAACGGGTGACGACAAGAACACGTGCGGGAGCGTGCATAAGGCAATCGTGGGGAGGAACGTATATCTACACCCGTGGAGCTAAGATGAAGTCTCAAGGAGCGTAAATAAGGCCCGGACCGATAAGTGATTAAAACGGCTAACGTGCAATCCAATCCAAACATCTCATGTTTGCCTCAAGAAGTTTTGCAATTTATTTAGGTTAAGGCATTGGGACAGTATCAAAGATCATACACTTGTACATTTTTTGGTTGTACCCGCATTTCCCATGTTGTCTTACTGTGCTTTGTAAAGCGCTGCGGAATATGTTAGCGCTATATAAATAATAATAATAATAATAATACACTCCCCAATCTTAAATGACCAATCTTACCAAATACTGTATATGTAGTAGAAGGGTAAACTGAGTGAAAATACTTTTCATTTGCTAAGTTAGGCCTCATTATGTAGGAATGGTATGATTGTATCACTAATGGGGGCACCTTAAGGTTGCATACACACATTCAATATTGATTGGATAATGATTGGCCAATTTTACCAATTCCATATACAGTAGTATGGGAGCAAACAGATTTTGAATCCTATGAACAGACTGTGTAGGTAAGCTCTACATGGAAGTGGTAAAATTGGCCAATTAAAATTGGATGTGTGTACCAAGCTTAGTACACGCTTTCAGTTATGATTGGCCAATCACTGACCAATTTTGCCACCTTCATGTACTATGAGGGCCAAAAGATATAATACTATGAGCAGATTTTGTAGGTAAACCCTCAGGCTGGTTTCACACTACAAATTGGCGTTAGCACTGCATCATACCGCCAAAAACAGGCCTTCAGGGAACACGGCGTTAGTACACGGTGTTCCCTGTCTGGCCACCAGCTAAGCAGGAAGTGATAGGCGCTTGCGGTCACTTCCTGTTTCGGGTATGCGGAACTGCACGGAAGCGTATTGCAAAAATTGCCACGACGTCGCAACGCCAACATGTTTAAAGAACCCTGCATCGCCATAGACTAACATAACATTCGGGCCGGCGCAGATCGCCAGAGTAGCCGCGCGGCAACGTAGGTATACACTAGCGCTAAATCTGTCACTTCCGGGGCAGCGTACCGCAACCTGAGAAGTATGAACTTCCCCATAGACTTTCATTAGGCTGCGGCAGCAGTGCGGCAATTTGCCGCAACACATCGCGCCAGTGTTAAAGGGCCCTCATACCAGTGGCGTCCCTACCATGGGGCGGCCAGGAGCGCTCCGCTCCGGGTGTCAGCTCCAGGGGGGGTGTCATCAAGGCCTCTCCAGAAGCCTTGATGACATAGGAGGGGAAGCAGCGCTGAAGGAGGGGTGGCAGCGTCGGCGGGGAGGGGGGAAATACCCCCCCACATCTCCCTCACCTGGGTCCCCTCCTTCGGCGCTTCCCCTCCACGGGCGCCGGCAACGGGCACTGACAGGGCGGCTGATAGCCGCCCTCAGTTTACCCGAGCAGGGCTACGGGAAGATGGCCGCCGAAGCCCGCACTGGAGACAAAAATAGACGGCAAGATGGCCGCCGACGCCATCTTGCCGTCTATTTTTGTCTCCAGTGTGGGCTTCGGCGGCCATCTTCCCATAGCCCTGCACTGATGACGCAGCAGGAGACGGCGCGGGACATTCAAGAGGAGCTGCGGAGGCTGCCTGGGACTCGGAAGAGAGGTTTCATCTGCAGGTAAGGTTTTTTTCTTTTACAGGTGCACCGGCCCGGCCACCCACCGATGCTGCCCACCTACCCACCACTGCTGCCCACCACCTACCCACCACTGCTGCCCACCTACCCACCAGGCTACCCACCACTGCTGCCCACCTACCCACCACTGCTGCCCACCTACCCACCACTGCTGCCCACCTACCCACCGCTGCTGCCCACCTACCCACCACTGCTGCCCACCACCTACCCACCACTGCTGCCCGCCTACCCACCAGGCTACCCACCACTGCTGCCCACCTACCCACCGCTGCTGCCCACCTACCCACCACTGCTGCCTACCTACCCACCAGGCTACCCAGCAGGCTACCCACCACTGCTGCCCACCTACCCACCACTGCTGCCCACCTACCCACCGCTGCTGCCCACCTACCCACCAGGCTACCCACCACTGCTGCCCACCTACCCACCACTGCTGCCCACCTACCCACCAGGCTACCCAGCAGGCTGCCCACCTACCCACCAGGCTACCCACCACTGCTGCCCACCTACCCACCACTGCTGCCCACCTACCCACCACTGCTACCCAGCAGGCTGCCCACCTACCCACCAGGCTACCCAGCAGGCTGCCCACCTACCCACCACTGCTGCCCACCTACCCACCACTGCTACCCAGCAGGCTGCCCACCTACCCACCAGGCTACCCAGCAGGCTGGCCACCTACCCACCACTGCTGCCCCCCTACCCACCATGCTACCCACCTACCCACCACTGCTGCCCACCTACCCACCAGGCTACCCAGCAGGCTACCCACCACTGCTGCCCCCCTACCCACCACTGCTACCCAGCAGGCTGCCCACCTACCCACTAGGCAATCAGGCTGCTCACCCTTCACCACCTACCCACCAGGCTATCAGCTTGCCAACACTCAAATCTGCTACCGATATTGTGTATTTTGTGGTCAGATCTGCTACCGACATTGTGTATTTTGTGGTCAGTTTAACTACCGTCATTATGTATTTTGTGGTCAGTTTAACTACCGTCGTGTATTTTGTGGTCAGTTTAACTACCGTCATTGTGTATTTTGTGGTCAGTTTAACTACTGATATTGTGTATTTTGTGGTGAAATCTGGTGCTGACATTGTGTATGTTCTGGTCAATCTACCGCAAGATTGAATGATTTTTTTCTGGTCAAATCTGCCGACATGATTGAATGTATTTTCTTGTGAAATCTGCTCACATAACGTGTAATGTCTGGTGAAATGTTCTCGCATTACGTGTATTTTATGTTGAAAGCTTCTGACATTTTGTGTATTTTCTGGAGAAAAGCTGCGCAATGATGTGAATTTTCTGGAGAAAGGTTGACTAAAACTTGGGTGCACTTTTAAATTAGCTCCGCCCCATCCGGTCATAGCCACGCCCATTTTTTCGTCAGGTGGTGTACCGTGGGGGGGGGGGGGGGGGGTGTCTTTCAATACCTAGCACCGGGTGTCAAATGCCCTAGGTACGCCACTGCCTCATACTACATGGAGGTAGTAAAATTGGTCAGTGATTGACCAATTATAATTGAATGTTTGTTCCAGGCTTTAGTCACACATACTGGGTGAAGATGCACACATCATTTGGATACACCCAGGCTGGTATCTATGGGTCGCTTTTGTCCTCCCATGTCTTGCAGCGCAGGACTGGAGAGCTCTGTCACGGTAGCAGAGGACTGATGTTGTGGACAGTTGCTATACTGGGTACACAGTGTGATTTCCCACAGCCTGAGATGATCAGGTTCTCAGTTTCCTCCTCCCTGGACACTCCTAGGCTGCCTGTCCTGCGTAGCTGTGACATGGGGGATATCGGATAAGTCTAGGGAGAGATCTTGTTGGGATTGACAGAAGTAATTCCTCCTCGCATCTCACCACTGGCAGCGGCACGCAATGACACAATACCGGCGTCCATGTTTCCATAACAGAGCTGGGGGTTTGCGTCAGTTGGTAACTCTATAGAGGCCACAGCAAATCCAAATTTAGAAAGCCCTTATCTAATCGGAATTTTTATGCCTCTGAGCCTTGACGTAGGCCCTTGTTACTGAACCTCTCAGTGTCGTGTTCAGTCTGACTGCCAAGAGGGTTGCTAAAGTGTATCTGTCAGGACAGAAGAAGCTGATGTGATTTCTGGTGGTCGATATCAAGTCAGAGCCTTTTCACACCAGGACAATGCGGTATTTTTACCGCAAACTACCGCCGGGCAATGAAAGTCTATTGAGACTTTCATACTGTCACGTTATAGCGCGACACGACGGAAGTGACGTTTTCACTGCATCCCTGGCGCAGGTCCAGAACTACGTTACCACGCATCTTCTGCAGAGAGCTGCGGCATATTTTTACAATACGCTTCCGTGCACTTCCCCATATCCCGAAGCAGGAAGTGACTGCAAGTGTCTGTCACTTCCTGCTTGGCCCAATGCCAGATGGGGAATACCGCGCAGTAATGCAGTATTCCCCGAAGGCTTGTTTCTGGCAGTGCAATGTGAAAAGTTTACAGTGTGAAACCGGCCTCCAAGTTTCTAAATGAGAGAGATGAGGAGCCCAATGGTGCAGTCAGGGGCGCCGCTAGCCCTATTTTGGGGGGCACGTGCCCCGGATCTCTTCCCCAGGGGTGCCCGGCACTGCCCGCTGTCCCCTCCTGGTCACCGCTGCCCCCCCCCCGGCTGTCCCCGCGGCCAGAGCTTCAGACCTCGATCAGCGGGCGGCCAGATACAGTGGGTGCTAGGACCTAGCGTACACCGCTGATATGCGGAAGTGACATCACTTCCGCATATACAGCGTGGTGCGTCCGGAGCCCGCTCTATCTGGTCGGATCGCCTGCAGCGCTGATCGAGGTCTGCTGGCTGCGAGGTGAGGGGGGGGGGGGGTCCCTGTCATTCACTATCTAACAGGGGTCCCTGTCACTCACTACCTAACTGGGGTCCCTGTTACTCACTACCTAACTGGAGGCGCCTGTCACTCACTACCTAACTGGAGGCGCCTATCACTCACTACCTAACCTGGGGGTGCCTGTCACTCACTACCTAACCTGGGGGGCACCTGTCACTCACTAGCTAACCTGGGGTTCCCTGTCACTCACTACCTAACTTGGGGGGGCTACCATATTAAGGGGGCACTCTGCCTATTTATGCGAAATGCTGTCTATTTATGTGCCTCATGACTGCTAAATTTGTCTTGTTGGGAGCCTTATGATTTGTTGGGGGCCTCAAGATTGCTGAATTTGTCTTGTTGGGGGCCTCATGATTTGTTGGAGGCCTCATGATTGCTGAATTTGTCTTGTTGGGGGCCTCATGATTTGTTGGGGGCCTCATGATTGCTGAATTTGTCATGTTGGGGGCCTCATGAGTGCTGAATTTGTCATGTTGGGGGCCTCACGATTGCTGAATTTGTCATGTTGGGGGCCTCACGATTGCTGAATTTATCATGTCGGGGGCCTCACGATTGCTGAATTTGTCATGTCGGGGGCCTCACGATTGCGAATTTGTCATGTCGGGGGCCTCACGATTGCTGAATTTGTCATGTCGGGGGCCTCACGATTGCTGAATTTGTCTTGTTGGGGGTCACATGATTGCTAACTGCGAGACTATGGGAAAAGCTGAATCCTTATCATATGAGACAATAGCATTAAACCTACTTTTTTAGCTTTTTAAAACAGAAAATAAAACTGGGAGGTTCTAAAAATTTAATACATTTTTCAGGAGTAGGATGGATGAAATTGTTTATCTTCACAGTTTATTTTCAACTTGGATTTTCCATAATGTTCATGTATGAGTTAAAACGTTTGTACAGTATTTAGTTTAAATTGCTGTTGCCACTTTGCGATAGATAAGTGACTTTTGGGTTGCAGTTTGGGCACTCGGCCTCCAAAAGGTTCGCCACCACTGTCCTAATCTAATGTCCCACCATTGCTAGGTTCATGTAAATTTGTCTCCACCCGTTACCACACCTACATTCTGGTCCATGGCCCACCCATTTTTCGGTGCGGCGCGATAAGCACGCTGCACAACGTGATCCTTATGTTTTTGGCACGCTAGCTGCAGTGTGCTGAATTCTGCTGCCTACAGTATGTACAGTATAAGCTGTTCTCTAGTGCCTGCACTGTGTGCTGATTCACCTCCAGTGTGTACAGTGTAAGGTGTTACTCTGTGCCTTTACTGATTGTAAACCAGCTGTATTGTATGCTGATCCCTGCTACTTTCAGTATGTACAGTATTAGCTGTAAAGCCTGGTACACACATACAATTTTGATTAGCCAATTTTAGCTCTGTTCATCAAATTTATTGTCTGTTGGCCCACTTACTGCATGGGGGTGGTAAAATTGGTCAGTGATTGACCAATCAAAATTGTATGTGCATATACATCTTTGATCTATGCCTATACTGATTGTAAATGATCTAAATAAAGGACAGGGGGCTCTATCCAATATTTCGATGGGCAGGCCTGTTATCTGTAGCTTACACCGCTGCTAAGTTCATGTACATTTGGCCCCACCCATGGCCACGCCCACTCACCTCATGGCCACGCCCAACCTGGTGCCCACAGGTGCCCTCGATCTCCAAGGACCCTAGAAACGCCCCTGGGTGCAGTAACACCTGTTCTGATGAATATAGTAAGGTGTAAGTATTATACTCACAAGGGTAGGTTGCAGTTCTTGCCTCCGGGACAATAACCGTTCCCGCTCAGCATCCCAGGTCTGCTCGGCAGGTTCTGGTCGGTCACACTCCTTGGATATATTGGAAACACCGTGGTTTGCAATATTGGCCCACAAAGAGTTATAGCTAAAGTAAAACACTGTACGAGGCGCCCTATATATCTGGTGATAACTATATATATGTATAGGATGTAAATGGCTCTTACCTCCGCAAACGAATAACCTCAATAGGTAACTTTAAAGAGGAACTCCAATGAAAATAATGTAATAAAAAAGTGCTTAATTTTTACAATAATTATGTATAAATGATTGAGGTTTTGTTCACATCTAAAATTGAAATCGTTGACACCAGCATTTTATACATGTACATTAGACAACGCGTTTCACGAGTGCCGGCCCGCTTCCTCAGGTCAAGGCACAGGGGGACAAAAAGCAGGCACAGAGGGGCACAGGGGGTCAGAAGAAAGCATGGGGAAGGGTTGGGGGGGGGGGGGTGAAAAGTGGCATAGCAGGGGCACAGAAGGAAGGGAGGAGCCACAGGGGGCAAATGGGTCAGGAGGGGTTACAGGGGGGCAGTAGGTGACACTGGAGCCTCAGATGGCATAGAGGAAGCACAGAGGGACACAAGTGGCACAAAGGGGGACTCTGGAGGTATAGGGGGATATTGAAGGCAAAGGGAGACAGATGTGGCACAGAGGGGGGGGGGGACGACTCTGGAGGTATAGGGGGACATTGAAGACACAAAGAGAGTTGACTCTGAAGGTATAGGGGGACACAGAAGGCACAGGGAGACAAAGGTGTCTTAGAGGTGGAAACTGGAATCACAGTGGTTAAAGAGGAGGTACATGGGACAGAGGTAGCACAGTGTTTCGACTTATATACAATATTAGGTTAAAGTGGGCCCAAATTAAAAATACAAGATTTCAGAAAAAAAATGTAAGAACTAGCAGGACCGCCGCCGCCGCACTGGGCAGCATGGCGGCGGTCTCCGCTTCCCAGCCGGCTGACTCCGTCACTCGTGCGGAGCAGCCGGCACACTCTGCAGGGGACACCGCCGCCGCGACTGGCGACACGGCGGCGGGTCTTGCATGGCGGCAGGCGGAATGCTCTCCGCAAGCGGACGCGGACCCTGGCCTCTCCACTTCTCAAGGCAAAGGGCCGCACGCGCGAGGAGGTAGGACTTTTACCTCCTACGTAGGAGGCTCAGCTGACTCACTAGTCAGCTGACCTCAGGAGGTGTCCTGATTGGTTGGGGCTCTGGGGCGGCGCTGAGTAGCCCTCTAGCTACATATACAACTTGCCTGTCAGTAGCAAGTTGTCTGCTGTCGTGAATACACTGTTTGTGTTAGCGCTCAGACCTTAGTGCAGTGTCCTGGTGTTGATATTAAGGATTTCACACCTTAGCTTAGGAATATTATTGTATATTGATCTCTGTTTTGACTCTGGCTATCCCTGACTA